>NC_140946.1:126010613-126315613 GCF_014529385.1 Adiantum capillus-veneris
TGAAGCACTTTTGTGATATTACTTTGTGAGCATAGCGGGTGAACTTGATTGATGGTAGCAACATAAACATGGTACTTAGTTAACTTGGCATGAACAATACTTTTGCAAGAGAGAGAGTTTAGAGAACGTGACAATAGTTGAGGATCGGATTCATATGGAGCCGGTCCCCCCTCCAATAGGCATTTATATTATAGTTTCTCCCATCAAGAGAGACTTGGTACAATACAATCTTTGTGTTCCTTGTGACATAGGTGATGCAATGAAAATGGAAATATTCATGCATCACAAGCATAACATAAACTTTGTAGAAAGCATTGACTATCCCAACCCTCAGTCCCAAAGCCTCAAACACCTTCAAAGGTGGAGAGAGCTAGTGGGGAATGAGGATAGGGAAGAGGAAGAAGAAACATTTCATAGGAGAAAGAAATAATTCCTCACTTACTATCACTCTTCTTGCTAGCATACATAATAGCATAGTAATGAAGATGGAGAAGATGGCAAGCTTAAGCATTGAAGCATGGCTCTTGGTTGGATTTGCATTCCATAGCCAAGAGTGTTGGTGTAGGCTCTCACTTCTCACAAGCTTGGAGAAGGAGGTGGAGTTCCTCAACTTTCACCAAGTGAGAATCAATCCACAAAATGAGTGTGTGTGTGGTGTATATCCCCCCAGCACCCCCCTTGCTTGCTTGGGGCAAGTTGTAGCTTTTACACATGTTTCAAGTTCATTGGACCCCTCCCCCCTAGCCAATCATATGCAGCATGCATTCAAAAACACGGGTAGTCTTTGGACAAGTGTCCTCCTTACGTCTTAGAGAGAGAGAGAGAGATCTTGAAAATATCTAGATATTTGTTGGATGGAAATAGAAGCTCATTGGACCCTCTTTAGCCCAACCAATAGCATTCAAGCACACCATGTTGTTAAGCATAGGGAGAGTCTGACATGTGTCCCATGTGCCCTTTGAGAAAAGGGGTGCCCTTTGGGTAAGTGGAAGGTTAAGTCAAAGATTCCCCTAACTTTGGGACTTTCATGCATAGGAAGCTTCTCAAGAACCTTTCTCATTAAGTTTGTAGGATCTCTTTTTGACTCAAGCACCTTACCCCCCCCATGCATGGGAAGCTTCTCAAGCACCTTCCTCATTAAGTTTCTAGGGTCTCTTTTTGACATGCATGGGAAGCTTCTCAAGCACCTTCCTCATTAAGTTTCTAGGGTCTCTTTTTGACATGCATGGGAAGCTTCTCAAGCACCTTCCTCATTAAGTATGACAAGCACATCAAGTACCTTAGTCATCAAGCATGACAAGCACCTCAAGCACCTTAGTCATCAAGCACACACCTTAGTCATCAAGCACAACAAGTACCTCAAGAACCTTAGTCATCAAGCACGCACCTTAGTCATCAAGCACGACAAGCACCTCAAGCTTAGGTCGAATTCCTACCTCAAGCTCAGCCCTAGCTTGCCTAAGGTCAAAGGACTTTTAACACTAACCATTGGAGGTCTTTAATGAAGCTAACCCTAAGGTATTTTAAGCTTCATTAGTTAACCTTGCTCTTTGACAATCCATCTCTCATTTGGATCCCTTTACCATTGGCCCCGTGTTGAGATAGATTTGTAAGCACATGTCTATATTCTAACCCTTGTTCCCATTTATTATCCCATAATAAATGGTCAATATAATATGAGAAAATCATTTGGGTTGGTTCGATATTAGATTTAATGACATTACCTCTCTCTTGAAATCATAGTCGTCCTCGACACTATGAGGTAAAAGAGATAAAGCCATAGTCATTAGTCAATTTGTCTTAGCGGGTAGAGGATCCCTTTTTACCCTACGACATCATTCCAAGATGGATGACGAATCCATTTGGTGCTTGGGAGACATATTTGTTGCAAGCATGTCTGCTATTTAGTCCATTTCATCCTCCCAAGTAGAGTGACAAATTCTACATGGGGTTTGAGAGACGTCGTCATCCTAAACATGATTCTTAGTATGCATACTACTTAAATTTGTGTAGAATAAAGAGAGAATTAGTCTTATAAGACAACAACATTGATCATTTAAAAGAAACATGTACACTTGCTTACTCTAATGTAGCATTGTAAGCGTTGACAAGGTTCATACTATCCTTAAGCTGGATTCCTTGCATCTATCTAGCATCTTCAAAAGGATAATTTTTGAACTTAATAAGATACTGTCGGATAATCTTACCATGTCGTAGTACCTTGTCTTCATGCCGAAGGATAGCTTCGGGTTGTAGTACCTCTTCTTGGTCTTCGATTTGGGAGGGTCTTCAATAATTGATTCATTTGGAGGCTCTCCTTTGTAGGGCTTAAGTAGGCTCACATGAAAAGCATTGTGTATGAGCCAATGGTTAGGCAACTTGAGTTGAAAAGCCACCTCATTGATTGGCTTCAAAATTTGAAAAGGACCATAGTATCTTTTTGATAGTTTAGCATAATACTTTTGATGGCCCGTAGGATTTTTGCCCATTGTTTGCCTCAATCGAGCCTTAGGAAACTTAAGCAAGATCCAATCATTTTCTTTGAACGTTAAGGCCCTTCTGTGCTTGTCAGTAGAGTAGCTTTTTGCCTTAGTTGGGAGATGGATATAGCCTCCTTAATCTTTTGAAAAGATGCTTGCAGGTCACGGCTATACTCATCAGCAGCAGCGAAGATCTTCCCATGTATGCAAGGGACTTTTAGGTCTTCCCTCTATGATTCCAAAAGGTGCTTTTCCCGTAGAAGTATGGATAGTATTATTATATGCATACTCTACAAGAGGTAAGTACTTTTCCCATTGTGAGTGTTGATCTACTTCTATAACATAGGTCTTTAGTGGATCAAGAATCATAAGATTGGCTATCTCACTTTGGCCATCGGTTTGTGGGTGATAGGCCGAAGAGAAATTCAATCTTGTACCTAGATTTTTGAAGAGACCTTTCTAGAAATTACTGGTCATTCTAGGATCTCTATCTGATACGATGGATGTTGGCAATCCATGGTGTTTGAAAATCTAGGATATGAAGAGAGTTGCCATTTGGTGTGCCTTAATAGTCTTTTTGACAGGGATAAAGTGTGCTTGCTTGCTAAACCTGTCGACTATTGTCCATACTCCCGTATTCCCATGGATAGACTTGGGTAATCCAAGATAAAATCCATGAATATACTTTCCCATGGTGAATAAGGGATTGGCAATGGTTGGAGTAATCCAGGTTGCTTCCCTCTATCATACTTGGTCTTTTGGAATACCACACATTTTGAAACATACTCTTGTATGTCCACTTTCATGGTAGGCCAATAAAAGTACGTCTCTACTCCTCAAAAAGTAGGTTGAATGCCACTATACCCTACATAGGGAGGAGCATGGGATTTGTTAACCCTCACGGCTCACGGACACCATATCACCTACGACGGACGTTGTATTATTTACTTGTAGAGTCAGGTACCGGGCTTGTCGGTCTAATAGGAAAAGGGTAAGAGTGATCGCCGATGAGAGGTGCATTCTAACTAGAACATTCAAGGAATTAGTTGGCTAAGCATGGGTGCCCAAGTGTGAATGGGGTGAGCTCATATAAAAGTCAACTAAACCTAAACTTCACTCATTCTCTCATTTGTGCAATTGAAGAGTGCTCTTGCTCCATCTCCATCTTCTTCTTCTTCATCTCCTTGTGTGTGTGTGTATGCGAGAGAGAGAGAGAGAGTGAGAGAGAGAGAGAGAGAGTGAGAGTGTGTGTGTATGCGTGAGAGTGAGTGAGTGAGTGAGTGAGAGAGAGAGAGAGAGAGAGAGAGAGAGAGAGAGAGAGAGAGAGAGAGAGAGAGAGAGAGTGTGATCGAGCATTGCGGCGGCACTATGGCGGCGAGGCGGTTGAGCACGGCGTAGCGGCAGCTCCCTCTTCTTTGTGGCGAGGAATCCTCCAGGACAAGAAGCGTAGAGCGGTGAGTGACACACCAACGTCATGTTTGAGCTTACTAGTTTAGGCTTGTTGTGTGCTTGGAGCCATTTGTGGCTCGCACACGGTGTATCGGCAAGTTCCTTGCATTGACACGTGCGACATATGCACACATTTTTGGCGCCGTTGTCGAGGAATGCCAAACCAAGACCCGAACATAGCGGCTAGTGACTCTTCCTCTGATTACGACGTCATGGGGGGTTTCCCAATGCCTAATCTTGATAGCTCAAGCCAAGACATGCATGCCATGGGCCCGCGGTCCGGGCCGAGCGTGCTTAGCCGCCTGAAGGAAACCTTTACTAGATCCACTCGCTCTGAACATGGAGCTAATGATGTAAATGAGGGGGGTGGGGAAGTAAATTCTCCATTCGTGACCAACATAGACCCTATATCGTTAGAGAATGTGTACGTGAATACTTCATTCACTGCACCTCCTGACTCTTCAGAGTTATTTCCCTCCGAGGTCATATTACCCGATGGTAGAAGCCTTGCCGAAGTGCAAGAGGTTGAGCGACATATCCTTGCAGCAGCGAGGGAAAAGGAAATTGAGAGCTTACGCAAGGTGGAGCAACGAAGAGAGTTAAAAGCGAAAGCCCCTATGTCAATATCATTGCTAAGAGAGAAATCGAGTGCTTCTGACTTAGCAATCGCTAAGGGCCAACCCCTAGAAAGAAACATTGCACCTAGCACCTCAATCCTAGATGGAGTGTTCTTAAATGAGAACTGGGAGTACGAACTATAAACAGAAACTCTGACCGACCTATACACAGGTCACACCTATCACGTGGGTTGGTTAGATGTCCTACAATCCACAATGGGTGCTACCAGTGTGGAGGATCAACAACAAAGAGTTTGTGAGGTCATCCATAGGGTCATTGAGTTAGAGAGACAGAACAAGGGGATCAACATGCCTTCAATGGGTCTCATGAGATTCTTAGATACAGGAAAGGCTAAACAACCAACCTTATCACAAACGGAGACTCCCTCGGTAAGTCTGATGGATCCTCCATATGTTGTTTCGCCAGGGGTCTCAGTGAAAGCTGAGCCCACAAGTGATAGCTTTACCTTTCCAAGTCTAGCTCATCTTTCCCTTGATGACACCACGGCTACCATGCCTACCCCAATGATGGGCATGCCGAGAAACACGCCATGGACCTCATTTTTTAGTAAAGCACCGCTACATGGTAGCTCAATGCCTGCAACAGTGTGTACCAATCGTATGCACCTATGGGTCATCGCACTCATGTAGTCCCTACCCCTCCCATTGTTTCAACTACCTATGCTCCACAACCACAACACCCAAGTTCTTATTTCCATGGGACTATACCGGCTGGCATTAGCATGTCACATCCGACGTCTGCTATGCCTACAGCCACACATATGAACTTTGGACCACCACATGGCACAACATCGTACCCAACGTGGAACCCAAGGGCTTCCTATGCGCCAAGCACAATGCCAATACCTACTCCATATGTAGTCTCTGGAGCACCTTCACCCACGGTGCCTGCTCACTTAGGTGACTTGGCAACATTTGCTCAAGCTATCGGTCGATCTATTGCTGAGAATATGTGTAACGCGCCTGATAGAGAGCCTAGAAGTAAGGCAATACAAATAGCCAAGCTCACACAAAAATTTAGTGGAGATGGGGTTGTGAGAAAGCATATCGAACTGTTTGAACAAATATGCGATTCTCTAGGAGAACACAATGACCTACATAAGAGCAATGCTTTAAGCTTAACCTTAAGTGGAAAGGCTGGGGATTGGTATAGAACCCTAAGGGTGGAAGAAAAAACGATTTATCCTACTCTTAGGAAACTGTTCTTAAAAGAATACATATGAGATGAAGTACTTTGGGGTGTAGCCTCTCAGCTCCAGAAGGCCCAACAAGAGGAAGGAGAGTCGGTGAGAGACTATATTAGTCGCTTGAAGCATTTGAATTCTTGATGTAATCCAAATGAGCGCTTCAACAATAACCAATTGCTTGATAGATTCATTAGGGGATTACGACATGAGGATATCTACAATGGTCTAGTCATCAGAGTTATCACCACTTGGGAAGCAGTCACCACCAATGCGATCCAATTGGAGGATAATTTAATGATTCAAGGAGAAAGAGTGTCTGTTGAGTCTAAATCTATTAGCTCACAAGCATCGGGGCATTAGCCAATGACCCTAAAGCCTATTGATAAGGAGCCAAAGATATCTGAGATGACTTTAGCAGATCTCACCAAGGCTATTCAAGAGAGTCTTAGAGACAATCATGCGCCGCAGAGCAATCATATGTATCCAAGAACGGAGCAACAATGGTGCTCAGTATGCTATGGACCGCATAGTACTAGTGAATGCCCTACTTTTAGAGTAAAATTCAATGGGAACTGCAATGCCTGTGGGAGGTATGGTCATCAAGCTAAGGATTGCATAGTATTTAAGCGCGCGATGGCCAATAGACCAACCTTAGCATGGACAGACACACCTCGAGTGCCTGCATTGATGCCGGCCCCACCTCTTGAACAAACATCACAACACATGGTCCCTAGGGCCCAAAATTTTATTCAAACAACACCTTTACCACCTCTAGTGCTAGGACCGCAACCACCACATCCGAGAATCACTTTTGTGAATCAAGTGGGTTGTGAGTCATCTATTTCTTGTTTGGAAGGCTATGAGGAAGATATAGATCCTAATATTGCCTATGGGATGGATGTGCTTGAAGAATGTCCACAATACTACATGGAGGACTATTGGGGACAAGTCAAACCTGTATATCAAGTAGCTGCTCTTGCATCAAGAGGCCAAAATATCAATTACACTGCTAAGAGACCACCTCTTCGATGCTATGAGTGTGGAGGTTGACATCGTGTAGCCGAGTGTTCTATTAGGCTATAGAAGAACGCCACACTAATGCAAACCAATCAAGCGAGCACGTCTACAATGCTGATACTCATGTGTAATCGATGTGGCATAGATCATTTGATTGCCCAATTTCCAAATAATCCAAATGCACCGAAGATCACGCCATTAAACTTGATTGAAGTTACCGAGGAGCCATCACAAAGTACACATGTGGTACCAGTAAATGTACTCAAACGATCGATGCTCCAAAAACAAAATTATATTCTTGAGGAA
Source organism: Adiantum capillus-veneris (assembly GCF_014529385.1). Taxonomy (NCBI): domain Eukaryota; kingdom Viridiplantae; phylum Streptophyta; class Polypodiopsida; order Polypodiales; family Pteridaceae; genus Adiantum; species Adiantum capillus-veneris. The sequence continues at coordinate 126,017,691 of NC_140946.1, forward strand.
AGAGACACGGCATCAATTGCCCAATCTTAGAAAAAGAAGAAAACATGAAGAAAGAGATCGCAAAAGGCAGCAAAGTCAGACCCCAGTTCAAAGACCAACATAGGGACTGGTGACGACCCCGTATATATGAATGACGCTGAAGAGGATTTTGATTTAGGAGAAACCATGGAGACCAAAATGACCACTAAGATAGAAACCAACAAGGAAGATCTTCATGAGCCACAATGGCCAGGATCCAAGAACAAGATAGGAACTTATCCAAACCCTACAGAGGAGATTGAGCGAGTCAAGCAATTAAGGAGTTTGGTAGAAGATACCCAAAGGGATCTAGAACCAGCACCTAGGAAGATCCAGATTATAGACACCGTGTTCCCTACGCAACAATAACCTGACCAAGACCATAGACCCTTAGCAATACCTAGTGTCATCGAAGAATAAAGTGACTTAAAGTCATGGGAAAGTGGGCGTACTCACTTCTTGATGGAAAGTATGTTTACATAGGGACTACCCTATCCTATCGAAGAAATGGAGATCCCATCTTCCCCACGTCAAGGGACTGAAGTCCAAAAGGTGCCGTTAAACATTGCCAAATTGATGGATTTCATGTCTTTAGAAGTTAGAACCACCATCATGTCCAAACTATATAAAGACCCTGAGATAGTCTCAGCTCTTCGAGCCTTCCTCAATGGAGAACTAAAGTTTGGGCTACCACAATTTGCACAGATGGATGGAGCTGGGGAGATGCCAATAGAGGAGGAGCACTTAGATCCACAACCCAACTTAGATGAGAACCTTGTTATAGAAATACTTGTTAACAAGTTGGGACAATACTTTGAGGGTGATGAATCCAATGCAACCATACCAATCACTACTAAGGGATTAACTGTGAAGGGAATCCTTGATGGTGGCACTTGGGTTAGCATTGTGACTAAAAATTGTTGGGAAACTATGGGAAGACCTCACCTTGTGATCACAACCATAGTAGTGAAGATGGCCAATGGGTCTATTGTTAAACCTATTGAGATGCTAGAAGATCTCAAGATCAAGGTCTTTGGACATAAAATAAGGATTACCTTCATTGTTATGGATTTCTATAAACACACTATGGCATCGGAAATGATCTTAGGATGTCCTTTCATGAGGGAAGCAAAATTGTGCATGACTGGTCTAAAAACCATGTCTACTTGCAGTTCCAAGATTCTGTCATTCGAGTGGATCTTGTGACTGGTCGAGGAGATCCCCTAGGAAACAGGTTTATAATTGATCATAGATCTGACACCACAGTTCACTCGGCCCAATTGCAGTATTGTTACACGTGTAAAGCGGACACTGATGTTGGGGAAGATTCTCCTTATATGGATGTACTACCTAGGATGATTGAGTCGGACAATGTGGATTGGATTCACCTAGCAGCAACCATAGACACTTGGGGAAATAGGGGGACCACCTGGGTAACACCTGAGGGGGATGAAATGCCACCACTTGTACCCTTAAATATGCTACAAGCAATGCATATAGCTTCTGACAAGACTCATCCTAATGTAACGAAGAAAACATACAAGTGTGTCCCTAAAGCTTCTTTAGCGACCATGGCTAGTACTAAAAAACAGAAGCCTTGTAAGAAACGTACCACTCAATCCAAGAAATGTAATATAACATGGCGATGGATCCCTAAACGATTATTGGAAGCCCAAGGCTACTATCAAGGAAATGATCAAATCTGGGTGCCAAAACGTAGATTGTGTTCTTACCCGTCACCTGACCTATGTGAGCCCAATTATTTAGCTCCAAAACGAATTAACAATCGTGGAAAGAAAAAAATCACAGAATGCTACACACCCGCTCCAGAGCTAATTTGGGTACCGAAGAAAGAAGGATTTGTTCCATCTAGCTCAGGAAGGGGGGAGTCTCATGAAGCTTCTAGCTCCTCATGTAATGCCTCCATAGAGGTAAAAGCTTCTTCACAGCCTCCACCTACAATAGTGGACCTCCATAAAGCTACAAAGGAATCCACACCTCCCAATGTTCAAGAATCACTTGATGAACCACTTCAAGTTCGATCCTGGGAGAGTAACTTATCACCCTTGTAGCTCGACGAGCCACCTAAGGTAATAGAAAACTACTGGCAAAAATCCCCACCTATTACCAACTGGAACAATTGGTTTCAAAGGGTGACAAGCTCGTTTGAAACGGTATGATCTACCTAAGGAAGGGGAGAGTGTTTGCTGACAGTCATCATTCACTCATTTCCCTCTCAACCTTCCTCCCTGACCTCTCAATCCAATCTTAGGGAATGTATATATAAAGACTTATACTCACAAAAAACAAAAATAATAAAGAGCAAGAGCAATTAGCAACGAGTATGCACAATAAAAGTCAAAACATTGACCCAGACCTACACATTCACATCCGGTACACTGAAACAGAAACCTATGTCATCAAACACCTTTAATCCTCAGCACTCGAGTGATGGAGGGTAGGTAAGATTAGTACGATAGGAGTGTTTTCTGTTTTAGGGTTGAGTGATTACCAAAGTTCTTTTTTCCCACTGATGTGCCTCCTAGAGGTATTCTTTGTGTTCCCTCGTGTGTACAGGAACGTGTTGCTGTTGTTAGGATTTGGACCTTTATGGAATCTTTCTCTCATTCACACTTCAAATCAAGCGCGACCATCAACACAAACATGTGTTTCTTGTCCATTAGCATTGCCCCTTTCAACACATTTGATTAGTATCAAACATTAAATTCAATGTAATTTTTGTCATAATCACTTGTCTACGCTTAAAAATCAAGCAGTCCGAGTAAGCTAGTTTGACCAAGCTAGGTGTTAGAGATCTTCTCTTAATACCATGGGGAATGACTTCCTAATAATTAATGGTTACTTAGGTTCTTAATCCGATTTAGGCAGCATTGTGTAACATGTACTAGGGCTTTCTAGTGGGCTTGACCCTATTGACCTTTAGCTTAAGTATTATAAAGGGAGTTTACTAGTGTTATGAGCTTGGGGAGGTGTAACAATGTTATATGACCCCCCAAAGTTACAAAATTAAAATGTTGAAAACGAACAAAAAAAATAAATCAAAGTGCCACAATGTAAAATCTTAAGCTAAAAGAGAAATCTCAGCTTGATTTGGTACTTCACTCACATGTATCGCGTATGGTACTAGAGCCCTAGAAGTTCCCAGTGTGGGCGCTTTTCCTTGAAAAGAAAAAACCCAAGGCATACAAAATAAGCACACACATCAAAATCGAATCACTGTGAAAAGACTTTGGGGGGTCAAAGAAAAGGTAATCAGTTAGGCGATGATTTTATGAGAAATTCCTTTTATTGCTTAACTATAAGGTGTGTGTGATCCCTCGAACATTAGTGTGTGAGCCTCTAGTCATCCCTCGAACAGGAAATACTTGGCTCTCGCGATTAAACAACTTAATTGACCAGAGAAAATTAAGAAGCTTACCCATGGTATTAATAGTCGATCTCTAGTGCCTTTCAACTGTTAAATTAGCGACCCTAGACTTCTTTAATTTTTTACCGTTACATCTGTTTATGCATTTGATTATATTGCAATTTAATGTTTATTGCTGACAAATGGTTTAAAATTCTGTTACCAATCACATTGTCTGCCTACAACTGCATATGCTTTTTAATTCTATATGAGAATGAAATTACTGTGCCAATGTTGTTTGATTTTGCAGTGACTGAAGAAGGCTAAGGACATTCATCTCAAATGCTATTCCACCTCGACAAACGAGCTTCAACTCAATAGCTTCCAAGGACGGAATCTACATCAGGAAGGGAGGCATGTTAACCCTCACGGCTCACGGACACCATATCACCTACGACGGACGTTGTATTATTTACTTGTAGAGTCAGGTACCGGGCTTGTCGGTCCAATACGAAAAGGGTAAGAGTGATCGTCGATGAGAGGCGCACTCTAACTGGAACATTCAAGGGATTAGTTGGCTAAGCATGGGCGCCCAAGTGTGAATGGGGTGAGCTCATAGAAAAGTCAACTAAACCTAAAATTCACTCATTCTCTCATTTGTGCAATTGAAGAGTGCTCTTGCTCCATCTCCATCTTCTTCTTCTTCATCTCCTTGTGTGTGTGTGTATGTGAGAGAGAGAGAGAGAGAGAGAGAGAGAGAGAGAGAGAGAGAGAGAGAGTGAGAGTGTGTGTGATCGAGCATTGCGGCGGCATGACGGCGGCGAGGTGGTTGAGCGCGGCGTAGCAGCGTCTCCCTCTTCTTCGCGGCAAGGAATCCTCTACGAGAGGAAGCATAGAGCGGTGAGCGACACACCAACGCCGTCTTTGAGCTTACTAGTTTAGGCTTGTTGTGTGCTTGGAGCCATTTGTGGCTCGCACACAGTGTATCGGCAAGTTCCTTGCATTGACACGTGCGACATACCCGCACAGGATTCATACATGACTTTCTCATGAAGGGAGTGGGTAACACATAGCCTATTGCCATGGAGAAGATAACCATCTTGCAAGGTGAATGGTTCCTCTTTCTTCCCCAAAGCAAGGGCTGACATTATGTCTTAAAGTCATAGTTAGTAGCATACTCATCTATTATAGAAGATAGATCATTGTGAGTTGGTATTGACACAATATTAACTTTTGGTCATCATGAAAGTGCATCAGCCACTTGATTGTGCCTACCAACAATGTGGAAATTAAATTGCAAAAGAAAATTTACCTACCTCGTTTGTTTGTCGGAAAGCTTTGTTTGCATCATGAAGTACTTGAGACTTTGATGGTCTCTTCGTAAAATGAATGGAGTCCCCAATAGATAGTGCTTCCATGTGTCTAGGGCATGTAGAACAACTAACAACTCTTTCTCATAAATGCCTAAGACCCGTTCATACTTGTTGAGCCTCGCCTCTCATATGCTATGGCATGCCCTTCTTGAAGCAAGACTGCTCCAAGGCAATCACCACAAACATCACATTGGACCTCAAATGGCTTTGGGAGATCTGGAAGCATAAGGACTGGTTGGGAGGTAAGCTTCTCTTTGAGCCTGTCAAAAGCACTTTGATCTTTAGCAGTCCATGAATACTTAACGTTTTTGTTTGTTAAGTCATGTAATGGTCCTGCTATTTGAGAGAATTTTTCTACGAAGCGTCTATAGTATGCACACATACCAATAAAGCTTCTTAGCTCATGTAGATTCCTTGGATTAGGCCATGCTTTTATTACCTCCAACTTTGATGGATCCATACGGATACCATCTTGAGAGATAATGTGACCTAAGTATTGAATCTCTTGAAGAAAAAATTCGCTGTTATTTTGATTGAGAAAAAGCTTATTCTCCCTTAATGCTTGAAAAATCACTTGGAGATGTTTCTTGTGTTCCTCCAAGGAATTGGAGTAGATGATGATATCATCAAGACACGCACACACACCAACACACATCGAGATACACACACACACACACACACACACAATCGTTACCCTGCAGCAGCCATTCAACGTGCTGCTCTCACTCTCACTTTGAACTATTATCCAAAATATATTTACAACATAGTATAGTCAGTGTCCGACCGCCCATAGCACAATGGACATATTCTTTAACATCATATTCTTTAACACTCCCCCTCAAGCTCAGAATGAGCTTGCATATGATGGATTGCCAATGCGTCATGAAAGTAGCAAATCTTCTCCTTTCCAAGAGCTTTTGTAAATATATCCGCAACTTGATCATTTGTCTTCACATACACCAAATCAATCTCACCTGCCAAAACTTTTTCTCTAATGAAGTGATAATGTACCTCAATGTGTTTAGTGCAAGCATGGTAAACTGGATTCTTTGCCAACATGATGCTGCTAATATTGTCACAATATATAATGACACTGTCAAGATAGTCAAAACCAAAGTCTACCATAAGTACTCTCAACCATGACTCTTCACATGCTGCTAAAGCTGCTCCACGATATTCAGCTTCTGTACTTGATAATGCTACAATTGATTGCTTCTTGCTACTCCAACTTATCATACCATTGCCAATGGAAAATGCATAACCACTTGTAGATCCTCTATCCATAAAATCTCCTACCCAATCTGTATCTATGTAACCATAAAGACAAAGCTTCCCATTCTTTTCATAAAACATTCCATAACTGACAGTGGATTTCACATATCTCATAATCCGTCTCACTGCATCAAGATGACTTTTACATGGCTTTTGCATGAATTGACTCACAACACCCACTGCATAACTCAAATCTGGCCTTGTTATTGTCAAGTAAATAAGACTTCCAACCATCTTGCGATACATAGTGACATCCTCAATGTAATTTCCATCATCAGTCAACTTCACATTTTGATCAAGAGGTGTATCAACCGGTTTGCATGTTGTCATTCCATACTTCTCAAGCATATCCAACGCGTATTGTCTTTGTATCATCCAAATTCTTGATAAAGTGTCGACAATTTCAACTCCCAAGAAATATCTCAACTCACCAAGGTCCTCAGATGTTGAGTTCTCTCAACAAACTCTTCTTGACATGCAAAATTTTCTCATTATGACTTCCACTGAGAATCAAGTCATCAACATAGATAACAATAACGACGATCTCTCCATCAACGTGCTTCAAAAACAATGAGTGATCAGCAGTAGAATGTTTAAATCCAATCTTATTTAAGACTCTGGTTATCTTTTCACACCAAGCTCTAGATGCTTGCTTCAAACCATACAATGCTTTCTTCAACTTACACACATAATATGGAAACTCTGGATGTTGATAACCCTCTGGCTGTATCATATAAACTTCTTCTTCCAAGTCACCATTCAAGAATGCATTATCGACATCCATTTGCCGTAACTTCCAACCAAACATACTTGCCATTGCTATCACCAATCTAACTGTTGTCATCTTTGCAACTGGATTAAATGTCTCATCATAATCAAGACCTTTTGTTTGTGCATAACCTTTAGCAACAAGCCTCGCTTTGTATCTTTCCACACTACCATCTGACTTGCAATTGAATTTGTATACCCATTTTGAACCAATTGCTTTCTTTCCACTTGGTAAGCGAACCAAATCCCAAGTGTCATTCTTCACAAGAGCATCCATCTCATCATCCATAGCTGACTCCCATTCTAATTTTCCAATTTCCTCTTGAAAACATGTAGGCTCTTTATGTTGCACACGTGAAACCATGTATGCATAATGTGTATGCATGTAACCGTTGTATGTAAATCTATCAACTGGATAACGCACCCTCTCTGATCTTCTCAACTGTGGTGCACTCTTCTCTTTAACTCTTGCATATGGGGGTACATATTTCTCAGCATGCTTACTGCCAGGTTTCCTCAAATGTGGTAAACCATGCTCTTCGTCGAGGCTTTCATCTCCAGAACTCTCCTCAACCACTTTCTTTTTTCCTTTCTCGTCTTGCTTCTTATCTCGCAAATGACCGCTCCATGGGTTGACACTTCCTGTACTCTCCTCTGCCATATATGGTCCTGAAATAGTTCTTATTGATGGTCCTGGGTTATCAACAACATGACACACATTCTCTTGCTCTTCATACTCATCTTCTATCATCACTAGCTTTGGTTTATACCATGGTTCATGCTCACAAAATTTGACATCTCTACTGACATAAACTTGTCTTGTCGTAGGATCATAGCACTTGTAACCTTTCTTTTCAACTGGATAGCCCAAGAATATACACTTCACTACCTTTGGATCCATCTTCTTTCTTGCTTCATTTGGCACATGAACGTAGCAAACACATCCAAAAACTTTAATGTAGGAAACTGTTGGTTTGATCCCATAAAGTCTCTCATAAGGTGAAATTTCATGAATGGCAGCTGTTGGTGTTCGATTCATAATGTGTACTGCTGTATGAACTGCTTCAGCCCAATATGTTAATGGCATATTCATCTCATTCATCATGGCTCTTGCAATCTCTGCTATGACTCTATTTTTTCTCTCAACAACTCCATTTTGTTGTGGTGTGTATCTGCAAGTAATCTGTCTTCTTATGCCTTGTTCACGTAAGTAATCATAAAAACTGTGTGACATGTACTCTCCCCCTCCATTTGTACGGAGGCAAACGCTAAAAGGGTAGAATTGGCTAAACCAGGAGAGAAACCCAGACTAGATTACATTGCAAATGACTTAACAAAAGAAGAAGATAAGCTTTTGCTAAGCTTGTTGAAGGAATACCGACATATTTTTGCTTGGTCTTACAAGGATCTCAAGGGTGTTGATCCAAAAATTTGTCAATAGACTATACCCATGAGAGATGATGCGAAACCAAGTAGACAGAGACCATACACTTATAACGAAACATTTTCCAGAAAGATCAAAGAAGAGATTGAAAAACTGAAGAAAGCCGAATTCATTTACGAAATTGAACACACTGATTGGGTGTCTCCAATTGTGGTAGTACCTAAGAAGAATGGGAAATTATGAGGATGTGTTAATCTCAAAAAAGTGAATGCAACTATACCATTAGAGACAAATTTCCTCTTCCAATAACTGAGCATGTTTTACAACGAGTGGCAGGAAAAGAAGCTTACAGCTTCTTAGATGGCTTTTCGGGATACAATCAACTTTTGATTGACCAGCATAAAACTGCTTTTGCAACAGAATGGGATATATTTGCCTATCGGGTTATGCCGTTTGGGTTAACTAATGCTCCAGCCACATTTCAGAGATTGATGAGCCATGCTTTCAATGAGTATCTTCGAAAATTCTTGGAAGTATACATGGATGATCTATGCGTACATTTGTCAATCCAGGCTGATCATTTTGAACACCTCAAAAAGGTATTCGAGAAATGTAGAGTTTACAGGATTTGCTTAAATCCTGAAAAGTGCACATTCATGGGAAGACAAGGGAAAATTCTTGGACATATCGTGTCTAAGAATGGTATAGCCACTGATATTGAGAAGATTCATGTTATTGCTGATTTGCCTAGACCAACAACAGTCAAGGGGGTACAAGCCTTCATGGGACATTGTGGATATTACCGACAGTTCATCTACATGTACGCTATAATTGCAAAACCCATGTATAGATTGATTACGCACTTTGAATGGACCGAGGCATGTGAAGGATCCTTCATGAAGCTTAAGCAAGCTTTCACCTCAGCTCCAAAACTGAAAGCACCTGATTGGGATAAGGTATTCCATGTACATGTAGATGCTTCAAACTTTGCTATTGGTTGTATACTAGCCCACAACCAGGAGATGGAAAAATTGAATTTCCTATTTCTTATGCTAGCCAACAATTGAACATGGCAGAAAAGAATTACACCACCACTGAAAGAGAAGGACTAGGAATGATCTATGCCGTTAAAAAGTATAGACATTACCTATTGGCCAACATGTTTGTGTTCTTTGTGGACCACCAAGCCTTGCTATATTTGGTCAACAAACCATGCACCATAGGGAGAATAGTGAGATGGTTCATCATTATTCTCGAATTTGATTTCACTGTGGTTGTAAAAAAAGGCACTACACATTAACGAGAAGATCATTTGTCATGAATCATTTTAGGGGAATCACCTAAAGGGGTAGATGATGATCTAACAGATGCCTATTTGTTCTCTGTGGAAATTATACCTAGATGGTCGGAAAACATTGTGTCATTAATGACAATAGCTCAAGTGGATTCACACATACCACTTCATATCTCAATTGATTTAATCGTGCAATCGGTTATGTATCAATTACTAGCTGGAAGGCTATATAAAAGAAATCGAGACGGGATATTGCTTTTATGCATTAACCCTGAAGAAAAGGAACAATACCTAAGTCAAGCACATGTTACTATAGTAGGACTTCACTTTGTGGAAGATCAAACTATGCAATGAATCTTAAGACTTGGAGTATTTTGGCCGACTATGAGGAGAGATGTTATATCTTTTGTAAAAGATTTCCCTCAATGTCAAAAACAACCACCCAGTCCTCATGTAACATTATTTCAAATGTCACATGTTCCTAAGTGGAGTAACTATCTGGTTACTTACTTATCGAGCCAAACATTTCATGAGGATATGAGTAAACGCCATCAAAGAGCAATTGAAACAGAAGCAAGAGACTATGCTCTCATTGGGAACCAATTGTATCGGAGAGGTAAAGATCAACATTTGCGTCTTTGTGAAAATGAAAACGAGTATATTCCGATTATAGAACAAGCACATGCTGGATTAGCTGGAGGTCACTTTTCTAGTGAGACCACCACAAGAGCAATCTTGATGGCAGGCATATGGTGGCCAACACTTTTTGCAAATGCCAAAGAATATGTTCGAAGGTGTGATGCTTGTCAATGAGCAAAAATGCCAACACAAGTAGACAACATGCCCTTAAGACCAATGATGGGGGCTAGAGCCTTCGCAAAATGGGGTATTGATTTTGTTGGACCGATACAGCCACCTGCTTACAGAACCCAAGCTCAATATATCATTGTAGCTATGAACTATTTGACGAAGTGGGCGGAGGCTAAAGCAACCCAAAAGAATGATGCCAGAACCACTGTTGCATTTATATATGAGTATGTATTCACAAGGTATGGACTGCCAATAGAGATTGTCAGTGATCGGGGAACTCATTTCCTCAACGAGGTAATAGAGTATTTGCTTAATGAGTTTATGGTTATCCATAACAAATCAGCTCCCTATCACCCACGAGCAAACAGACTAACTGAGCATACAAATAAAATTCTTAGCTCAGTACTGATCAAAGTGGTTAGTTCAGGAAGGACAGACCGAGAAATGAATCTCCATGCTGCTCTATGGGCTTATCGAGTTTCATTCAAAACAGCTCTAAATGCTACACCTTTAACCTTGTTTATGGTCTTGATGCCATACTCCCAATAGAGTTTCTATTACCGAAATTAAGGGTAGCACAAACTCTTGAGTGGACTGGACATGAATTGTTAGAAAGACTTGAAGATTTGGAAAATCTAGACGAGCAAAGACTAACTGCTGTAGCTCATATCTATGCACAAAAGCAGAAACAAAAACAGTTTTTTGATTCCCACTTAATCACAAAAATTTTCAAGAAAGGGGACTTAGTTTTAGTCTATTCCCTTAAGCAACACATTCCCAAGTTTAAGAAAAAGGGAAATGGACCATTTATCATTGAAGATGTATCTCCAAGTGGAGCAGTAAAATTGTCCACCTTAGATGGTGAACCAATGGCTAATTGGATTAGTGGATGTCGTTTAAAGAAATACAATTTGCCACTAACCAATGAATTGCTAGAGAGAATACATGCAGCCAAATAAAGGAAGATCAAGCGACAACAGGTTATTGATGAAGCCCAAGAGGAAGCTATACTTTGGGTACTCAAGCGTAAAGCTACTCTTAAGAATCAACAAATACCGATTCCCATCAACACTTTGGAACTAGATGATTGACAATGGGAATTACCTAAAAACGCAGTTTCAACAAATGACGACTGGTTAGATAGATTGGATCTGCGCATCAAAGTACAGCTCAACAATCATAGCACCAATGCTTTGGTAGACACAAGAGCTAGAGTGAATGCAGTCAGTTATTCCACATACAGGAAGGCAACAAGTCAAGCATTGACCGTAGGAATAACGACAATCAAAGGATGCAATAAGAATCCAACTCCAACATTGGGGTAGTCAACTTGAACGTGATAGTACATGGATGTTCTTGTCCACATCATTTTGTATGCTTGCCAGATGAACACATGAATGAGACGATGATTCTTGGTATTCCTTGGATGCGTACATACAAAGCAGTACCAGATTGGGATACAAATCAACTAAAGCTATCACTTAAAGGAGGGCAACTCATTGTTCCTATTGCACCAAGCAAGGAGGAATGGAAAAGATGCAATCAGAAGACCATTCCACGAAGAAAATCTTCTCCATCTCCTCGACAAACAAATGCTACAAGTAGCATGCAAGGAGTCAGGAAAATTTGGATACAAAAGCACAACTTGTGGATAAACCAAATCAGATCTGGGTGCCTAAAACTTCACCAAAGAAACAAAAGACGGTTCCAAGGATTCGAGCATAAAATCGAGCATCTATGAACAAGGAACCTAACATGAAAAAGGTTTGGAAGAAAAAGGAGCACTTATCTTCTCCACACACCACAAAACCAAACAAACAGTGGCGAGTTAAGTCTCAACAGGCTGTTAAAGCACCAAGCCAATCGAGCTACCAATGGCGAGAAAAAGCTCGACAACCGTCTAACGTGCTACCAACATCTCAAGCAATCAGCGTGCTAAAACACCCTAATGGTACTATCAAAGAGAAGCACATAAGCTACAAGATTTGCTCTTTGAAAGACATCAGTAGCAAACCTCGACATCGAAAACCCTTGAGTTATTTACTCAAGAACCAACTCTTGCACAACATATTGAGTTAAATTGCATTGATCTTCATATCATGGTAGAGCCAATCACGCTATGCATAGACACACTTGTTCAATCCATGCATGCAGTCGTCCCGGAGAATGCCATCTAGGAGGGGTGGAAGGGCACTAAGTACTAAGTAATTAAGGGCAATGTTTAAAGATGATTTATTAAGTTATACAACTACTCATGTGAGCTAAGGTGCTCTGTGATAGTGAACATCTGTTTGTAAGTACCCTCCTACTCAAACTGTTGATAAGGAGGCTTAAAAATGGAGAAATCCAACAAAAAGCAATAAAGATGTGTTTTCCAAGGGATTTTATTAATTAATGGATTTTCACTTTAGTTTTTTAGAGCCTTTTGCTATTTTCTTTGATTTTTTCGAATAAAAAGGTAAAAAATTAATCATAAATAGCAGGGAAGCTCAGATGCAAAAACGGGAGACACGATGGTGATCAGAAAGACAAGGCGGACAAGCACAAAAATTTTCAACGAAATTAGAAGATGGAAGCGGGAAGCCTAAATTAGGGGGCCAGGCCTACTTCTGCAAAATTCTTGCAGAATGAGCTACAGGAATGAGCCTAACATAGATTTCACGGCCTAATAGGACTAACGGGGGACTCTGGGGAAAACTGGTTTCGAGAAGTCCAGGTATAGATATCTAGGGTAGGCTAAACCCACTTTAGCCTTTGCAGAAAGAGCATTTCGACCTCTTTCGCGCGATATTTCGGGAGCCCACAGTTGACCTTTTCCAGCGCCGTCTCACACGAGACATGAGGGGTAAGTTATTTACTCATCAATGATCCATTTTGTATGGCCGGTAGCTAGTCTAAAGCCCTAGAAAAAACCCTAGAAACTTAACAGTGCACGAAGACTTACAACCTAAAACTGACCATAGCGGTCTGCCAGCCTGACCAAATCAGATGGCATTTGAACCATAGCATGCCCTAACATAGTATAACCTTCCCATACCATTAGATGACCATTCGGCTGGGGTCAAGGGGGTCCCCAGTAGAGAAATTAGGGTTTTTGGAAACTGCCAAAATTCCGACCTGACTCCGCAGATTGCTTACTAATGAGGTTCATATACAATGTATATGATTGGTTTGGTGAAATCCATCAAGTAAATCCCTAGAAAAGCAAAAAACGGCTCGAAGATTACAAAGCGTCAAATTCGACATACGAAGCCAAACTGACTCCAGATGAGCCATTGGACAGGTAGCTTCACGACAATGTTACGGACAAGTCCAAAGCCTCAAAGTTGACCGACCACCCCAACAGACAGAGTAATCACAAAAAACGGTGATTTCAGCACAAAGTGATGCCGGCATGACCAAACTTGACCAAATTCAATTTAGGACTTGTATTAGGTGTATGAAACATGTTTAGGTCAAAATTTGTGAGAGTTGGAAAGTTTTTGTCACTGTTGTAAATAATTGTGATTATTTACTTTTGCATCATTTTTTATTGGAAATAGTCAATTCACCTCACCTATCATGTGTACACACCTATTACATGCCAAAAATCAAGTATGAGCCAAAATGACCACCCATTACTTGCAAAATTGCCAAAAAACGTAAAGAAGTCTTTGCAAACCAAAATCTGGGTTATGAACAACTTTTCTTGATCCAAATCACCTCATATTTCATACCCAAGGTCTATACCATGCTTAGAACCAATCTATGCCAAAAATTATCAATTTTGGAAGAAAAGTTAATAATCGCGATTATTTACTTTTTGGTCAAAATTGAAGAATTTGGATATTTTGTCATCATACTGTTAGGAAATAAGACGTAGCTAAATAGATAATTGAGTAGATTACTTAATGGAGAGAGACATATTTATATACACGAGATTATAGAGTAGAGAGAGAGAGAGAGAGAGAGAGAGAGAGAGAGAGAGAGAGAGAGAGTACACACGATATACGTGGTTCACCCAATGTGGGCTACGTCCACGGGAAAGCAGCCACTCAATGGCTTTAGTACTTCAAAACAAGAAGTAGTTTACAAAGGGATTATACCCTTAATGGAGCTCCCGCCTTGCTTCACTCTCACCACCTCACACTCACCTTGTTGCATCAACTTCACACTATGAAATGTGTGTAGAAATGGCCTCCTTTTATAGGCCAAAAGGGTTGTCCTCTCTTATGAGAGACAGCCATGTGTAGCCGCCGCCCTTGTGCGAATATGTCCAAATCGGACCCTCCAATCCGCCCATGTGTGGCCGCCCTTGAGAAGACAAGTCCGCTTTTGAATTCGGCCACTGGCCACCGGCCATTGACTTCCGACCACCGGCCACTGGCCATTGACTTCCGACCACCGGCCATCGGTCATTGACTACCGGCCACCGGCCAACCGACCGGTTGTTTTCCGACCACATTCCGGCCGCCGTCCGGCAATAATATTCCGGTGAAAAAGAATATTCCGACGAAAAAAAAAGTCTCAGGGGGCCTCCGCCCCCGAGCCCTTTAAAGTTTCCCCTGATTCTTGTCCGTGAAAATTTTGGTTTCCGGTGAGTGATTTTCCTTCACGCACGATGGCTTCTCCTCATAATGGGGGCCTTACAAATGTGCGCTTTTACCACAGAAAATTACAAGGGTAAATCAGGCTCCATACTTAACAATCTCCCACTTGGAGACTGATCTCCAAACCAAACCTGTGACTGCTTTCCATTTTGGCTTCTTATCCTTGAATGCCGATTGAAGATGAGAAAAAGCTCAACTTCTCCTTGTTGACCACCTTTGTAAACATGTCTGCAGGATTTTCACTTGTATGCACCTTTCCTAGCTTTAGTTGTCCCTCTTCCAAAAGAGTGCGTATGAAGTGATATCTCACCTCAATGTGCTTTGTCCTTGAATGAAAGGCTGAGTTCTTCGCAAGATGGATAGCGCTTTGGCTATCACTGTACAAGACACAATTGTCTTGTTTGAATCCAAGCTCTTCTAAGAATCTGTGAAGCCACAGAATTTCTTTGCTTGCCTCCGTCATTGCTACATACTCTGCTTCCGTGGTAGAAAGTGAAACCACTTTCTGCAGCTTTGAAGCCCAGCTTACTACTGTGCCTCCAACCGTGAACACATAGCCAGTAGTTCTCCTTCGAGTATCTTTGTCACCTGCCATATCTGCATCAGCATACCCTTCTAGAAAAATATCAGTTCCTCCAAAATACAAAGCATTTGTTGTTGTCCCTTTTAGATACCTAAGTATCCACTTCACAGTTTTGACAGAAACTGTACCTTTGCCGACAATCTCACAAGCTTCATTATCTCCCAAGTATACATACCCAAAATTACCTTTGGTGTAGTCTTGGAAATGTTGCTTGTGTGGTGTCGCATGGAATGAAGCCCCGAAATCTACTATCCAGGAATTAGACACATTGTCTAATGAGAGAATTAGAGCATCTTGCTCTACTTTATCTGCCACATTGGCCTCCGATGTTGGCTTGTTGTCTTGAGACTCTGTCTCCTTCTTCTTCTTGGACCAGCAATCCTTCTTGATGTGGCCCTTCTTGCCGCAGTTCCAACATTCAAGAACTGACTTTGTGCATGACTTGCTCCGCCTTGAGCGATCACAACCCTTTTGGTTTTTGAACCTCTTCTTAAGCCTTCCTCTTGTTTCCACTGATAGTGCAGCACTTGATGATTCTCCTGTGCTTCTCCTGTGCTTCTCCTTCGCATTTACTCACTTAGGAGAACACCCACAACATCATCAAACTTAAGAGTATTTGTGCCAATATAGAATTACTTATAGCCATCACAAGGCTGTCCCAACTATCCAGTAGAGATGATAGCATAAGGAGAGCTCGCACTTCGTCATCGAAATTGATTTTCACTGATCGAAGTTGACTTATGTTTGTGTTAAACTCATTTAGGTGTTCTGCAACTGAACCATTCTCTGCCATCTTTAGATTGAACAAGCGCTTCGTAAGAAATACCTTATTGGATGCCGATGGTTTCTCGTAGAAGTCGTCAAGTGACTTCATCAAGTCCTCCGTGGTCTTCATCTCCGAAACATTGAAGGCCACCGTTGACGCCAAGCTTAACCGGATTGTTCCCAGTGCCTTTCGATCAAGGACAATCCATGCTTCATCTGCCATTGTTGCGGGCTTCTTCGCAAGACCGCCTAGTGGCAAATAGAGGTCCTTCTGGTAGAGATAGTCTTCAATCTGCATCTTCCAATGTTGGTAGTTTTTGCCGTTGAACTTCTCAATCTTGAGCTTCCCTTTCTCCGCCATAACTCCCACTCAATTCAAGGAATCCTTTCCTTGAGATAATTTAGCTACAAGCAAACCTTGCTCTGATACCAGTTGTTAGGAAATAAGACGTAGCTAAATAGATAATTGAGTAGATTACTTAATGGAGAGATACAGATTTATATACACGAGATTATAGAGTAGAGAGAGAGAGAGAGAGAGAGAGAGAGAGAGAGAGAGAGAGTACACACAATATACGTGGTTCACCCAATGTGGGCTACGTCCACGGGAAAGCAGCCACTCAATGGATTTAGTACTTCAAAACAAGAAGTAGTTTACAAAGGGATTATACCCTTAATGGAGCTCCCGCCTTGCTTCACTCTCACCACCTCACACTCACCTTGTCGCATCAACTTCACACTATGAAATGTGTGTAGAAATGGCCTCCTTTTATAGGCCAAAAGGGCTGCCCTCTCTTATGAGAGACAACCATGTGTAGTCGCCCTTTTGCGAATAAGTCCAAATCGAACCCTCCAATCCGCCCATGTGTGGCCGCCCTTGAGAAGACAAGTCCTCTTTTGAATTCGGCCACCGGCCATTGACTTCCGACCACCGGCCATCGGCCATTGACTACCGGCCACCGGCCAACCGACCGGTTGTTTACCAACCACTTTCCGGCCGCCGTCCGGCCATAATATTCTAGCGAAAAGAATATCAGGCCTTTAAAGTTTCCCCTGATTGTTGTCCGTGAAAATTTTGGTTTCCGGTGAGTGATTTTCCTTCACGCACGATGGCTTCTCCTCATAATGGGGGCCTTACAAATGTGCGCTTTTACCACAGAAAATTACAAGGGTAAATCAGGCTCCATACTTAACATTAAAAGCGGTTTTTAAGGGTTCCCAGTCATCCTTGGTTTCTTGTGGAAGTGCATTGTACCATGATCTAGCTTCTAGCTTCATGAGATGCTTAAAGATTCTAACCCGGGATTCATTCGTATCTTTGTTTCTCACTACACATGCTACTTCAAAGTCATCTAGGAAGTCTGTTACCAAATCCTCCCCCTTCTTTCCTTTAAATGTTGGAAATGCTACACTTGCCATGATTACTGAGTGAGAGCTAGAAAGACACACTTCTTAACTTGCGAAAGGCACACTAGTTTTTGTAGAGGCGGCACAAAAACACAAGTGACATAAGCTAAAGTGTACATTAAGATGGTAGCCATTGGGAACTTTGGAGGGAATTATGTGGTTGCACAATCAATAAGGATGCAGATGTGGAGCTTGTTAATAAGAAAAAACTTGTTTGGACTGCTTTTCAAAAGGTGGTGCATTTAATGGCTCTTTCAAGTGTCATGCCACAAGAATAAGTATAGTTTCAAGAAGCTATACAAGAATGTACTAAGACGGTGGTTCATTCATGGGGAGAAAAGTGCATTAATCACTACATGGTAAGTTCTTTACTACATGGAGTTTGCTCACACTTTTGTGACTAAATGATTTTTCTTTTATCTTGTGTGCGTTTCAGCTTATCCTACATGGCCATGACACATATTTCATGAACAAGTATGGTTCCTTGGACATGTGGAGCACTCAAGGGATGGAAAATTGCATAATAGAGCCAAGGGCATCCACTTGAAGAGCACCTATTGAGGCGGTCCGGGGCGGGCAACAAGAGAGGCGACCTCTAAACACCCCTCAAGGCTCCCGTGCTGCTCAATTGGGGCTGGGGCAACCACAAGCACAACACAACAACAAACCCACAGCCAAACCAAAACAAGATAGGGGCACCACCTAGTTATGGTATGCGAACTAGGACGCAAGAGAGATTTTGGCACAACCAAGAAGATGCACCACACAACACACACAAACAACCTCACACCAAGACACACATGAAATGGACCAGAGAGAGCTAGAGCAAAGGGAAGAGAGAGAGGGAAGGATCTTGCGTAATACCTTATTTGTGACTTGCAAATGGAGATGGTTCGTTATGATGCTATCGTAGAACTTGTACAAAACTCACTCAATGCTTAGTGATTGCTAATCATTGCCAAAACACACACACACTGTCTTAGGGTGTGGGAGACCTCTCACCACAATACCCTCTTACAATGGACACAAAACTGGCAATGGAAAACACACTAAAACACTTTCTCAAATCAAGATCAACCGATAAAAAACTCAAAATACACAAGTCACCTTGAATTTACCAAACCGTATTGCACAAATGGAAGGACGAAGATTTAAACGTCGAATCACGCCTTTGATGCACCAAACCTCAATTTATTGATGATGAAGGAGCATGTAAAATAGTGGTTTTGAGATTTGTGGAACTCAACGCTCTCTCACTTGCAATGTGTAGCTTGAAGGCTTCTCTCACACCAAGAGTGAAGCTCACAAGTGGTTGCTACACCTAAGTCTCTCCTCACGCATAGAGTGTTGGGGTGCTATGTGAGATGTTGGAGGTTGTTTTACAAGAAGGAGAGGGGCCTATTTATAGGTTGGAGACCCCTCATTAAGATTATTGGAAATCCTAATTTACAAGCTAACAAATCAGGATTATGATTTTTTTGAATATCAAAACATTGCGGGCCTTCTTTGTCTGCTTGAGTCATGGGTGTGGGCTCAAAAGAGAGCATTATTGATGGTAGATAAGGTGAAAGTAATTTTTAAGGAAGGGGAGAGAGAGAGAGAGAGAGAGAGAGAGAGAGAGAGAGAGAGAGAGAGAGTTACTATACATGTCTTGAGGTGAGGTGTCTTTTATGGTTAGGTCAATGCTATTTTGTGTTAGTATGTTAGTCGTTAGTAATCACTAGAAAGTTAATGTTACATTTACAATGGGTAGAGTGAGTTGATTTGATGAAGGAAGAGGGGTGAATTAAAAGAGAATCATTGAGATGGTGAAGCTTTGAAGAAGCTTGAACTCACCCTTGTGTAGATTGTGGAAAAAATGACCGCTGGTCTTCTTCTTCTTCTTCGCTTCTTTACGCCGCCGCCACGGTTGACCACCACGATGAAAAGAGGATTTGTTGATGAAAAATCCTCAATTTGCAAAAGTTATCATGGTTAAGATGCTGAATTTTAGATATTTTAGGAGAGGTAAATGAAATTGTAACATAGAAGCAATAGAGAGAGACATAGAGAGGGTGTATGTATGTAGAGGTTCATAAAAGAACTATAGGGATGAGAGAGAAGGGTAATGGTGAAGAGGGTGGGAGAAGCCATGTAAATTGCAGGTTTGAGTGAGGGAAGGAGAGGGAGGGATGTGTAAGAGTGAGTAGGTGTGTGGAAGGGTGAGAGAAGACTAAGGGCTACTTGTGAAAAAAGTGGGCAGACTGGGGTCCACTCAAAAAATCATAGCTCACCGGTGGTAGCTCCAAAAATCATGAAAAAATTTGAGGTGATTATTCAGAGCGTGGGCTACATTTTCTCTTTTGACCACCGCTCCAAATTCGGAGTGGAGATAGGTGCCAAAATTCTCACCAAAAAGCCTGTTTTTTATGCCTGCAAAAGTCTTTATGTGGCCCCCTCCTTTGTTGAATTTGTACAATGCATCCAAGTGTGAGCCCCTCCTTTGTCATATTATAATACAAAGCATTCAAGTTGCCCTTGACCCATGCATGGAGGAGGATTATTGGTGAAATAAGAAATATATACATGGTGGGACTAGTGTATGGACTATTCATGGACTTTAGCTCAACGAGCACATGGTGTTAGAATAATGAGTAAAAATAATAATAAAAATATGGAGGAGTTATGGATATGGAAAGATATTGGAATCATATGATATGGTCCCTCCTTGAATTATTTTGGGTGAAAGAGGAAAAGGTATGCAAGTAAATAATATAATAAAAGTAACCAATGAGTAGAAATCAATTTTTTGTTTTCACGAGGGTGAGGGTGAAAATGTGGGGGTGATTTGTATAAAGGAAAAATATGAGGTTAGAGTATGTACATATTGGCAAAAAAAATAAAATAATAAAATAATTATGGTGTAAGAGGATGAAAGAAGGTGCACATAGGTTTAATAAAACACACACCTAAGTAGAAATATTTAAATAAAATACCAAAATAATTATAAAAAATCCCTATATTTAGGCCATATATACAATGAAATATTTACACACAAAGAGGCCATAATATACTTTTATTTTTTTTATTTTTTTTATTTTTTTTATTTTTTATTTTTGGCTCACCTAGCCCAGTGACTAGCTAGCTGAGGGTTTTTTAAGAAGATATGGGAAAAGCCCCCTAACTCACACACGCCTATGTACAATGAAATGGTAGGGATAGCCATAGCGTTTGGGTGAATTTGGTAGGGTGGAGTAACTTAGTATAGCAATTATGGAGAGCCGAAAAACGGCTATCATTAGCCCTCCCCCAGGATGATGGTATATTCATGTACCATCATAGAGCATCTTTTCCAAAGAGAGTGCTTTAGAGTCCTTGACGAGATCTTCATTGTTTGGCCCCTCAGAATTTTGGCTGGAGTTACACTCATGCTTCATGTAACAATACTTACATGAGACAGCGGCCTTTGGACAGATCTTTGGTAGATCCTTTGGTAGAAGGCGACTCAAATAGGGCTTCAAGCGATACCCGTTTACCTTCCTGGAGTGCTCTTTACCATTCATGTCCATAAGCTGATAGTAACTAGAATTGAAAGCCTTCTTGACTATGTATGGCCCTTTCCATCTAGTTTCAAACTTGGCATCAAAACGATTGTCAAGTCGATTGTCATACCTTAGCACAAGCTCTCCTTCCTTGATGCCTTTGTCCTTCCGTTTCTTGTCGTGCGTTTCTTTCGCTTGTGTGGCTTTCCTCTTGTAGCACTCGTATGCTGCTTCTCTTTTCCACTCAAGCTCCACTAACGTAAGAAGTCGATCCATCCATACCTCTTGATCATCTTGTGCTCCTTTGCCATGAAGTCGCATTGTTGGAATGTTGAGCTCGATAGGCTGCAAAGCCTCTTGACCATAGACCAAGTGAAATGGTGTGAACTCCGTGGCTTCCCTATATGTGGTTCGATATGCCCACAAGGCACCATCCAAGAAGTCATCCCATAATTTTGTCTTGTTTTGCACCATCTTTCTAATGATTCCTGCAATGACACCATTAGCCTTCTCCACCAAACCATTTGACTGTGGGTAGTATGGTGTGCTATGACGATGTAGAATGTGAAGCTCTTCACAAACTTCTGTGAGCAAGCCCTTCCTAAACCCTGGACCATTATCAGAAACAATCTCCAAAGGTGTGCCAAATCTGCAACAAATGTGAGTGTACACAAACTTGCTAACCGTCCTCTCATTCACTCTTGCCACACTTTGAGCTTCCACCCACCTAGTCATATAGTCTACAACCACTAGAATGTAGAGTTTACCATTTTTTGTCCTAGGCAGAGGACCCATAGCATCAATGCCCCACTTTTCAAAGGGTCCATTTGCAAGCACTATTTGCCTCGGACCATGCACCAACCTTCTATTTCCATTTATCTGACAATTGTGACAGCTTTTACACCAATGTTGAACATCCACATGCAAGCTTGGCCAAACATACCCCGCAAGCAAAATCTTCTTCACAGTTGATTCTTGGGCAAAATGACCACCACATGCCTCTTCATGCAAACCTTTTAGAATGGCTGGAATTTCCTCAATAGTTGGTACTCTTCTGCATACTTGATCCTTCCCTTTTTGATAGAGGGAGCCTTCTAGGAAGAGATATACGCTTGCCTTCTTCATGAGTCTCCTCTTCTGAGCTTTTGTGAAGTCTGGTGGAAACTCACCCTCCAAAATGTAGCCAATGATGGGAGCCAATGACTCCAATCCTTGGTACCTCGGTTGCTTCACAGCAGCCGCCACCATGATGACCTGCACTTCTTTCTTTACACATGCAACGGCTTGTTGTGCAAGTAAATCAGCATCTTCATTCTGTTTCCTAGGAATATGATATAGTTGCACTTCTTCAAATTGATTAAACAATCTACGAATGGCATGAACTTTTGTCCGTAAGCTCTCATTCTTGCATGCCCAAATGCCTAAAATCTGTTTAACAATGAGAAGTGCATCTCCCTTTACCATGAGGCGTTGTATCCCTTGGCCAATGCACATCTTCAAACCATGAAGTAGTGTGTCGTATTCTGCTTCATTGTTGCTAGTTGAACCTGGTAGATTGACCTTCTCTTTCATGACCACCTCTCCACTTGGGTTGAGCAACACTAGCCCTCCCCCTGCTTTTCCTGTGGCTCGTCGAAAAGCTCCATCAAAGAACAAGGTAAAAGCATTGGGAATACTTTTTGGTGGTGGCAATGGTAGGGTCTTTACTTGAGGCACCTTAATTTCCTTCTCATGTACCCTATAAGTGAGAATCCCTGCCAATTGTGCACGCACACTATCTTCTACCTTGAAAGAGTATTGGAACTCTTGCAACTCCATAATCCACTTTGAGATCCTAGTACTAAGATTCATTTGAGATGACACCCAAGGGAACAAATTTTCTACAGTGAGAATTACAAAAGGTTTTGGTAGTAGGTAGGATCTAAACTTTCTCACCGCAAACATGAGAGAAAGCATCATGAGTTCTGCTTCTATGTAGTCTCTCTCCAAAGCATTCATGACCCTACTAGCAAAGTAGATGGGTCGCATCCTTGTACTGTGGGGATCTTGTTGTAGCAACACAGCACCAATTGTTTCCCTTCCAACACTAGAGCTAACAAAGAATGTGTACTCCCAACAAGGAGGCATGAGTGTTGGTAGCTCTGACAAAATGACTTTAATGTTACAAAAATACTCTTCAAGCTCATCAGACCATGCAAATTCTACTTGTTGTGTCAACTTTTGCAAAGGATGAAGCAACTCCGAGGCTAAGTGAATGAAGCGTGACATATACTTCACCTTCTGAATGAAAGAGATGACCTCCTTAAGACTCTTCGGTGATGGGAGCTCAATAAGAGCCTTTGCCTTTGAAGGATCCACCTCAATGCCTTTATAGGAAACCTTGTGACCGAGCAAGATCACTTCATCCTCACCTATGTGGCACTTGTCGGGGTTGAGTTGACCTCCCATGTCGTAGAGCTTCTTTAAACCTTCTTCTACCCTTTGTAGATGCAATGATTCTGAGCTATAAATGCAAAAATCATCAATGAACACCCTAATTGACTTTCCAAAGAATGCTTGAAACACCATGTTCATGAAACGTTGGAATGTTGCAGGAGCATTTGTCAGACCAAATGGCATGACTCTAAAAGCATAACAACCCCAAGGAGTGATAAAGGTTGTTTTCAATTGATCTTCCAATGCGATGCCTATTTGAAAGTAGCCTGAGTAGCCATCACACACAGTGTACTTCTCATGACCAGCTACTTCATTTAGTATCTCATCCTGAAATGGGAGGGGAAAGTGATCTCTTTTTGTTGCCTCATTGAGTGGACGGTAATCCACACACACCCTCCACTTTCCGTTCTTCTTAG
Source organism: Adiantum capillus-veneris (assembly GCF_014529385.1). NCBI lineage: Eukaryota > Viridiplantae > Streptophyta > Polypodiopsida > Polypodiales > Pteridaceae > Adiantum > Adiantum capillus-veneris. Next base: position 126,041,694 of record NC_140946.1, read on the forward strand.
GAGTGACAACAATAGGAGAGACCCACTCTGAATTCTCCACTGGATAAATGAACCCTGCTGCTAGAAGCTTTCTTACCTCCTTGAGTAAAGCCTGCTCCTTGATGACTCCTAGCCTTCGTAGCTTCTGAGCCTTAGGTGTGGCCTCTGGCTTCAACTCAATTTTGTGTTGAACAGCATCTACTCCACGCACATCGGTGTAGTCTTTAGCAAAAAGCCTAGGAAACTTCCTTAGCACACATTTGAACTCCTCTCTTTCATTCTTTGTAAGTGTTGTTGATAGCATACCTTCCAGCATCCCTTCATCTTGATCACCTTCGTTCTCTTGAGGACCTACCTCCTCCAAGCCTTGACAAGAGGTCTCTTGGTTGCTTGGCTTAAACCTTACCCCCATGACTTCGATGGAAGACTCCTCTTCAGTAATGCTGCCGCTACTTTCTTCTTCTGAAGTGCTATCGGTCCAACCTTCTTCCGTCTCACTTTGAGATGATTCTTCATGGAGCTCCTCTTGATGTTGCTCCTTCATGTCAAAGACAACCTTCTTGTGATTGTCATTCCTGCAAATTAGCTTTCCACTCTCCCAATCCTGCAAAGCTCGCATTTTCATTAGCCATGGTCTTCCTAGGATAAATGGGTAACCATTTCCCTTGGTAGACATGACATAGAAATCCACTGCCTTCTTAATGCCAAAGGCCTCCACAAAAACATTTTTACAAATGCCTACGCACCTAGCCTTGCTATTGTTTGCCATCTTGACCCTAATTTCAGGTGTCTCATGGATGTGCATGCCTAGTTTTTGCATGAGTCCCTCTGTCATGATGCAAATTTGTGCACCCCCATCCACTAGACCTTTCCTAACCAATCTCCCTTTGATGTAACAGTCTAGCACCGGTGTAACGTCCTCATTCATTTCAGCTTGTGCAATTTTTACAACAGGCACACTCTCTTTTACCTTTCTCCTAGTGCTATTTGCCCTTGTTAAATCCCTCCTAACTTGTGGACATAATGCAAGAAATTGAGGCCATGAAATATCAGGACCCTTACCTCTCATGTCTTCCAACAAGTTGTACGGAGCCATACCATGTCCAACAGGGAAGTCTTGGAGGTTGATACGACGTCGAGTCCTCTTGGTTTCCTTGGTTCCCTTTGCCTTCTTGCCTTGTCCATGGTCACTCTGTGATGTGACTCCTTCTTTCTCTTTACCTTTTCCTCGGCCACGCTTAATTCCATTGGCTTCCATGTCAACCTTATTTGAATTTGTCACCTCTACCACATGCACATTTGGATCTGGCAAAGGTGGAACTCCTTCTACCCCTTGTGGAGGTGGTCTTGGTCCATTTGGCCTTTGTAGAAGCCTTGGTTGTTGACCAGCTCCTTCTCCTGCATTCATCACTGGGTAATTCAAGTTAGGCCTCCCTGGCTCCCCACGGGGCCAAGGACAATTATACATCCCATGTCCAGACTCTCCGCAATTCCAACATTGCAAGACTCTCCTAGGTCGTGGATCTCGCTCTTCAGACTTCTTTGCTTGTCCCTTTGGACCTACAGCTTGTGCAAGGTGAATTGACAGGCTGCTTAAAGATTCGTTTAACTTCTCAATTACTTCCGTCGTTACCTCAGGAATCTCCCTCGATGTTGATGCTTGTGACTTACCTTTGGGTCTAAGACCTTCTATTGGAACCTCTCCCCTTAAGCACTTGAGTTTCCTATACTTCTCAGCAGCCCTAGTTTCAGCTGCATCAAAGGTAGCAGGTGCACCCGCCTCAACTTTTACCTTAAGGTCAGGAAAGAGTCCGGCTATGAACCTCTCCTTCTTTAGAAATTCTGCACCATCACCAGGGTTAGCAACATTTCGTATCCATAGAGCCCAAAGACGTAGGAACTCTTGCTTGTACAAGTAGTAGTCATCTAAGTCTTTTTGCTTATGAGAAACAATGTCTTGCCATAGCTTTTGAGTGTTTTGGGGATCAAAGAAGTATCTCTTGAAATGATTGACAACTTCCATGTAATTCTCTTTAACTTCCTCAGGCAAAGAGTCAAACCAAGTGCTAGCATCTTTCCTAAGGACTACCTCAAACATTTCTACACGTTCTTGATCAGTTACTATCCTCTTGATACGACAAGACATCTTGAAATTTGCCAAAAATAATTCTGCATCCTCTCCAGGCTCTCCAAAGAAAAGAGGATATCCAGACATTTGGCGTTGATTCTCCATTGAATTGATTTCAAAGTGACGCGTTTTGTTTTTTCTTTCTTTAAAAGATCTACACAATAATATTCTCTAAATTGCAATCTATTCTACAACAAAATAAAAATATTCACATCAAATGACCTATGATAATCAATGAGAGGTAGGATGACAGGGTTTGGTGACGCGAGAATTTCTCCTACTCTTTGGGCACCAAACATGAACACCATACGTTGTTGAAAATGGATTTTTCTACTAATTGCAATGTTTATTCTAATGTGTGGAGTGAAATGAAAGGGGAAAACCTCTATTCTTGGGCCATTATCCATTGTCTATGCATGACCTTATGCTTAAAACAAAACAAAAATATAGACGTCCAAACTAAGGTCGTACCTAATGAGAGGCAAAATAAAAGGATTTACTGATGCGTTTATCTCTGCCAACCTAAGAGGACCTAAAATTCTACGAATTACACGTTGAAATTGCAACTTAGTACTAACAATTATGTGTACCTTTTGCCTTGCAATGGGAATGAAGGGATCATACAAATTCTCGTGATTCATGCAAGCTACTTGATTATACTAAAGGTTGAGCCTACACAAAACATACACAAGCTTGTCCTCAGTGGGGGCACCAAAATTGAGGCGGTCCGGGGCGGGCAACAAGAGAGGCGACCTCTAAACACCCCTCAAGGCTCCCGTGCTGCTCAATTGGGGCTGGGGCAACCACAAGCACAACACAACAACAAACCCACAGCCAAACCAAAACAAGATAGGGGCACCACCTAGTTATGGTATGCGAACTAGGACGCAAGAGAGATTTTGGCACAACCAAGAAGATGCACCACACAACACACACAAACAACCTCACACCAAGACACACATGAAATGGACCAGAGAGAGCTAGAGCAAAGGGAAGAGAGAGAGGGAAGGATCTTGCGTAATACCTTATTTGTGACTTGCAAATGGAGATGGTTCGTTATGATGCTATCGTAGAACTTGTACAAAACTCACTCAATGCTTAGTGATTGCTAATCATTGCCAAAACACACACACACTGTCTTAGGGTGTGGGAGACCTCTCACCACAATACCCTCTTACAATGGACACAAAACTGGCAATGGAAAACACACTAAAACACTTTCTTAAATCAAGATCAACCGATAAAAAACTCAAAATACACAAGTCACCTTGAATTTACCAAACCGTATTGCACAAATGGAAGGACGAAGATTTAAACGTCGAATCACGCCTTTGATGCACCAAACCTCAATTTATTGATGATGAAGGAGCATGTAAAATAGTGGTTTTGAGATTTGTGGAACTCAACGCTCTCTCACTTGCAATGTGTAGCTTGAAGGCTTCTCTCACACCAAGAGTGAAGCTCACAAGTGGTTGCTACACCTAAGTCTCTCCTCACGCATAGAGTGTTGGGGTGCTATGTGAGATGTTGGAGGTTGTTTTACAAGAAGGAGAGGGGCCTATTTATAGGTTGGAGACCCCTCATTAAGATTATTGGAAATCCTAATTTACAAGCTAACAAATCAGGATTATGATTTTTTTGAATATCAAAACATTGCGGGCCTTCTTTGTCTGCTTGAGTCATGGGTGTGGGCTCAAAAGAGAGCATTATTGATGGTAGATAAGGTGAAAGTAATTTTTAAGGAAGGGGAGAGAGAGAGAGAGAGAGAGAGAGAGAGAGAGAGAGAGAGAGTTACTATACATGTCTTGAGGTGAGGTGTCTTTTATGGTTAGGTCAATGCTATTTTGTGTTAGTATGTTAGTCGTTAGTAATCACTAGAAAGTTAATGTTACATTTACAATGGGTAGAGTGAGTTGATTTGATGAAGGAAGAGGGGTGAATTAAAAGAGAATCATTGAGATGGTGAAGCTTTGAAGAAGCTTGAACTCACCCTTGTGTAGATTGTGGAAAAAATGACCGCTGGTCTTCTTCTTCTTCTTCGCTTCTTTACGCCGCCGCCACGGTTGACCACCACGATGAAAAGAGGATTTGTTGATGAAAAATCCTCAATTTGCAAAAGTTATCATGGTTAAGATGCTGAATTTTAGATATTTTAGGAGAGGTAAATGAAATTGTAACATAGAAGCAATAGAGAGAGACATAGAGAGGGTGTATGTATGTAGAGGTTCATAAAAGAACTATAGGGATGAGAGAGAAGGGTAATGGTGAAGAGGGTGGGAGAAGCCATGTAAATTGCAGGTTTGAGTGAGGGAAGGAGAGGGAGGGATGTGTAAGAGTGAGTAGGTGTGTGGAAGGGTGAGAGAAGACTAAGGGCTACTTGTGAAAAAAGTGGGCAGACTGGGGTCCACTCAAAAAATCATAGCTCACCGGTGGTAGCTCCAAAAATCATGAAAAAATTTGAGGTGATTATTCAGAGCGTGGGCTACATTTTCTCTTTTGACCACCGCTCCAAATTCGGAGTGGAGATAGGTGCCAAAATTCTCACCAAAAAGCCTGTTTTTTATGCCTGCAAAAGTCTTTATGTGGCCCCCTCCTTTGTTGAATTTGTACAATGCATCCAAGAGTGAGCCCCTCCTTTGTCATATTATAATACAAAGCATTCAAGTTGCCCTTGACCCATGCATGGAGGAGGATTATTGGTGAAATAAGAAATATATACATGGTGGGACTAGTGTATGGACTATTCATGGACTTTAGCTCAACGAGCACATGGTGTTAGAATAATGAGTAAAAATAATAATAAAAATATGGAGGAGTTATGGATATGGAAAGATATTGGAATCATATGATATGGTCCCTCCTTGAATTATTTTGGGTGAAAGAGGAAAAGGTATGCAAGTAAATAATATAATAAAAGTAACCAATGAGTAGAAATCAATTTTTTGTTTTCACGAGGGTGAGGGTGAAAATGTGGGGGTGATTTGTATAAAGGAAAAATATGAGGTTAGAGTATGTACATATTGGCAAAAAAAATAAAATAATAAAATAATTATGGTGTAAGAGGATGAAAGAAGGTGCACATAGGTTTAATAAAACACACACCTAAGTAGAAATATTTAAATAAAATACCAAAATAATTATAAAAAATCCCTATATTTAGGCCATATATACAATGAAATATTTACACACAAAGAGGCCATAATATACTTTTATTTTTTTTATTTTTTTTATTTTTTTTATTTTTTATTTTTGGCTCACCTAGCCCAGTGACTAGCTAGCTGAGGGTTTTTTAAGAAGATATGGGAAAAGCCCCCTAACTCACACACGCCTATGTACAATGAAATGGTAGGGATAGCCATAGCGTTTGGGTGAATTTGGTAGGGTGGAGTAACTTAGTATAGCAATTATGGAGAGCCGAAAAACGGCTATCATTAGCCCTCCCCCAGGATGATGGTATATTCATGTACCATCATAGAGCATCTTTTCCAAAGAGAGTGCTTTAGAGTCCTTGACGAGATCTTCATTGTTTGGCCCCTCAGAATTTTGGCTGGAGTTACACTCATGCTTCATGTAACAATACTTACATGAGACAGCGGCCTTTGGACAGATCTTTGGTAGATCCTTTGGTAGAAGGCGACTCAAATAGGGCTTCAAGCGATACCCGTTTACCTTCCTGGAGTGCTCTTTACCATTCATGTCCATAAGCTGATAGTAACTAGAATTGAAAGCCTTCTTGACTATGTATGGCCCTTTCCATCTAGTTTCAAACTTGGCATCAAAACGATTGTCAAGTCGATTGTCATACCTTAGCACAAGCTCTCCTTCCTTGATGCCTTTGTCCTTCCGTTTCTTGTCGTGCGTTTCTTTCGCTTGTGTGGCTTTCCTCTTGTAGCACTCGTATGCTGCTTCTCTTTTCCACTCAAGCTCCACTAACGTAAGAAGTCGATCCATCCATACCTCTTGATCATCTTGTGCTCCTTTGCCATGAAGTCGCATTGTTGGAATGTTGAGCTCGATAGGCTGCAAAGCCTCTTGACCATAGACCAAGTGAAATGGTGTGAACTCCGTGGCTTCCCTATATGTGGTTCGATATGCCCACAAGGCACCATCCAAGAAGTCATCCCATAATTTTGTCTTGTTTTGCACCATCTTTCTAATGATTCCTGCAATGACACCATTAGCCTTCTCCACCAAACCATTTGACTGTGGGTAGTATGGTGTGCTATGACGATGTAGAATGTGAAGCTCTTCACAAACTTCTGTGAGCAAGCCCTTCCTAAACCCTGGACCATTATCAGAAACAATCTCCAAAGGTGTGCCAAATCTGCAACAAATGTGAGTGTACACAAACTTGCTAACCGTCCTCTCATTCACTCTTGCCACACTTTGAGCTTCCACCCACCTAGTCATATAGTCTACAGCCACTAGAATGTAGAGTTTACCATTTTTTGTCCTTGGCAGAGGACCCATAGCATCAATGCCCCACTTTTCAAAGGGTCCATTTGCAAGCACTATTTGCCTCGGACCATGCACCAACCTTCTATTTCCATTTATCTGACAATTGTGACAGCTTTTACACCAATGTTGAACATCCACATGCAATCTTGGCCAAACATACCCCGCAAGCAAAATCTTCTTCACAGTTGATTCTTGGGCAAAATGACCACCACATGCCTCTTCATGCAAACCTTTTAGAATGGCTGGAATTTCCTCAATAGTTGGTACTCTTCTGTATACTTGATCCTTCCCTTTTTGATAGAGGGAGCCTTCTAGGAAGAGATATACGCTTGCCTTCTTCATGAGTCTCCTCTTCTGAGCTTTTGTGAAGTCTGGTGGAAACTCACCCTCCAAAATGTAGCCAATGATGGGAGCCAATGACTCCAATCCCTGGTACCTCGGTTGCTTCACAGCAGCCGCCACCATGATGACCTGCACTTCTTTCTTTACACATGCAACGGCTTGTTGTGCAAGTAAATCAGCATCTTCTTGAACGCACATGATATAGGAAGCTTTTGATAAGTGACCGCCCCGGGAGACCACTATGACACGTACAAAAAGCTCTGCAAAGAATACAATCATCAGAGAAGCTGCACTGCAAACTACATTGCAAGTGGAACAAGGACCTTGCACAAACCAGCTAGGGAGAGGATAGGTGCAACAATCACTACCCAAAGGCAAAGATACAAAACAACATGTGCAAAGAGGAGGAGCTGAAAGTGGGGAGTCCGAGAGAACAAACATAGATAGTACTACGTCCACGGGAAAGCAGCCACTCAATGGCTTTAGTACTTCAAAACAAGAAGTAGTTTACAAAGGGATTATACCCTTAATGGAGCTCCCACCTTGCTTCACTCTCACCACATCACACTCACCTTGTTGCATCAACTTCACACTATGAAATGTGTGTAGAAATGGCCTCCTTTTATAGGCCAAAAGGGCTGCCCTCTCTTATGAGAGACAACCATGTGTAGCCGCCCTTGTGCGAATAAGTCCAAATCGGACCCTCCAATCCGCCCATGTGTGGCCGCCCTTGAGAAGACAAGTCCTCTTTTGAATTCGGCCACCGGCCACCGGCCATTGACTTCCAACCAGTGGCCACCGGCCATTGACTTCCGACCACCGGCCACCGGCCATTGACTTCTGACCACCGGCCACCGGCCATTGACTACCGGCCACCGGCCAACCGACCGGTTGTTTTCCGACCACTTTCCGGCCGCCGTCCGACCATAATATTTCGGCGAAAAGAGAATATTCCGGCGAAAAAAAAAGTCTCGAGGGCCTCCGCCCCCGAGGCCTTTAAAGTTGCCCCTGATTCTTGTCCGTGAAAATTTTGGTTTTCGGTGAGTGATTTTCCTTCACGCACGATGGCTTCTCCTCATAATGGGGGCCTTACAAATGTGCGCTTTTACCACAGAAAATTACAAGGGTAAATCAGGCTCCATACTTAACACATACATCCAAAGTACATGTTGTGATAAGCCCACTAGTCAATTTTGAGTCAATTTGGATTTCAAAATCTCAAATTTCCTTTATATCTACTGTTTCAAAGTCCTAAAACCAAACTCTGGTACCATTTTCACCCTGTACATCCAAATGAGCCCATATTTCCCTCAGAGCATGTAATTGGCATGTACTTCAAGCCTATAAAGCTAAGTTTACAAAAAGTTGAAAATTTTTCCCAGCTATAAATAATCGCAATTATTTACTTTGGTTACAAATTTTTGTTTTGACCATACAATTTTGTTCCTTGCATGATTTTATGCATCTTTGCTTGTTCAAAATATGATTTGAAGCAATTTGGACCATATTATCAGCATTTCAGTCTAAAAGGACATTCCAGAGAAAAGTCCGACAAATCTGCTAACTTTGCACTCTATTCACTGAACAGGAGCAATGCAAGCCGCAGAGAAGGCCAAGAAGAAATTAAAACAAATGAGAAACTGCAAGAACTGCCCTCGTATCAACTAGACCCCGAGTTGGTCAAAGCAGCAAAAGCATCCTACCTTTCTAAAGAACAGTTGGAAGAACACCACACCACAATCTTCATTGGCAGGTTTAAGAGTGAAGAAGGGCATCAGGTGGAGTTGCAGCTCTTGCCTAAAGAGATTTATGATGTAGTTGCAAAGCCAGAAACCAAAGAGGCTAACGCAGCAGGTTGGGGCTTTGACATTTCTACGAACAAGAGCCTTGCGGAGTGGACTTTCAGAAAGCTTACAAGCTTCTGTCCACAATCAAAGAAGACGGAACCGCCCAAATATCAGACAACCAAGGAAACAAGGTCAAGGTTGTAATTACAAAAGAAATAGTGGCAGAGGCACTCAGACTGCCCACTGAAGGGATGACCATGCGGGCAAGAGACAGGAAGACTGCGGGCACATTTACCAAGGAAACAACCGTGGCTACATTCACCAATCTCATCCACAAACAGGTGGAAGAGCCAGCCCGTCTGTACCATCAACACTTCAATTTCCTGGCAAAAAGGCCACCAAGGTATACGACACCAAATCACGCCATGGCCACCACCTTTACACAAGTTCTGAAGTCAACAACAAGGCAGCATGTGGACCATGTGCAGTATGTCTTTACAACATTGAAGGCCACCAAGAAGGAGGGTAAAATAACATACTTGGGCGCGCTAGAAGTATTAACAAGAATAGCCTATCATGCCATCGGCATGGCCGACAACCTACCGCCTGCCCCGGATTAGAATACATGGATCTAGGAAGCACAACCCTCTCCAAGAGCTACAAGATCCGGGAAAAGATCATTTAAATCAGGTGATAAAGCAGGTGATAAATCAGACGACAGCTCATCAGAGCAGCACAGCACCGTAATCTCTAATAACGAAGAAAAAAGAGCTAGGAGGGAAGAGATGACGAGGAAAGTTGTGGCTGCCCACCAAGAGGAGCCAGCTCAAAAACAAGCAAGATTTGAAAGAGAAAAACAGGCTTACCAGTGCACTAGGCAAGCACAAGGAAAGGACCCAGAAAAGTGGGTACCCACAGACATGAAAGGACCTCGAACAAAGCATCATACAAGAAAAGAGGCTAAGGATCCAAAATATCATTTAGAAAGAATGTACCAAGAGGCCGAAGCCTTAAAGTTGAAAGGCATAAGTCTTTGGGTCTTCATCATCTACCTTATCTTGAACTCGAGGACACAAGCAATCTAACAATTTCTCCAGCTTGAAACCATCCGGATTGACCACTTGGGTGGAAACAACCAGATCACTCCAACAAGCTTCAAACCTATCAACAAAAGCATCAAAATTTCCACTTATTTCTAGCCACAACTCTTTACTCCTTGCATCTGCTTCACTAGCGAACACCACTCTTTGAAACTTGTGTAGAAACCGCTCTCCAAAACCAATCCAATCCTGCTTATCTGCAGCTTCCATACCATCAAACCAAGTCTTCACTTTACCTTGCAACACCAACGGCACTGTCTCCAGCTTTTCTTCATCAATCCACATGTGCAATGATAACATAAATAACTCATAATTTTCCAACCATTCGTCTGCATCTTCATCACAGTGAAAATCGGATCTGAACTCTGTCACATTTTTGCTCATAAGCGCATCACATTTTTGCCCAGAAGATGGAGAGGGGGAATGGGGAACATGCCCAGCACACAAACAAAGGCTCCATATAGCTCATGGCACTCACAACACCCCTATCCTCTCAAACGCACCTTCAAAACACGCACTACTTGCTAGCAGAGCTCCACTTGCCCATCACCTAATAACACACACCTTTGGCAGTACCACAATTGAACACACCCATGCCACAATGCTCTTCCTTGCCCTTCAACACAAACGACACCTGTGTGTGTGTGTGTGTGTGTGTGTGTGCAAATTCACACACCGATGGCTCAAGGCGCACACACACTCGTACGCGACACAGTAAATTGCACAAGAGCATAAGATGAGAGAAGGGGGGAAGGGGGAGTCAACACCAAGAAGCGGGAAATATTCCTTCACTTTACTCAAGATGATCAAGTACAACCGGATCCGTCGGCACAACCTCGACGAGCACCCAAAAAAACTAGACCTCCACGGCCTTTGTTGGCACCGTCCTGATGGTGGAGATTCTCCCTTTGCTTCCTTTCCACCACATACGTGCGAGAGCTTCCTCTTCTTGATCTTTTTTCTCTCCTCAATGAGCCATAAAACCTTGAGCGTAAGAAGAAAAAGAACACCCTCTACCCTCAAGTCTTCTTACTTTTCCTTACATACTCTTCCCCCCTTTTTAAATCCCAAGGGGCAACGACGATGACGCCGTTGTTGCTCCCTTTCCCTTATTGCTTTTTCCTTGTTTTCAAACTTTCCAAAACAAGGTGAGATTTCACGATGGTGTTCCAAAAAGGAAATCAAGATATGAGGGAAATAAAAATACTATATATATATATATATATATATATATATATATATATATATATATATATATATTATATATATATATATATATATATATATATATATAATATATATATATATATATATATATATATATATATATATATATATATAGAGAGAGAGAGAGAGAGAGAGAGAGAGAGAGAGAGAGTCACAATCGCTTGTTCTTGTGAAAAAAACTCTTTACTCTTTAAAAGCTTTAAAAATAAAAAGGTACACAAAATAAAAGCAATGTAGTCCCATCCTAAGAAAAAAGAACAAGTATAAATTGTGTGTTCATGTTGAAAATAATATAAGATGAGCAAGGGAAAAAAAATAAACAAGGCAAAGTCTTAAAAAGCCCTCTAAGGCTATGAAATGAAAGGGACCCATTTGAAAAACTCCATCCACATTTAAGATGAGTCTCCATCACTGAAAACATTGGAAGGATGCCTAACTCTACTCAACACTAAGGCTTCTTTTAGAAAGCCAAAAAGAGGCTTTCTAGCCGGCCCCTTTCTTTTGGGTCTCCACCTTATCCTTTTGCCATTTTCCCCTTAACCTTAAGGCTTATCCTTGCCTTTTCTTTCTTCCCCCAAGAATACCCACCATTCAACTTTTACATTTTTGACAAAAACTCCCCAAGTACCTGTTGCGCATGCCGTCGATGCTCACACGTACACACACTTTTTATAAACTTGTTGGACAATTCTAAATTGGAGTTCCACCCTACTATCACCACACCCCTCGAACTCCACTGCATTCAAACCGCCTCACGCCCTCGAGTGATAAGCCATCAAATCTGAAAAAAACAACCCGACTCGCCTCCATCGTGACTGTTTTTCAACCTGAAACTGGGCATATCTTAGCACTTATGTCTTTAAACATCGAGCCGCAAATTCAACCAATTTTCCATGTTGCATACAAATTTTTAAAAGCCTTGGCGAGCTCAAAAGGCACCTAATGAGGCGATCAAGTTGGCACACACATGACCCCCGACAAATATTCCACAGGCCATAACTTGCCCGTTCGAAGCCCGATTGACAATCGGAAAAGACCAGCATGCTCCACAGCTCGAGCCTTACACGTGTATCCATTGATCTTAGTTTTGGACACCTATTTGTACTTGCCCTGCTCGTCAAGGATCTGCAAAGCATTCCATCTTTGGACAATCATAACTTTCACACCGAGACTCCATTTGAGGAGTCTAGACCAAATTGCAAAGCATCTCAAAGACCATATTCTGCACCAAATTAGCATCACGAGCACCTTGACCTATCATCCCAATTGGACCATTTTGGGGCCTTTTTGACAAAAAAAAAACCGCCTTACACATACACTTCCACTATCATTTGCGTACCCAGGTTCTCCACATTGGCCTTGGTCTCTTGTCCTACACCTGCTGGCACCCATAGCTTGGCATAGAGCATTTTCTTGCACAGACTAACTTTGGTTGCACTAAGGTTATCTGGACATTTATTGTAGATTGTACGTGACATCTCAATTTTCTCCAGCCTCATCTGCCATGAAACCTGCAAAACACACTGGCGGGTACTTCTTGAATCAACACATCATTAAGAGATCTCTAAAATAATACTTGTGTGTCTGTATCCTCCTCTTTGGTGTCACAAATAGTGATTACCATCAATCCCCTCAAACTATTTTTTTAAAAAAAATTATTAAACACAATAAGTTCTCATTTGGTGACAAAAGAAAGTGCTAGAAAATGTAAATATCTTACCTAGGATCATAGATAAAGCATGACATAGTTGCCCATCCCTCTATTCTATGTGTATGACCAAAATGTACCCAAACAACACTCAAATCTCCATTTCCTCGTTGTCGCATGCAATTGACAAGGTCTATACCGAACCTTTGTCCTTTTGTTATCTTATAAATGTAACACTTATCATTAGGCCCAGCTTGCCGAGGGAAACGACTCCCATGAAAGTAAGAAAAGTGACATTTTTTCTTTAGTAGCATAATGTGCTCAAGGCTTGTTGTCTTTTCTCAGTTGCAACCATTATCTTGAACCTGTTAATCGCAAGTCAGTAATTGAAATAACTAAAATACAACAAAGAATCTTAGATTCAAATGTTGCACGTATGATTTTGAACCAATGGAAGCGTCTCTTCCAATATAATAAAGAGCTTTGACTCTCCCGTCTCAAGGTCACTAGAACCAACAATAGCATCAACAAATAGTTGTCTAGCGACAATGATTGGAACTCTCGTGGGTCCACTATTTCTATCCACCTTCAAAACACTTGAAACCATCTTTCTAGTAATCTGTTGGTACACTTTGCAAGAACAAAGACTCTCTCTGACCAAAAATAATTTTTTTGTAATAATGACAAGTGAAACTTAGGTTTTCCTCTTCGATGTTGTTTGAATAATATGGACAAATGACTCTATGGAAAAGTAATGACCCTAAGCAATAACTAAGCCTAACAATACAAATTATAGACAGGTTAGTTTTATGTGGCTTGGTCCAAAGATGACCATCAGATTGTTGCTCCATCCCTTTCCATCCTTTGCAACCTTCTTGGATAGGGAGTCACTCAAAGACAATGTCACCATCATAGACTCTTGGAAGCTCGATCACTTATTTGATTTCCCTATTATTCTAAATCATGTTTTTAAGTCTAAACCATATTTGGCAACCTAAAATCCATGGGAGGATGGAGTTTCTAGTGAAATCATGCACATTGTCACCTCTCGAGTCCAATTGCATGAAGGGCTTTGTTTCCTCTTACAAGGGGGGCGGCCACATATGGGCAGATTGGAGGGTCCGATTTGGACTTATTTACACAAGGGCGGCTACACATGGCTCCCTCTCATGAGAGAGGGAAGCCCTTTTGGCCTATATAAGGAGGCCATTTCTACACACATTTCATAGTGTGAAGCTGATGCAACAAGGGTGAGTGTGAGGTGGTGAGAGTGAAGCAAGGGGGGAGCTCCAAAAGGGTATAATCCCTTTGTAAACCACTTCTTGTTTTGAAGTACTAAAGCCATTGAGTGGCTGCTTTCCCGTGGATGTAGCCCACATTGGGTGAACCACGTATATCATGTGTACTCTCTCTCTCTCTCTACTCTATAATCTCTTATGTGTGAAATCTACCTCTCTCCATCAAGTAGTCTACTCAAATTATCTATTTAGCTACGTCCTATTTCCTAACAACTGGTATCAGAGCAAGGTTTTCTCGTAGCTAAAGTATCTCAAGGAAAGGATTCCTTGAATTGAGTGGGAGTTATGGCGGAGGAAGGGAAGCTCAAAATTGAGAAGTTCAACGGCAAAAACTACCAATATTGGAAGATGTAATAGAAGACTATCTCTACCAGGAGGACCTCTATTTGCCACTAGGCGGTCTTGCGAAGAAGCCCGCAACAATGGTAGATGAAGCATGGATTGTCCTTGATCGAAAGGAACTGGGAACAATCCGGTTAAGCTTGGCATCAACGGTGGCCTTCAATGTTTTGGAGATGAAGACCATGGAGGACTTGATGAAGTCACTTGACGACTTCTACGAGAAACCATCGGCATCCAATAAGGTATTTCTTATGAAGCGCTTGTTCAATCTAAAGATGGCAGAGAATGGTTCAATTGCAGAACACCTAAATGAATTTAACACAAACATAATTCAACTTTGATCGGTGAAAATATGTTTCAATGACGAAGTGCGAGCTCTCCTTATACTATCATCTCTACCGGATAGTTGGGACAGCCTTGTGATGGCTGTAAGTAATTCTATTTATGGCACAAATACTCTTAAGTTTGATGATGTTGTGGGTGTTCTCCTAAGAGAGGAAATACAAAGGAGAAGCATAGGAGAATCATTAAGTGTTGCACTGTTAGTAGAAACAAGAGGAAGGCCTAAGGAGAGGTTCAAAAACCAAAAGGGTCGTGATCGCTCAAGATGGAGCAAGTCATGCACAAAGTCAGTTCTTGAATGTTGAAACTACGGTAAGAAGGTCCACATCAAGAAGGATTGCTGGTCTAAGAAGAAGACGCAACCTTTAGCTTGTGCAGCAACTACAACAATTGACAGTGCAGTGTCGCACTACCGGCTTGGGCATATGAGTGCCAAAGGAATGCAAATCCTTCAAACGATGAAGCTTCTACCAGGTTTGAAAGAAGTGGACTTAGAGTTCTGTGAAGATTGTGTTTATGGTAAACAAAAGAAGGTAAAATTTCAAAAATCAGGAAATGAAAAAAAAAATAAAAAACTTGAGTTGGTTCATTCTGATGTTTGGGGTCCTGCAAGTACACCATCACTTGGTGGCTCATTGTACTATGTAACATTCATAGATGATGCGACTAGAAAAACATGGGTTTATGTCATGAAGAATAATTCTGATGTATTTTCCATATTTCAAAGGTGGAAAGACTTTGTGGAGAATGAAACAGGTACCAAGGTTAAATGCCTCAGATCCGACAATGGAGGCGAATATTGCAGTTAAGCTTTTGAAAGCTTTTGTGCTAGCAATGGCATTCGGAGGCAAAGGACAACCCCAAGGACACCTCAACAAAATGGGATTTTGGAAAGGATGAACAAGACAATCATGGAGCGAGCACGAAGCATGCGGCTACATGCAGGCCTACCGCTTGAGCTTTGGGTGGAAGCTGTAAGTACGTCTGTGTACTTAATCAACCGGTCACCCTCAACGGCATTGGATGGGGGAGTTCCAGAAGAGTCACGGACAGGTAAATCGGTGAATTATGCATTTCTCAAAGTGTTTGGGTGTGAGGCTTTCATGCACATAGATAGAAGCCTAAGATCAAAGCTAGATGCAAAGTCCAAAAAGTGTTTTTTCATTGGCTATGGAGAAGGTGACTTTGGGTATCGTCTATGAAATCTTGAAGATAGTAAAATCTTAAGGATTAGGGATGTAATTTTTAACGAACAAAATATATATAAAGATTACTTGGAAAGAAAACAAACAAAAGAAACAGGTGATGAGTACATGGAGCTTGAGGACGGTGAAGACCTAATTGAACATGTGGTGATTCGATCCATTGAAGGGTAAAAGATATACCAATGGGGCTACTAGCTGTGTAGATATGAATGGGCCTCCGATTTTAAAGTTCAAATTCGTTGTTTGCTCTTGCATGCGCGCTCTCTCTCTCTCTCTCTCTAAATTTAATTTTCTATTGGCATCCTCCGTCTTTTATCTCTTTCTCTCTCTCTCTCTCTCTCTCTCTCTCTCTCTCTCTCTCTCTCTCTCTCTCTCTCTCTCTCTCTCTCTCTCTCTCTATTCACACTGTAAACTACCTCACATTCTCTAATCATGTCCAATCCCCGCACACCTCGGTCTAGAGGTTCACGAAGATCAAAACAATCAGGTTATAATCTTGTCTTTATTGGTCAATGCCTATATTTGTGGGTAAAAGAAATCTACACATCCACGTCTACATGATAGTGCATGTAGTGGTCAAAACCCCTTTGTCTCTTCTCTAGTTGTAGCATTTCACAATAGGTCTTTGTCTATAGCATGCAGGTACGCCATTCTTGCAATGTAGTTGATGCCTGCTTAAAGCACTTAATTTTTACTCTAGATTTGACGGGCTGTGTAGTGTGTGTGTGTGTGTGACCCTTGGAATCGTCATCTTGCATCACTAATTCTGTGTAGGCTCAATTTGCTCTTCCATTAGCTGATCATGATGGCTTATTGTATGGCACCAGCAGTCGAGCATGCAGGTGGAATTGCTGGTCTGCATGGACTATCGAGGCTGTGAGCGCAGGAAATTTTCTCATGTAGGATAACAGAGTCTTTTTCAGTGTTTTTCATATGAGCAAGTGTTTTTCATACAATGCTTAACATCATGAGCGTACCTTCACTGACATGCACTAAAATCTAACCTAAATCTAAAAAAAGCTAGTCCATCGAACATAAATCTAGATCTATTTTAATCTTAAACTCAAAATAAACATAATTCTAATCTAATCTAAGGTAAATATAAATCTAACGTAAATAGACCTAAATTTAATCTAACATAAATCTAACTCAAAATAAACCTAAATCGTAAATCTAAATCTAACCTAATCTTAAACTCAACATAAACATAAATCTAAGAGGAAAATGGTATAACCTTTCTATCACCCAAGTGTGGTAGATTGGTTATGCCATTCCCTCTTGAATAACAGGTCTTGAGTTCAACTCCTCGTCGGCTAGATCTCTAAGGTCTCTTGGGATAGTTTCCTATTTTGTTAAAACTCTCTTCTTCTCGGGTGTGTGTGTGTGTGTGCCAATAAAAAGAGGAAAATGGTGTAGCCTTTCTATCACCCAAGTGTGGTAGATTGGTTATGCCATTTCCCTCTTGAATAACAGGTCTTGAGTTCGACTCCTTGTCAGCTAGATCTTTAAGGTCTCTTGGGATAGTTTTCTACGACGTTAAAACTCTCTTCTTCTCGGGTGTGTGTGTGTGTTTGCGTGCGTGTGTGTGTGTGTGTGTGTGTGTGTGTGTGTGTGTGTGTGTGTGTGCGCCCGCGATTGGTGCAGAAGCTGAGAAGAAAAGCTACATGATAGTCCCCAATGAGATAGATGAGAGGAATAATGAAAACATCTCCACAATGAAAGAAGGACTATTAGTAGAGATACCACTAGTAGCTATGTCAAGGAAATTAGCGATTGATTTTTGTGTGTGTGTGTGTGTGTGTATATATATATATATATATATATATATATAGAATGATCCAAATGCACACATAACTAATTCTATTGTGTATATATGCCTAAAGTAAGTCCCATCCTCTTGCTTTAACTAAGTTAGCATCCAATTTTGGATTGGTGACTAACTTGCATTGACAATATATAAAGAGCCAATTTCCTCAACAAAGCCAATTTGAGATGTATATTTTAGACCCACAATGTCAGTGCTTCTTCAAATGAAAAACACCCCTCATGGTATATTTGAGAGATGGTTTTCTCATTGCCCTTTGCTCCAAGTAAAAACGATCGTTTTTCCATACAAAAGTAACAATCAATGGGGCCTAATATGTATTGAGCTTGATAAGCCAATAGTATGGACTCTCAATTAAATTCAAGGAACCTATACAGAACTCGAACTCTCAAAGAACTAAGTTTGTGAGTGTGCAAATTTTGAATTAGTTTTGTGTGTGTTAAAAGTTGAATAAAGTGATTGTTGTACTTGACTAACCATTTTGTGTGTAAGCGTTAAACTTGACCAAAGAAATTGTGTGTATGTGTTGAGCTTGACCAAATTATTTTGTGTATTTGCAGCTGCATAAAGAGATTATTGCATGTATATGGGATGCCGTCTGGAAATTATGAATTACATAAAGTAGACATAAGAGATGTTACAGTGCCAAGTCAAATTGATGCAATCTCATATGGAGTACATACTATAGAATCTCTTTGCATCAAAGCCATTCATGTCAAAGGTAGCCATTTTGCAATGTATTACAATCAATTTTTGATAATCTTAGTTTGAAATTACTAATATGATTCACACAATATTTGTAGATACTAAACATTTTGGATATCAATGGAGTGCCATTACTTCAAGAGCCATATACAAGATGCAAAATGCAAAAAATCACCCACTTTTTGAATCAAACAATCGCAAGGTTATTGTTCATCCATGCACCAAATATTTTTTGCATTTCTTCTTTGACGATTCAAGGTTGCCATTTTCTATTTGATGCAGCCCCAAACCTCAAGCGCCACTGATGGCCATAGTTTGTACCGAAGCCAAAATTCAAAAATCAAAATTCAATTTTGTGTACAACCAAAAAAATGTATTGTCATCAAGGGCTATTAGCACCCTAAATAATCCAATGTACACCTATTATATAAACCTTTTTCCCAAATCATTGCGTCCTTTGTTGCTCAAAACAACACTTTGTTGATAGAGAACACACCCCAATTTTGCTTAACCCACCCATTGCAATTCTCTCCCCAACCTCCTTTGAAGGGACTCTTCATGATTTTTACGTAGAGGACTTTTTGATCGCATATTTGCAACAATTCTATTTAAGCCCATTATGTACCTCTGAATTTGTATTTGCACAATACATTTGTAATGCTAACTCTAAACGTCAAAATAATTCTTTATACCTATCAAGTTGGTGTCAATGCTATGTTAGAGAGAGAGAGAGAGAGAGAGAGAGAGAGAGAGAGAGAGAGAGAGAGTCTCTCAAATTTATATCACTCTTAACACACAATTGAAATAAAAATTTGTATTTATCCAAAAGATACATTTTTTGTGTATTCATATAAGATACATTACATTGGCATGATTTGAACTTGGCCACAAAGATCTCTACAGTAAACGTAGTGCTCCCTTCATTGCATTACTTTTCATCCATCTAGAAAGAAACAAAATTTTGAAGGGTCATTGTCCATAGTCTCCTCCACTATGTCAAGTCAAATTTGGAGTAGGTTGCAATGCTCCCTTATGGTTATCACTATCACACGGTTGAGGTCTTTATCCATCACTTCCACATCTATGGAGGTGTTGTTCTCCAAACCTACTGACTTTTGATCAATAGACACATACTTCTGACAAAGTGAGAATGCTTGTACCAAAAAGAATTGATAAGTGACTGAGTACCAATCATATACTTGACAATCAAAGTGTCAAAAACAATCTTATAGCATATGCCATCCACCTCTTTCACATACCAACCTCTATTGAGAAGCTTATCATAGAAGGAAGCATCAAGACATTGGTAGACTAACATAGTCTTAGCAGCATGTACATGGTTAGTGTGAAAAAGCTCAACAAATATACTAATATGATAGAAATTTGCAAGCTAGACCAATTTAGTGAATATAGAGTTTTGAAGACTACCTTCACACATACATATAGAGCTCACTTTGCATGCCTCACTCAATGTTGTGTCAAGAACTGGCAAATCCACAAGGTTCCAGTTGGTATTGATAGAGGAACATTTACCAATGTTCCTTTTTATTCCTTTGGTTGAGCTGGTAGAAGTGGTCGTAGAAGAATATGCCTTCATTTCTTAGGTTCTTGCTAGTCCTTCCAACATAATGTAAGACAACAATGTGAGCATGGATTATAGAGATGATGCTTATAATGCACTCCACGGGCATCCGTTCTTCATGTGAAGGATAATAAACATTCTTACATGTAAGAGCTAGATGTAAGAGAACAAAATAAGGATAAATATATGTAGATGTGAGAGCTAAATGTAAGAGTTGAATGTGAGAGGAGCCATTGCAATAGAACCCACTTATATTTGAATTTGTAAATGTGAGAACTAAATGTAAGAGTTAAATGTAAGGTGAACGCATGTCCATGCTTGCTTTTAAGAATAGACCTTTGCTTTGTATCTATTGCCACAAATTTCCTATTGGATAGAGACAATTAGGAAACTGAATAACAAGGGTCTGAATCGACTTGGGCACTTTTGGGACAGTGACAACTAGAGTTGGAAAACCATTTATCTTCTGGTCGCCCAGTACCAACTTAATAGCTTGGAGGTCTTGCTTGTCCACAAAGTGATGAAAGAGCTTGACAATATAGTGATGCTGGTTTGTGACTCAGAGTTGGACTGGAATGCTTGAAAATGGGCCGAAAGCAGTCTCCTATGGAAACCCCATCCTAAAAACATTTATCATACAATGATGCATAAGAAGGATTGGTCTAGCCCCCTTAACAAGATATGGAAAAAACAATGGCCGGAGCAAAGGTGGGAGCAAGTAATAGAGAACATTTGGAAGCCTAAGGTTCCGCAACACATGAAGGTATTTTTATGGACGGTAATCTGGGGTGCTCTACCGATGGGGGTGAAGATTCAAGAGAGAGGGATTGGGTCAGATCGATGCTTGGGGTGCAGGCTCGCTAGTGAAGATCTAGCCCACCTCTTTATGGTTTGCCCAACTATCAAAGGCCTAGCAGGGAAAGTATGCAAGTGGGTCCAAAGAACATGGAAAGTTGGTTTCTTCAAGACCAATCTACTCCTTGGAGGAAGGAATTTGGGTATGTTAACCCTCACGGCTCACGGACAATAGGAAAAGGGCTTGCCGGTCCAATAGGAAAAGGGTAAGAGTGATCGCTGATGAGAGGTGCACTCTAACTGGAACATTCAAGGGATTAGTTGGCTGAGCATGGGCGCCCAAGTGTGAATGGGGTGAGCTCATATAAAAGTCAACTAAACCTAAAATTCACTCATTCTCTCATTTGTGCAATTGAAGAGTGCTCTTGCTCCATCTCCATCTCCTTCTTCTTCATCTCCTTGTGTGTGTGTGTATGCGTGAGAGAGAGAGAGAGAGAGAGAGAGAGAGAGAGAGAGAGAGAGAGAGAGAGAGATAGTGTGTGTGCGATCAAGCATTGCGGCGGCACGATGGCGGCGAGGCGGTTGAGTGTGGCGTAGCGACGTCTCCCTCTTCTTCGCAGCGAGGAATCCTCCACGAAGCAAGCGTAGAGCGGTGCGTGACACACCATCGTCATCTTTGAGCTTACTAGTTTAGGCTTGTTGTGTGCTTGGAGCCATTTGTGGCTCGCACGCGGTGTATCGGCAAGTTCCTTGCATTGACACGTGCGACATACGCACACATTTTTGGCACCGTTGCTGGGGAATGCCATACACTAATCTTGAATGGCACTCTGTGATTCTTTTGTGGTGCAATTTCAATTGTAGGAAAGTTAAGGAAGGAGGGTGTGTGTGTTGAGAAGAAGGATTTTGTGTTATATTGTGTATTTTTTTTGTAAATGGAGTTTTCAAAAGTACCGCGTTTATTCTCCGTGTATTAAGGTTGTTAGTTTTCTGTGTAATATAATGTACAGTAAGTAGGAAGTAGATCTATGAGAGCTAATAGAGTGTGTTAGTGTGTAACAATAGGTGTTTTTTTTTAAAAAAAATAAAAAATTTAAAAACACTTTTTTTTTTGGTAGGACTGGGATCGGGAATATCTCCCAGACCCAAGCCCAAGCTTACGCTCAGGCCTAGGCCTCAGTCCCCTTTTAAAATTACAAATTTTAGCTTAACACGTAGCTAAAAATTGATTTTTTGAGGACCAACGGAACTTTAGATGCCCAAAAATTGTGCTGTAAAGCACACATCGACCCTCTAAGTGATACGCTTGTTTCGAGCTATCACACACTTTAATAAAAAAAATCAAACATTAAAAAACAATAAAAACGTAAAAAACACAAGTGAAAACGGACGCTTAAAAAAGGTAAGCGGTAAACCTTCGAGGTTATTCGTCGAAGCTTGTATGGTGCCAAAGGCACATGCATCTGCGCTTTGGTCTTGTGTTAGAGACGGAGCAACTAGAGAGAATTTTGACTTACGCGAGTTCTCAATATCCACCTACTTTAGGTTCCGTGCCCTCGACGGAGACCCAAGGTAGTACAAACCAAGACCCGAACATAGCGGCTAGTGACTGTTCCTTTGACTACGACATCATGGAGGGTTTCGCAATGCCTAATCCCGATAGCTCAAGCCAAGACATGCATGCCATGGGCCCCGGTCCGGGCCAAGCGTGGTTAGCCGCCTGAAGGAAACCTTTAGTAGAGCCACCTGCTCCGAACATGGAGATAATGATGTAAATGAGGGGGGTGGGGAAGTAAATTCTCCATTTGTGACCAACGTAGACCCTATACCGTTAGAGAATGTGCACATGAATACTTCATTCACTGCACCTCCTGACTCTTCAGAGTTATTTCCCTCCGAGGTGATATTACCCGATGGTAGAAGCCTTGCAGAAGTGCAAGAGGTTGAGCGATATATCCTTGCAGTGAGGGAAAAGGAAGTCGAGAGCTTACATAAGGCGGAGCAACAAAGAGAGTTAAAAGCGAAAGCCCCTATGTCAATATCCTTGCTAAGAGAGCAATCGAGTGCTCCTGACTTAGCAACCGCTAAGAGCCAACCCCTAGAAAGCAACATTGCATCTAGCTCAAAGGACACCCCTAGCACCTCAATCCTAAATGGAGTGTTCCTAAATGAGAACTGGAAGTACAAACTACAAACAGAAACTCTGACCGACCTATACACAGGTCACACCTATCGCGTGGGTTGGTTAGATGTCTTACAATCCACAATGGGTGCTACTAGTGTGGAGGATCAACAACAAAGAGTTTGTGAGGTCATCCATAGGGTCATTGAGTTAGAGAGACAGAACAAGGGGATCAACATGCCTTCAACGGGTCTCATGAGATTCTTGGATACAGGAAAGGCTAAACATCCGACCTTATCGCAAATGGAGACTCCCTCGATAAGTTCGATGGATCCTCCATATGTTGTTTCGCCAGGGGTCTCAGTGCAATCTGAGCCCACAAGTGATAGCTTCACCTTTCCAAGTCTAGCCTCTCAGCTCCAGAAAGCCCAACGAGAGGAAGGAAAGACGGTGAGAGACTTTTTTGGTCGCTTGAAGCATTTGAATTCTCGATGTAATCCAAATGAGCGCTTCAACAATAACCAATTGCTTGATAGATTCATTAGGGGATTATGACATGAGGATATCTACAATGGCTTAGTCATGAGAGGTATCACCACTGGGAAGCAGTCACCACCAATGCGATCCAATTGGAGGATAATTTAATGATTCAAGGAGAAAGCGTGTCTGTTGAGTCTAAATCTATTAGCTCACAAGCATCGGGGCATCAGCCAATGACCCTAAAGCCTATTGCTAAGGAGCCAAAGATATCTGAGATGACTTTAGCATATCTCACCAAGGCTACTCAAGAGAGTCTTAGAAACAATTGTGCTACGCAGAACAATCATATGTATCCAAGAAAGGAGCAACAATGGTGCTGAGTATGCTATGGACCGCATAGTACTAGTGAATGCCCTACTTTTAGAGTAAAATTCAATGGGAATTGCAATGCATGTGGAAGGAATGGTCATCAAGCTAAGTATTGCATACTATTTAAGCGCGCGATGGACAATAGACCAACCTTAGCATGGACAGACACACCTCGAGTGCCTGCATTGATGCCGGCCCCACCTCTTGAACAAACATCACAACACATGGTCCCTAGGGCCCAAAATGTTGTTCAAACAACACCTTTACCACCTCCAGTGCTAGGATCGCAACCACCACATCCGAGAATCACTTCTGTGAATCAAGTGGGTTGTGAGTCATCTATTTCTTGTTTGGAAGGCTGTGAGGAAGATATAGATCCTAATATCGCCTATGGAATGGATGTGCTTGAAGAAAGTCCACAATACTACATGGAGGACTATTGGGGACAAGTCAAACCTGTATATCAAGTAGCTGCTCTTGCGGCAAGAGACCAAAATATCAATTACACTGCTAAGAGACCACCTCTTCAATGCTATGAGTGTGGAGGTCCACATTGTATAGCGGAGTGTTCTATTAGGCTACAAAAGAATACCACACTAATGCAAACCAATCAAGCGAGCACGTCTACAATGCCGATACTCATGTGTAATCGATGTGGCATAGATCATTTGATTGCCCAATGTTCAAATAATCCAAATGCACCAAAGATCATGCCATTAAACTTGATTGAAGTTATCGAGGAGCCATCACAAAGTACACTTGTGGTACCAGTAAACGTACTCACACGATTGATGCTCCAAAAACAAAACTATATTCTTAAGGAAAGAGACACGGCATCAATTGCCCAATCTCAGAAAAAAAAGAAAACATGAAGAGAGAGATCGCAAAAAGCAGCGAAGTTAGACCCCAGTTCAAAGACCAACATAGGGATTGGTGACGACCCCGTATATATGAACGACGCTGAAGAAGATTCTGATTCAGGTGAAACCATGGAGACCAAAACGACCACTAAGATAGAAACCAACAAGGAAGATCTTCATGAGCCACAATGGCAAGGATCCAAGAAGAAGATAAAAACTTATCACCCTACAGCGGAGATTGAGCGAGTCAAGCAATTAAGGAGTTTGGTAGAAGATACCCAAAGGGGTCTAGAACCAACACCTAGACAGATCCAGATTACAAACACCGTGTTCCCTACGCAACGATAACCTTACCAAGTCCATAGACCCTTAGCCATACCTAGTGTCATCCAAGAAGAAAGTGACTTAAAGTCATGGGAAAGTGGGCGTACTCACTTCTTGATGGAAAGAATGTTTACACAGGGACTACCGGATCCTATCGAAGAAATGGAGATCCCATCTTCCCCACGTCAAGGGACTGAAGTCCAAAAGGTACCGTTAAACATTACCAAATTGATGGATTTCATGTCTTCAGAAGTTAGAACCACCATCATGTCCAAACTATATAAAGACCCTGAGCTAGTCTCAGCTCTTCGAGCCTTCCTCAATGGAGAACTAAAGTTTGGGCTACCACAATTTGCACAGATGGATGGAGATGGGGAGATGCCAATAGAGGAGGAACACTTAGATCCACAACCCAACCTAGATAAGAACCTTGTTATAGAAATACTTGTTAACAAGTTGGGACAATACTTTGAGGGTGATGAATCCAATGCGACCATACCAATCACTACTAAGGGATTAACTATGAAGGGAATCCTTGATGGTGGTGCTGGGGTTAGCATTGTGACTAAAAATTGATGGGAAACTATGGGAAGACCTCATCTTGCGACCACAAACATAGTAGTGAAGATGGCCAATGGGTCTATTGTTAAACCTATTGGGATGCTAGAAGATCTTAAGATCAAGGTCTTTGGACATAAAATAAGGATTACCTTCATTGTTATGGATTTCTACAAGCACACTATGGCATCGGAGATGATCTTAGGACGTCCTTTCATGAGGGAAGCAAAAATGGTGCATGACTGGTCTAAAAACCATGTCTACTTGCAGTTCCAAGATTCTGTCATTCGAGTGGATCTTGTAACTGGTCGAGGACATCCCCTAGGAAACAGGTTTATAATTGATCATACATCTGACACCACAGTTCACTCGGCCCCATTGCAGTATTGTTACACGTGTAAAGTGGACAGTGATGTTGGGGAAGATTCTCCTTATATGGATGTACTACCTAGGATGATTGAGTCGGACAATGTGGATTGGATTCACCTAGCAGCAACCATAGACACTTGGGGAAATAGGGGGATGACCTGGGTAACACACCTGAGGGGGATAAAATTCCCGTACCCTTAAATATGCTACAAGCAATGCATATAGCTTCTGACAAGACTCATCCTAATATAATGAGGAAAACATACAAGTGGGTCTCTAAAGCTTCTTTAGCGACCATAGCTAGTCCTAAAAAATAGAAGCCTTGCAAGAAACGTCCCACCCGCTCCAAGAAATGTAAGAAAATGTGGTGGTTTATTCCTAAACGACTATTGGAAGCCCAAAGCTACTATCAAGGAAATGATCAAATCTGGGTGCCAAAACGTAGATTGTGTTCTTACATGTCACCTGAACCATGTGAGCCCAATCCCGTAGCTCCAAAACAAATCGACAATCGCGGAAAGAAAAAAATCACAGAGTGCTACACACCTGCTCCAGAGCTAGTTTGGGTATCAAAGAAAGAACGATTTGCTCCACCTAGCTCAGGAAGGGGGGAGTCCCATGAAGCTTCTAGCTCCTCATATAATGCATCCATAGAGGTAAAAGATTCTCCACAGTCTCCACCTACAATAGTGGACCTCCACGAAGCTACAAAGGAATCCACACCTCCCAATTTTCCAGAATCACCTGCTGAACCACTTCAAGTTCGATCCTGGGAGAGTACCTTACCACCCTTGCAACTCGACAAGGCACCTAAGGTAATAGAAAACTACTGGCAAAAATCCTCACCTAGTACCAACTGGAACAATTGGTTTCAAAGGGTGACGAGCACATTTCAAATGGTATGATCTACCCAAGGAAGGGGGGAGTGTTTGCTGACAGTCATCATTCACTTACTCTCCTCTCAACCTTCCTCCCTGACCTCTCAATCACTAATCTTAGGGAATGTATATATAAAGCCTTATACTCACAAAAAACAAAAATAATAAAGAGAGAGCAATTAGCAAACGGGTATGCACAATAAAAGTCAAAACATTGACTCGGACCTACACATTCGCATCCGGTACACTGAAATAGAAACCTATGCCATAAAACACCTTTGATCCTCATCACTTGAGTGATGGAGGGTAGGTAAGATTAGTACGATAGGTGTGTCCCTATTTGAGAGTTTAGTGATTAGCTATTCTTTGTGTTTCCTAGTGTGTACAGGAACGTGTTGCTGTTGTTAGGATTTGGACCTTCATGGGATCTTTCTCTCATTCACACTTCAAATCAAGTGCGACCATCAACACAAACAAGTGTTTCTTGTCCATTAGCATTGCCCCTTATCTTTTTGCATCTTTTGCCCCTTATCTTTTTGCATCCATGTTTGTCTGCTTTAATTGTGATTGGTAACATAATATTCAGCGCATTTGCTTACTACCAAACATTAAATTCAATGTAATTTTTTTGTCATAATCACTTGTCTAGGTTTAAAAATCAAGCAGTCCGACTAAGCTAGTTTGACCAAGCTAAGTGTTACAGATCTTCTCTAAATACCATGGGGAATTCCTTCTTAATAATCAATGGTTACTTAGGTTCTTAATCCGATTTAGGCAGCATTGTGTGAAATATACTAGGGCTTTCTAGTGGGCTTAGTCCCTATTGACCTTTAGCTTAAGTATTATAAAGGGAGTTTACTAGTGTGATGAGCCTGGGGAGGTGTAACAGTGTTATATGACCCCCTTACAAAATTGAAATGCTGAAAACGAAGAAACAATAAAACTCAAAGTGCCACAATGTAAAATCTTAAGCTGGAAGAGAAATCTCAGCTTGATTTGGTACTCCACTCACATGTATCGCATATGGTACTAGAACCCTAGAGGTTCCCAGTGTGGGCGCTTTTCCTTGAAAAGCAAAAAACCCAAGGCATACAAAATAAGCACATACATCAAAATTGAATCACTGTGAAAAGACTTTGGGGGGTCAAAGAAAAAGAAATAAACCAGGCGATGATTTCATGAGAAATTCCTTTTATTGTAGCTTAACTACAAGGTCTTCTAGGTATAGCCTCTAGTCAGCCCTCAAACATGAAATACTTGGCTCTCGCGATTAAACAACTTAACTGACCAGAGAAAATTATGAAGCTTACCCATGGTATTAATAGTTGATCTCTAGTGCCTTTCGACCGTTAAATTAGCGACCCCGGACTTGTTTAATTTTTTACCTTTACATCTGTTTATGCATTTGATTATATTGCAATTTAATCTTTCTTGCTGACAAATGGTTTAAAATTTTGTTACCAATCAAATTGTCTGCCTACAACTGCATATGCTTTTTAATCGCTTATGAGAATGCAATTACTATGCCAATTTTGTTTGATTTTGCAGTGACTGAAGAAGGCTAAGGACATTCATCTCAAATGCTCTTCCACCTCGACGAACGAGCTTCAACTCAATAGCTTCCGAGGACGGAATGTACATCACGAAGGGGGGCATGGTAACCCTCACGGCTCACGGACACCATATCACCTACGACGGACGTTGTATTATTTACTTGGTTGAGTCAGGTACCGGGCTTGTCGGTCCAATAGGAAAAGGGTAAGAGTGATCGCTGATGAGAGGCACACTCTAACTGGAACATTCAAGGGATTAGTTGGCTAAGCATGGGCGCCCATGTGTGAATGGGGTGAACTCATATAAAAGTCAACTAAACCTAAAATTCACTCATTCTCTCATCTGTGCAATTGAAGAGTGCTCTTGCTCCATCTCCATCTCCTTCTTTTTCATCTCCTTGTGTGTGTGTGTGTGTGTGTGTGTGTGTGTGTGTGTGTGTGTGTGTGAGAGAGAGAGAGAGAGAGAGTGTGTGTGTGCGCGATCGAGCATTGCGGTGGCACGACGGCGGCGAGGCGGGTGAGTGCGGCATAGCGGCGTCTCCCTCTTCTTCGCAGCGAGGAATCCTCCACGAAGGAAGCGTAGAGCGGTGAGTGACACACCATCGTCATCTTTGAGCTTACTAGTTTAAGCTTGTTGTGTGTTTGGAGCCATTTGTGGTTCGCACGCGGTGTATCGGCAAGTTCCTTGCATTGACACATGCGACATACGCGCACAGGGTAGTCCTTCCCTCCTCATTAGCACTCAAATTGTCTGGTACTTCTTCTTTCATAATATATGGCGGACAAGGAACCGTCGTGTGTTTGAAGGAGGTTTCGAGGTGGCAAGCTTCACAAAAATTATATAAGAAAGAAAAGTGCTAATATGGACACTTGGACGCAAGCAACACTCGGAGGATTGGGCTAGGATTACTTGTGCCTTTTTGTTAGCAGTTGGCATGCTTAGGACGGGGGAAAATACTAGCTATCGGTAATTAAAAGATATTAAAAGAACATGGCAATGGACTTTGCTGCCCTGATAGCCGTTGCAATTTTGGTCCTTGTTTGATGTCATGGCTCAACACGAGCATGGCAAGACCTTGTAATTTTTAGGTTGATCAATATAATTCACTCACAGTTGTGAGTTTTTGCAAAAAAAAAAAAAAGAATAGACCTTTGCTTTGTATCGATTGAAAACAACTTGCCACAACCATGTTGGACATGTATTGCAATGAACGTGCTCCACGATATGGCATTATGCATACGAAGCTGATTAAGAAGTTTTTGTGTTATAATGAGGATGCGCACATTTGGCTTCATTGGTGATCAAAGCATGGCCCTATTACAAGCCACATTTCTACAACGGTCCCTAACTAGCAATCTTTTTTTTTTTTTTGCAAAACTCACAATTCTGAGTGGATAGTATTAAGCACATCAGAAACATACAACAACTTCGTCACAGGATTGCACGTTATCTGCTTGGCAGAAAAACCACTACCACCCCTAGGCTTTCCCTATTACAAGATGTTATGTATTGTTCTAAACAGTCCTCTTGAGGCTTGTTTGCCTCCGATCATGTGTATCGTCACTCTGCTCTCTTGTACGATTTCACAAAAGCTTGCCACAGCCATATCCCCCTCAAACACGCGGCGGTTCCTTGCTTGCCAAATATGGTGCAAGAAGTAGTACCTGATTATTTGAGTGCAGACAAGAAGAGCAGGACTAGCAATTTCTCTAACTAGCAATCTTATCAAGCATTTATCTACTCGTGTAATTGCATCCGCCATCAAGGCTCAAGCATAGATGATTGGATCTAGCAACAAAAACATATATTTACTTTGCATCTTCTAAAATTGGCTCAAATATTTTTTGCCTCAATCATGCCGGGCTTTTGTGCTTTTGTGAGGGTGCCACACCTAGGCATGCATACCAACCAAAGGACCTCCAAGCAAAACACGGTTCCACAAGAATCTATGACTACCAATCTCATGAATCCTCTCACCCATTTTAACATCTTGAACAATACCATAGGCCCTCAAGGTATGTGATTGCATCCAAAAACATGCATTCACTTCCCATTGTGGGAACCAAGCCAAAGCTTATTTGACATATGAAATCGTAATGGGCATATCATACATTCCACAAGATGAATTCTAGAAGACTTTCATTGAGATAATTTATTGTTGGATATTGTTGATTGTAGGGTATGCCCATCGCATTCGGTCGAGAAGATTTGCCTTGTTTTAGCAACACTCGGAGGATTGGTCTAGGACTACTTGTGCCTTGATGTCAGCAAAGGGTATGCCTAGGACGGGGGAAAATCTTGGCTATTGATAATTAAAAGATCTCAGAAGAACATGATAATGGACTTTTTGTATCAAGGATAAGGGGGCGAGTTGGTTAGGATCGCTACCGATATAATTATGGTCTCTGGATGATGTCATGGCTCAACACGAGCATGACAAGACATTGTAATTTTTGGAGTTGATTGATATAATTCACTCACAATTGTGAGTTTTGGGGAAAAAAAAAAAAGGAAAATGTGGATTCAGATGCATTCACAATTATTCACAATCACTCATGTTTGCATTTTGAAGGCAGGTAGCATCATTCAAGACATGGACGTGGGCAAAAAAAACTAATGAAGAGGTTGTTAGCCACGTGCTTTTTTGAAGAAAAAAGCATCGCACTTGTGTTCAACATGGACATATCAAATCTTCTCTCCAAGTCGCATGAGCTATTATCAAATAAGCTCCAGGTGTTACATCTCATGCAAAGTGAGGATTGTGTGCCCTTGGATCTTCAATCAAAAGAAATACCATGTCTATACTAGGCCTCTTGGAGTTCATATTGCATGCAAGGCCCAACCAATTGCCTAAATCATGTGTGCACGATATAAAAGAGGTTATTGATATGGAAGGTCCAAAATAATTAGAAATTGGTCATTAGCGTTGGAAAGGGGAAAGGGGAACACAATTCTAGCAGATTAAAAAAATGCCTCTCTATAGCCTAAGGTTTCCACAGCACCCCCATCCACTAGAAAAATCCATGAAACTGCACACCTCTACATACAAATCATCGTATGTATGCATACCAACACACACCTACTTTGCATAGTCAACAGAGTGTACCATCCCAATTTTTCCTGTTTCTAGCAATCTCACAACACACACCTCTCTATTTCTCTCTCACCCACACAGACAGCCTGGGGGGTATACACTACTCACACACTCGCACCACACACTTAGAGTAGAGCAAAGTCGAGCAGGGGGGAAAGGGGGAAGAAACGGCTGGCAATGAAATGCTTCATCTTTGACAAGAAAACACCATGTGTAGTCAATCACAAACCGGCTCCATCGCATCCTTGACGAGCCAAAAAAACTATATGGTAGTCTTCGTTGGAGCCTCCAAGATCACAAGCTCTCCTCCTTGCTCTCCTCATTTGAGAACCCGAGCAGCCTCCTCCTTGGAGCTCACGTTGCCCCAAAAAAAGTTCCCCCTCGAATGCAAAAAAACGGGTCCTTAAGGGCGTGTGTAGAGCCTCCAACTATTTTTGGTCGACCACTTCCTTTTTTAGCTTTCACTTGCATGTGCCACCCCCAGTTCTATTCTCAACAAGCTTGTAACTTAAGGCATGTGAAACCCCCCTTTAGGGATGTCACGACACCGTTACAACAATGCTTAGTAGGAGCTTTCCCTCATATAAAATATTTAGGCCTTTATGGCCTCGTGTGAACAACCGCCACAAGGCACACCACATCATCACCGTCACAGATGCCACTTGTCAACCGTCAACTATCGAGCAGCACTGCTCATCACCTGCTCTGCCATAAAATCCACTAGAAGCGCATGGTAGCCCACTCATGTAGCACCCCATATGGGCCACCATATCCACGTGGGGAAGAGCTCCCCTCTCTCCCACTTGCATACCAAATGAGTGGACCAAATCCACTATATATAGTCCAAGTTTCCACTTGCCAGCTCCTCATGTGGGATCAAAACAATCGCCACATGGCATTTTGTCATCACTTGGCCCTCAAAGGGCTCCAAAGAACTTCAGGAAAATAATCTAAAAAACTCTTTTTTTGTCCCCACTTCTACTACCTGCCATTGGTTGCTCAAGGCTCCAATGACCGAGTCATGAAGACCTAATGAAACTCCTACTAGCCAACTTTGAACCATGAAAACTTTGTTGCATCTTGACCTGGCCAAGCGTGCCAACTAAAGCCACCAAAACAAGAAAAAACTTTTGGCATCACAAGTGCCACTACATTCAAACTTTGATATCTTTGTGCTCTCACCTCCGATTGTCGTGCCACAACTTCCAGTGGATTCCACATGATGTCCCTTGAAAACCTTGGTGAGCCTCAAAGGACATCAAATGACACGCCCTCCAATACAACCAAATACACTCAAAACGGACCCCCGTTGAAACTTCAAAGGCCTGTATCTTGGTAACTAGGACTTTGATTGTTGATCCATTAAGATCGAAATGCTCCACAATTCGAGCACTTCAGACATACACTTCAGGATCTCCCTAGCCTCAAAGGACATCAGATGACACGCTCTCCAATACAACCAAATACACTCAAAATTGACTGCCCTTGAAACTTCAAAGGCCTGTATCTTGGCAACTAGGACTTTGATTGTTGATCCATTAAGATCAAAAAGCTCCACAATTCGAGCACTTCATACATACACTTCAGGATCTCCCTTGCCAAACTTGCACTTCATACTTATTTCACTACCCATACCTACACCTGCTAGCCCATATATACCTACTTGTCCCCTCTTCTTTGGTCGACGCACTTTGGTTGCACCGGTGTAATGGTGAAGGATACTCCAACATCAATTATAGTATTGTCATAGATTTGTTGCACAATGGATAAGTGGTGGGTCTCTAAGACACTAGAAATTGTCAAGCAAAACCAAGGAGCACATCAATAAATTGCAAAAAAAAAATGGTAGTTGGGGTATACTTTTACTGCAACAATGGATCAAGTGTGGACGTCAACAATATTTTTAGTTAATGAGGGGCTCTTGGAGTCAAGTTGATGCTTTAATGCCTACACCAAAATAATGGTGGATAACAAGCTTTCTAGCTGGGATCTTATTTCTATGGACTAAACCTATTGCAAGGGAGAAGAATAGCAGACACACATAGAGTGGGTGGATCCTAATGATGATAATGATGCCTCACAACTCCTTATTCTATTAGGCATAAAGAATAAGGTTAGTGATGGGTGAGTAAGTTAGTGGGTGTCTGGCTAGTTGGCCCCTAAACCCCAACAATCTCCCACTTGAAGACCAACATGTCCCAAGTGGCCAATGTACGTACAACATGTACTTGATTTTGAAGCATTCCAATTGCTTCACCCTACACCCATCATCTCAATGCACTATGCATACCTCTATGTGTTTTTACTTAGAATGAAACAAGGGGTTCTTTGCTAATGCAATGACACTCTCACAATCCAATATTAGAGTCTGATAAATGCCAAGGTCTCCCACTAGATGAGCTAAACATATAACTTCCTTGCTAGCACTAGAAACTGCAACATACTCTACCTTTGTGGTGGAAGACGAAGTTCAATTCTAAAGCTTGATGATCTCCATGACATGGCTACTCTAGTAATGCATAATACATAGCCAGAGGTGGATTTATGACTATCCACACAACTTACATAGTCCGCATTCGTGTAGCCCACTATAAATGCATCACTATTTGCAAAGTGTAAGCAGTTTCTTGTTTTACCCTTAAGGTATAACTAAATGTGCATCATTGCTTCCGAGTGCTTGCTACAAGATTTTTATAAATCTGCTTACCACTTCCACTGCAAATGCAATGTCTAGTCTAGTGGTAACCATGGCGGACATAGACTACCTACTACTAAATAATATAGCACCTTGACCATTTTTTCTTTCTTAGCATCAAATTTGGGAGCATCATTCTTGCTAGGTTTTGCATATGCCTGCATTGGGGTACTCAATGTAGTCTTTGCTCTCTACATCTTAAAACATTGCAAGACCTTGTATCCTAAGATAGCTTGAGTATTCCATCTTTTCTATTCCACTTGATACACACACCAAGAAAATAACTTGCATCTCCCAAATCCTTTGTAGAAAACTATGTGCTAAGTGACTTCTTTACAATGGCAATCTCATCTTTATTCTTCCTAACAATGAGCATGCTAGACATATTAAAGAGTTTGGGACTTTAGAGACATTTTGGTAATTCCAAATCAAAATGGATCCTGTTTGCTTGGGAATTTCATTGATTTGGGACTTAGTGAAATATGCATTCTTTCTCTGTTTTATCTTATCAAGGAACCAAAATAAACCTTGCTAACAAGTGCACATACTCTATGTGGGAGTTTTTTGCTCATGCTAGGATAAGGAGGTTGATGCAAATCAATGATAAAATCTTTCATATATGGGTGGTGTTTAGAAACACCTTATGAGTTTTGTGACCGAGTATCCTTGTGGTTCCAACTCATACTTGATTAGAAAAGCTAAAACTTAAATGAAGTATGGTCAAAACTTTGGGCTTTGGTTAGTTTAGAACCAATCTTCTCAAAACTATGTAATGCATTTCATACGCTTGAGTAGATATACAATTCATGGAGAGAGAGAGAGAGAGAGAGAGAGAGAGAGAGAGAGAGAGAGAGGATGATCCATAATATGTCTTTGTGTTGTAGCTAATCTACACAATGTGTCTAGCTTGTGATTTGCCGACGGCCCCAAAATTTGGTCACATAGAGAAATGTTCATTTGTTATTTGTGAGCTAATCCTAGGATTACTCAATAGTATTCTACACAATGTGTCCAACTTGTGATTTGCCGACAGTCCCAAAATTTGATCACATAGAGAAATAGTCATTTGTTATATGTGAGCTAAACTTAGGATTACTCAATAGTATTCTACTTTTATGTGTCTACTATCTTTTCTAAGATGTTTAGAGAGAGAGAGAGAGAGAGAGAGAGAGAGAGAGAGAGAGAGAGAGAGAGAGAGAGAGAGAGAAGAGAAGACAATACTTTCTATTGCTTCCCATCATTTAGGATCCTTGATATTACACATCCAGTATTTCTCCCATCAATTTGAGTAAGCATCCACATCTGCTGCATTCAGATGAGTGCAAATTGGGCCCAATATTGTATAAGGTTTTTTTAAAAGTTATTTTGAACACCTTCCATGTCTATGTCACTTTGTACAACTTCAAGCCATATTGAATAAATTGATTCTGAGGGTCAGACAAGCACAAAGTCTCTGTGTTTTACCTCCACCATTGGGTAGAATGCATCCTTTGGCCATTTTGATACAAAACCACAATAATGGTCATCCAAGTCTTCTATTCCCCAAAATTCATCTTCCTCATTTCCTTCACCATACTTCATCATGTGACATACTAACCATGCCACTTTCCCCAATAGGCTTGACATTTTTTCTCTCCCATTTTGCAAACCCACCAACCATTTCACCGACCGTCGATGCATGAATTCTTGGAAAGGGCAAGCAAGCAAAAGAGTCACATCAATTATCAATAGACACTCACAAGTTCCCATCTCCAAGTAGTTGACCATGGCATAAAACACTAGGCTCGATTGAATATACTCTCCGATTTGCAACCACCTTGTCTCCAATGAGGACGTTGTGAGCGGGATGAAAACACACACAGCGCCTCTATAACAACCCGACACACACTCTTGGGAAGATACACACACACACACACTATGGGGCACCACTTGGCTTACACAACACACCTGGCCGAGACAGGGAACACACCTCTAGAGTGAGAGGAGAGAGACTATCCACTTGCCCACTCCACACAAACACACACACACACACACACTCCACACAGACACACACACACACACACACACCCAAAAAACTCAGCTCAAAAGAGGAGAATTTCTGCTGTTTAGATACAAATGAGCTTGGGCCAACACCAATGGGGCAAACAGCTCACACAATATGGGTAAAAGATACCAGATACAATCACAAACTGGAGCAGAAACTTCGCTCATAGGAGAAACTTACACAGCCAAAACATTAGAAAAAGAGGGAGGAATTTGGCAAAATGGACAACGCCATCGCGTTCGGAACGGCCCAAAACCCCAGTCTACAATGTCAAAGTGCTCAAATCCGATCTCGGATGAGCAGTTTACGGCCAAAACAGGCTCCAAAATGAGCAAAAACACAGTTGCGGCTGTTCCTCCTCTCTTCTCCACGTTTTTTTTGGTCTTTTCTCTCTTTTTTCAGTTCCCACACTTCGCTTTATTACTTGGTCACCCTTGGCCTTTTAGATGACCTCAAACGGACCTCGAACAGGCCAAAAACTGACCTCGCAGTGCATAGTTGTCACCTTCTTGCATCATCCGCACACCTGGCACTCAGCTTTTTTCCAATAATGCATCTTGCCACCACGTGAAGTGGCCCCAAAAAGTGGTCCTAATGATGACCTTTCTGCATAACTCTCACCAGAAAACACCCACGTTGTGTCCGTCCTCATCCGCGTGCCAATATTGACCTCGTTCGCCCTCCTGACGCCACTAGATGCCATCTGACGCACCTGCTGACCTCACGTCGTCGGCCCGCGGATAGCTTCCTTGAGAAGTTTTACACGCTATAAACTCCTCATTATTGTAGAAAAACACAGTGGTACTGGTAATAGTGAAAATCGATGCACTATGTACACCCTGTCCTACTTGTACACATGTGGGCCCCACATAACCACCTGGCTAAGGAAAATGGGCAATCCTTTATTTGATGCACCATGCATGTGTATGTACATATGCGCAATCCCTTGCTCCAAAAAACTGCTGACAACGTCCACAAGGTTTCCACTTTGAATAACTTTTGTAAAGACACCTGTAAAAACATTCACTGCAAGAGTAGCCTGAAGATTTGACCATGTGGTGCAAATTTGAAGCTCATGTTGAGGATTATTAGATAGGACCATGTCAATACTATGGGTTGCAATCATGGAATGTACCACCTCCCACTTATATTACACTCTATCACTCAACTAATATACATTGGGATGTACCTTCAAAGTAGCCTCAATATTTGACCATTTGGCAAAAACTTGAGGTCCATACCAAAGCGTATTAGCCATATTAAAGGCCCATGTCAAGGGTAGGGGTTTCTAATCACTCAATCTACTAGACTCCACTTGTATACACCCTTTGTTTACTCGGCTAATAGCACTTGGGGTGTGCATTAAGAGTAGCCTCAAGATTTGACCACGTTGGAGAGGGGGAATGGGGGAACACGCCCGGCACAAACACAAGGGCCTCTCTGTAGCTCAGGGTATCCTCAACACCCCTATCCTCTCAGAAAACACCTTCAAAAACACGCTTCACACTAGCAGACCACCGCTTGCTCAATTTCCATTGCTCATGCACTCCACAAATCCACCACATAATGCACACCTATTGCCACGGTCTGTCTCCACCCTTACACACGCACACAGCCACTCAATCTCACTCTCTCACACAAAATACTGTCGGTCTGGGGGGGCACACACATCCACACTACTGGCACCAAGGGGAAACACCAGAGCAGGAGAAAGCGAAGGGGGGAAGGGGAAACGATGCAAGAAAAAACACAAAGGAGGCTTCACCACTGCTCAAACACTCTTTACAACTCATTTACATCAAACGGTGCACCCACATGGTCGCTAGGCAAGAAAATGCACACTTGGGGCTTTGCAGGCACACACCTTTGTACAAAAAAACCAACCCAAGAACTCACACACACCCTCTATCTTGGCTCTCTGTAGGCTCCGGCTCAAGGCTCTGGCAAGAAGCCTACTCTGGCAAAAAGCATGGAAAATGGCTCAAAAATGGTTTATAGAGGGGTGCCCCTTTCAATTTGGGCACCTGGGCTCTGATTGGTCCACCTTGCATCCACATTTGGTAACTTTGGGAGGAGGTAGCCACCTCTGGCTTCATCTACTCCCTTTTTCTTTCTTTGCACTTGAGGGAGGGTGCATTAGCGACATCGCTAATGCCCCTTGGCATTTTTTATTTTTTCCTTTTTCTCCTTTATTTTTTGCCCTTTGGAAGGCCTATCGTG
The DNA here is from genome assembly GCF_014529385.1 of Adiantum capillus-veneris. Lineage (NCBI taxonomy): Eukaryota > Viridiplantae > Streptophyta > Polypodiopsida > Polypodiales > Pteridaceae > Adiantum > Adiantum capillus-veneris. The sequence goes on from NC_140946.1 coordinate 126,080,024, forward strand.
CACTACCTCTTTTCCCTCTATTCCTCTCTCTCCTCTCTCTTCCTTTTGGTCCCGCCCTCCCTCCTTGCCTTTGCCTTTGTTTGATCGGCCTTGAAATAGCCCTACCAACTCCTTATACACATGGCGGCCTCCTCGTGCCCCCCCCCCCCCCCCCCCCTCTCTCTCTCTCTCTCTCTCTCTCTCTCTCTCTCTCTCTCTCTCTCTCTCTCTCTCTCTCTCTCTCTCTCTCTCTCTCTCTCTCTCTCTCTCTCTCTCTCTCTCTCTCTCTGTCTCTCAAGATTGTCCTCTATCTCATTTCACGGATGGGGGCATTAGCGATGTCGCTATTGCCCTCCCCCCTTAACTTCAAAAGATGGGGCCTCCAAGGGCCGCCCGGCCGCAGGAACGGCCCCCCCGTCGGGCGCTGCCACATCATGAGTTACTGCGCGTTGACTGCCGCTACCACCCCCCACAATGAACGCGCCATTGGCACCACCCCATGCCGGCCAAAACACCGCACTTGGCCCCTAGAGGGCCGCTCACCAACACCACAGCGCCCTACGGGCATGCGCCATAGGCACCATGTGGGGAGCTCTTCCCTCCTCTCTTCGATACCCCAAATGAGGGCGCCCCTTGGCTCATATAGCCCGCCAAACTGCCTCCCTTCTCTGCATACGGGATTAATGCCAGTCATGTGTCTTCTCCTCATTTAGCTGCACCCTCATGGGTTCCCAAGCCTTCACAAGAAAAATTCCAACATGATCTTTATTCCCTACTTTGGCAGCACACCAGCCTTTGCTTAGTCAACTGATTGACATTTTACAAAACTCCACCAAAAATGCACATTCCAAGCTTTGTTCTCTTTGGCCAGCTCTACTTATTACCCCCTCGATGGCCTCAAACATAGTGCCCCGAAACTCGAAGAAAACTATTCGCTGACTACTCGTCTGCAAAGCACCCCAACTCTACCAGGCCCTCACTCGATGCTCGAGGCTCAGAATCACAAGCCGGGACTTCCTGTTGACTCCACTCGGCATGTCTATCTGCTTGAACCCTGTCGAGGCCTTATAAACGCCAAATGGCCCAATATCCCATGCGATCGACTTGGCCCATAACCGGCCCCGAAAAAAACTCTAACTGGCCATAACTTGCTATCCAGAGCTCCGATCCGCAATCTCAGAAGACATGCATACTCCATAGTTAGAGATCTACACATGTATCCATTGACATTTTCGTGGGCCATCTGTCCACAGCTGCCCTACCCATTGGGGATCTTCTAAATCTTCTAGCTTTGAACTTTAGTATCTTGGGCACCAAGGCTCCATTTGACGAGCCGTCTGGACCGGCTTCAAGAGCACATTGAACACTACATTCCAGAGCATTGACTCAGCACTTTGGGCACCTTGGCCTGCTATCCTATATGAGCCCATCTTGAAGCTTTTTTTTCCTAAAGAACCGCTTTAGACATACATTCCCACTACCCTTTGGCTGCTCAGCACCTTGGTACCTGCCCTATCCTTTTGCAATGCACCTGCTTGCAGCCTTTTCCTGGCATAGACCACTTTCTAGATCGGACCAAATTTGGTTGCACCATCATTGCCCACCCCCTCATTGAACATTTATGTTTAACCACATACAAGCTTATTGCACCAAAAAACTGCACACCAAACCAAACTCTATGTACACCACAAAACCACCTAGCATATGTACAAAACTAGCATCTGTTACCCGCTGCTTTTGTTCAAGCAGGTTGCCCAACCCCCTGCTTTACCTGTAGTCATCGGCTAGGGTCAAACACCTTCCATTGGTCTCCTCCCTCCACCTGTAATAGCCTTGCATAGTGCCCCACCAAGGCACATAACCAGCTGCATACCCAAACCACCAGCAATATACCTCTACCACTCCAAGCATTCATTGGTAAACTGCCCACTCGTAACAAAGCACCTCCAAGAACACCAAATAGAGCACCATAGTGACCACCATCCAAAGACATACCTGCACCATCGCTTGCACCAAATAGATCTGACATACCTGACCCACTCTCCTATCCATGTAAAGTTAGATCCTCATTCATCAGATCATGTACCTCAACAGTCCACTTCACAGCTGCTTTGATCACCATCCCTTTCAACCACCACTCACAAATCCCCTTGGAAAGCTTAGACACCGCCTTGGAACCAGCATCACCTATCATAGAGTGCATCGACTGCATAGGAAGCACCTCTATCTTTGACTCCACACTGCCCTTCTCACTTGCCATGCACTCAATTCCAGCATCGTCGAGCTCCTCCTTGTTTGCTGGCCCTTCAAGGTTGATAAGCACCACCTACTTGTCGGCTTCAATCACCTGCTCTTCTACTGCATCATGCTCCACCAAGGAAGAGAGAAACTCGTTCTCTATCATATCATCCTCGTCTTCTTCCATAAGCACGGCTGCTCTATTCCTCCTGGCAAAACTTTGCACCTGTTGCACCACCATGGCATATCCCATTGCTACCTTCATCAGCATGGCCGTTAGCATGGCACCACACACCACCTTTACATGCTCTTCACCACATGTAGGCCTAGATCGCTCCACTTGGTCTTCACCAAGCATCTTGGCTTGCACTTCATGCTGCTCCTCGCATAGATTCACTACCTCTCTACTCACATGCAAGAGGTCAAACTCATCATACCTGGATTAAGGTGTCTCTGTCTCCCAACTCGTATCTGCATCCATAGAGCTACTATCACTCGACCTAGTTTCCTCCTCTGTTTCTAGCTCAGGAATCTCCTCTAGCTTCACCACTTCGACCTCGTCTGTAAACCGCACTCTTTGGCCTTTACCACATTTCAATGGAGCTTCAACAACTGCACTCAAACTTGGCAGGACATCCTTTGTCCACTCTAGAACCACCTCACTTCCTCCACAATTGGAACTGCTCTAGCTAGCATCTTCGGCATAGGAACCACCCTGTCTCTTTGTAGCCAAAGAACCCTTGGTTCTTCTCGCACTTGCACTTCCTTTTGTACAACCTATGTCTTGGCGGTTACCGCCGCATCACACTGTCTTGGCCTCACAGCACCTGACAAACCCTGCCTAGCTTTGCGCTTCTTCAAAATCTTTTTTATTTGACCTTTCGCTAGAGCTACAGCCTCTTCGTATGACATCGGGCCATCTATCTCCACCTTATCACACACCTCCTCATGCAGGAAATCCATGAATTTACTCGACTTTTAAAAACTGGCATTTTGTGCAGGAGTTACCTTGATCAATTTCCCCCAAAGGGCTTCAAACTCCCACTCGAATGCTTGAAAATCACCCTCCAAGCTTTGCTTCAAACTGTCCAACTTTGCTTTACTTCATCCAGCTGTGCATACGCAACATATTTTCTTCGAAAAGCCGCCTCCAGGGCTTCACAATCTGCCTTTTCTTCTTCACGCATTCCATCAAACCATAGCCTTGCCTTACCACGAACCAGGAGCGGGAACACGTGTACCGCACCCTCTTCTCTCAATAGACCGCTTTGCAACACAAACATTTCATATTCTTATAGCCAGGTTTTCGCATCTTCGACCCCAGTGAAAATGGAAAATCCTGCCCAAGACATCACTAGCTGCACTTGGTCTTCAAAGTCCGCACCTTTGGATCAACCAAAATCACCACTTTGACATTAACTAGGAGCATCAACACACTCCTCCGTGGGGGCACCAGAAGATGGAGAGGGGGAATGGGGGAACATGCCCGACACAAACACAAGGGCCTCTCTATAGCTCAGGGTATCCACAACACCCCTATCCTCTCAGAAAACACCTTCAAAAACACGCTTCACACTACCAGACCATCGCTTGCTCAATTTGCATTGCTCACACACTCCACAAATCCACCACACAACACACACATACTGCCACGGTCTGTCTCCACCCTTACATACGCACACAGCCACTCAATCTCACTCTCTCACACAAAACACCGTCGGTCCGGGGGGGCACACACATCCACACTTCCGATCGACACCGAGGGAAAGCATCAGAGCAGGAGAAAAGAAGGAGGGAATGCAAAACGACGCAAGAGAAAACACAAAGGAGGCTTCACCACTGTTCAAACACAACTCATTTACATTAAACGGCGCACCCACATGGTCGCATGGCAAGAAAACGTGCACTTGGGGCTTTGCAGACACACACCTCTGCACAAAAATGGAAACCCAAAAACTCACACACACCCTCTTTCTTGGCTCTCTGCAGGCTCCGGCTCAAGACTCTGTCAAGAAGCCTACTTTGGCAAAAAGCATGGAAAATGGCTCAAAAATGGTTTATAGAGGGGTGCCCCTTTCAATTATGGCATCTGGGCTCTGATTGGTCCACCTTGCATCCACATTTGGTAACTTTGGGAGGAGGTAGCCGCCCCTGGCTTCATCTACTCTCCTTTTGCTTTCTTTGCACTTGAGGGGGGGTGCATTAGCGACATCGCTAATGCCCCTTGGCAGTTTTTATTTTTTCCTTTTTCTCCTTTATTTTTCGCCCTTTGGAAGGCCTATCTTGCACTGCCTCTTTTCTCTCTATTTCTCTCTCTCCTCTTTCTTCCTTTTGGTCCCGGCCTCTCGGCCACGTCATCAGTTACTGCGCATTTACTGCCAACAACACCCCCACAATGAATGCGCCATTGGCGCCGCCCCATGCCGGCCAAAATGCCGCACTCGGCCCCTATAGGGCCGCGCGCCAACGCCACAACGCCCTACGGGGATGCGCCATAGCCACCGGGTGGAGAGCTCTCCCTTCCTCTCTTCGAGACCCCAAATGAGGGTGCCCCTTGGCTCATATAGCCTGCCAAACTGCCTCCCTTCTATGCATATGAGATTAATGCCATCCACGTGTCTTCTCCTCGTTCAACTGCACCCTCATGGGTTCCCAAGCCTTCACAAGAAAAATTCCAACATGATCTTTGCCAGCACACCAACCTTTGCTTAGTCAACTGATTGACATTTCACAAAATTTCACCAAAAGTGCACATTCCAAGCTTTGTTCTCTTTGGCCAGCTCTACAGATTACCCCCTTTAATGGCCTCAAACAAAGTGCCCCGAAACTCAAAGAAAACTATCCGTGGACTGCCCGTCTGCAAAGCACCCCAACTCTACCAAGCCGTCACCCCATGCGGTGCTCGAGGCTTAGAATCACAAGTCGGGACTTCCTGTTGACTCCACTCAACATGCTCTATCTGCTTGATCCCTTTCGAGGCCTTAAAAACGCCAGATGGCCCAATTGCCCATGCGGTCGACTTGGCCCATAACCGGCCCCCAAAAAACTCTAACTGGCCATAACTTGCTATCCACAGCTCTGATCCCCAATGCGAGAAGCTAGGCATGCTCCATAATTAGAGCTCTACACATGTATCCGCTGACATTTGTATGGGCCATCTGTCCCCAGCTGCCCTTCCCGTCAGGGATCTGCTAAATCTTCTAACATTGAACTTCAGTATCTTGGGCATCAGGGCTCCATTTGATGAGCCGTCTGGACCGGCTTCTATAGCACATTAAACACTACATTCTAGAGCATTGACTCCGCACTTCAGGCACCTTTTCCTGCTATTGGATCTGAGACCATTTTGAAGCTTTTTTGGCCTAAAAAACCTCTTTAGACATACATTCCCGCTACCCTTTGGCTGCCCAGGACCTTGGTACCTGCCCTAGCTTTCTACATTGCACCTGCCTACAGCCTTTGCCTGGCATAGACCACTTTCTAGCTCAGACCAACTTTGGCTACACCAACGTGACAAAAACTTTATGCCCATGCCAAAGGTTATTAGACACGTTCTTGTTAATGTCAAGGCTATGGGTTTGCAATTATTCAATCTACCAAACCCCACTTCTATTACACCAAATGTTTACTTGGCTAATATAACTTGGGGTGTACCTTGATGGTAGGGCCTCAAGATGTGACCATGTGGCAAAACATTGAGGGCGCCCATGCCAAGGATTATCATACACATTCAAGGCCCACGTCAAGGCTATGGGTTTGCAGCTATTCAATCTATGTGTTGACTCTGTTAAGATAACTTGTGGTGTATATTCAGAGTAGCTGCAAGATTTGTCCACGTGGCAAAAACTTGAGGTCCATATCCAACCAAACCTGCATCTCTATATGTACAATAAGTACAAAATAGATATATGACATTTAATACACATAGACATAGATAAATGGGTAGATATTAATTAAGTTATGCAAGGATATTTTTGTAGGAAAAAAACAAATAATAATAAGTACGTATATGTATGCGTACTCATACATACATTCATGCATAGCACACGAAACTTATCTATATATGTATATATATATATATATATATATATATATATATATATATATATATATATATATATATATATATATAAGCATGTTAACGTGTCACGCTTTTGTGCTAGTTAGCATTTTCAAGTTAGCACATCTTTAAAAAGTTGGGCGTCCAGTAAAATTTCTACAAATAATATCAAAATATATCGGATGTTGTATATTTGGATTCCTTGTTTCAAGAGCTTTCTACTGATATATCATACGTCATAGATCTTGGAGATGTAGCTCATGTTATTGTACTAGTTAGCATTGTCCCGGACATGAAAAAGTGTGACATGTTTACATGCTTTTACCCATATATGTGTGTGTGTGTGTGTGTGTGTGTATGTATATATATATATATATATATTGAGGCAGTCCGGGGCGGGCAACAAGAGAGGCGACCTCTAAACACCCCTCAAGGCTTCCGTGCTGCTCAATGGGGCTGGGGCACAACACAACACAAACCAAAACAACAAACCCACAGCCAAATCCCAACTACACAAGGGGCACCACCTAGTTTAAGAGCGAACTAGGACGCAAAAGAGGAGAATCGTTAGAGCAACCCACAAACAAGCAAGGAATTTACACTAACCCTAACACCAATGGAACACTCTCACACACTAAAACACGAGAGCGAGAGAGAGAGAGAGAGAGAGAGAGAGAGAGAGAGAGAGAGAGAGAGAGAGAGAGAGATGGTGTACAACTTAGCTTCAACTTTATATTTTGCACAAAAAGGAACTTAGAGCTTGCAGAATCAAGTGACAAGATTTGGTTATAGCATCACTAGCACATTGTCTTAGGGTTATGGGAGCCCTCTCACCATCCACCCTCTTACAATGGTAGCCAAACAATATCCAATGAATCACAAGCAACAAAACAACAACCTTCAATGAAACAAGTCACCTTATGAAGCTGAATGAGTTTTCCAAGCCAAATTGGAGGAGAAGCGTGAGCCTTTGGACATGAATTGCACCCAAAACTACCAATTCATTGATGTTGGGGTAGATACAACAATGGTAGGAAGAATATCTTCTACTTGCACTCACTCAAACTAGCTCAAGCTTTTCTATGCACCAAGGTGATGGTGAATAGAAAGCTTACTCTCTCTTTACAACCAAGATAGAACTGGCGTGTGGTACGCTCAATCTAGTGTGCAATGGTATAGTGCTGTCTTTTACAAGGAGGAATGGGTTCTATTTATAGGTTTTAGAAGCCTTGATTAGGATTAAGCCTAATCAATTTTATTAGGAAAGATCAAGGATTATGAATTTTTATGAATTTCAAATGATAATGGGGTCTCTCTTTTCTCTTGAGTCACATGGATGTGGGCTCAAGTAAGAGAATTATTGATGTGGTGAAAGGAGAGAAACTTCCATGGGAGTGAATGAATTTGGTTTACTTGTGCGGTTGCCTACTCCATATGTTGATAGTGTGGGTGCATTTTTACAAGAGAAGTTAGTTGTTAGTGGTAATAATCACTAGAATTGTTAGTGATACATTTACAATGGGTAGGATGAGTTGATTTGATGAAGGAAGAGGGGTGAATTAAAAGAGAATCATTGAGATGGTGAAGCTTTGAAGAAGCTTGAACTCACCCTTGTGTAGATTGTGGAAAAAATGACCGCTGGTCTTCTTCTTCTTCTTCGCTTCTTTACGCCACCGCCACGGTTGACCACCACGATGAAAAGAGGATTTGCTGATGAAAAATCCTCAATTTGCAGAAGTTATCATGGTTAAGATGTTGAATTTTAGATATTTTTAGGAGAGGTAAATGAAATTGTAACATAGAAGCAATAGAGAGAGACATGGAGAGGGTGTATGTATGTAGAGGTTCATAAAAGAACTATAGGGATGAGAGAGAAGGGTAATGGTAAAGAGGGTGGGAGAAGCCATGGAAATTGCAGGTTTGAGTGAGGGAAGGAGAGGGAGGGATGTGTAAGAGTGAGTAGGTGTGTGGAAGGGTGAGAGAAGACTAAGGGCTACTTGTGAGAAAAATGGGCAGACTTGGGTCCACTAAAAAAATCATAGCTCACTGCTGGTAGCTCCAAAAATCATGAAAAAATTTGAGGTGATTATTCAGAGCGTGGGCTACATTTTCTCTTTTGACTACTGCTCCAAATTTGGAGTGGAGGTAGGTGCCAAAATTCTCACCAAAAAGCCTGTTTTTATGCATGCAAAAGTCTTTTAGTGGCCCCCTCCTTTGTTGAATTTGTACAATGCATCCAAGAGTGAGCCCCTCCTTTGTCATATTATAATACAAATCATCCAAGTTGCCCTTGACCCATGCATGGAGGAGGATTATTGGTGAATAAAGAAATATATACATGGTGGGACTAGTGTATGGACTATTCATGGACTTTAGCTCAATGAGCACATGGTGTTAGAATAATGAGTAAAAATAATAATAAAAATATGGAGGAGTTATGGATATGGAAAGATATTGGAATCATATGATATGGTCCCTCCTTGAATTATTTTGGGTGAAAGAGGAAAAGGTATGCAAGTAAATAATATAATAAACGTAACCAATGAGTAGAAATCAATTTTTTGTTTTCACGAGGGTGAGGGTGAAAATGTGGGAGTGATTTGTATAAAGGAAAAATATGAGGTTAGAGTATGTACATATTGGCAAAAAATATAATTATGGTGTAAGAGGATGAAAGAAGGTGTACATAGGTTTAATAAAACACACACCTAAGTAGAAATATTTAAATAAAATACCAAAATAATTATTAAAAATCCCTATATTTAGGCCATATATACAATGAAATATTTACACACAAAGAGGCCATAATGTACTTTTATTTTATTATTTTTTTGGCTCAACTAGCCCAGTGACTAGCTAGCTGAGGGTTTTTAAGAAGATATGGGAAAAGCCCCCTAACTCACACACGCCTATGTACAGTGAAATGGTAGGGATAGCCATAGCGTTTGGGTGAATTTGGTAGGGTGGAGTAACTTACTATGGCAATTATGGAGAGTCGAAAAACGGCTATCAATAAATAAATAAATATAAATAAATAAATAAATATATATATATATATATATATATATATATATATATATATATACATATATATATATATATATATACATATATATATATATATATATACATATATATATATATATATATATATATATATTTGTGTGTGTGTGTGTGTGTTTGTGTACATACCACGTGGCAAAAACTTGAGGCCCATGCCAAGGGTGTAGTTTCAGAGTAGATGGTAGATTTGACCACATGGCAAAAAACTTCAGGTCCATGCCAAGGAGTATTAGACCAGAACCTACATCCCTATATATACAATAAGTACATAATAGATATATGACAATTATACACATAGACATGTATATAAATATTGATATGTGGGAACATATCCATTGACTAATGGAAGCATCTTTTTGAAGGAAATAAATAAATAAATATAGGTTTGTCTATATATGCTCACATACTCACACATATATTCATGCATCGCACACTAAACTACACAATATATATAAATATATAAATAAATAAATACACACACTTACACATTCATTTATGCACATTTACATAGGTATTTTAGATACAAATATGTATAAAAATATACACACACATGCATAGCATGCATAATACATACACACACACACATATGTATGTATTCACAACTATTCATTAATTTATATATGTGTGTATGTTTCTACATATGTGTTTGTACATATTGTCAAGGTGAAAACGTACCTAATTTATGGTCCCTTTAGATATGTAAGGTATACATGCACGCGCACACACACACACACACACACACACATGTATACACACAACACACACACAAATATATATGTGAATAAATTTACAAAATACCTATTTATGGAAATTTCTTGAATACCCCTTAAATTTCAAAAATTCCCAATATACCCTACATTATTTTGGGATGAATTTGCCCCAGTTTCGCTTAGTCTAATGTTTACGATAACTGAGACCTATCTTCTAGCGTTTTAGACAAAGTTATTCACCAACGAGCTCATGAATAGAGGCATCTGCGTTAAAAAATGATGAATGATCTCATCTGGATATCCCTCAATACCATCTTAAATCCTAGTTCTATCATCTTTTATTGAGGAAAACTAAATTGGCTATGAGGAGCTCCAAACTAGTCTTGTTGGGTGAGCCTTACTATATAACATCTATAGAATATAACAAGACATATCCGAAGGAAGTAATGCAAAAAGTTATAAAACAAGCAAATAGATAAAGCATGAATGAATTGCAGCAGTAAATGAGGTGCTTTACTGACCTGCAATGTTGTACTGATGCTTTTTAATTGTCCAATCTACATGCCGATATTTGAGTCAAGCTACAAAAAAGGAATGTGAACAGTTAAACATATCATCTTGCAATGAAACGTCACAAGCAGAAAGTGCAAAGTATACAATGCATGTCATACAGAGGTTCCATACAAAAGTATGGTGGAGAGCTGGCAGTATGGTCTCTTGAAAAAATTATAAGAAACGGAAGCCGTGCCCTGCCCTATCACGCTTATGTGTTGCGCCAAGCAAACGCATGTGCATGGAAAATTGGATACAGATAACGGACCTTGCAATGTTGTCAAGTTGGAGTCACGCTTGTGCAATTGGAGCGTGCAATGTTGTGAATATATATCCTCCCTACCATACACAAAACACACAGATGTGAATTTATGTTCTATGTCGTCTAATCAGCCAAAGCAAGAAGCGATCTCCGAAGCATTATTTGTTGGGCGTTCAAATCCACACCATCAGCATTCCCTGCTTTGTATGCAGGGATTGAAGAGCAACATTGTAACTACTATATTGTTGTTGCTAATATCAACTGCACCCGCATTGGTTGCTGCTTGCATGCGGTTTAGCAAGAGAAACTCTTTACAGGCCACAATATTGGCCATATTGTCTGTAAAGTTTTTGCTATCCCACCCAGTTGTTGAATGGCCAGCAGTGAACTACTGTTGGAGGCTAATAGGTGCTGACATATTGGTATGAATATCTCCAGAAATACCATTACTTCTGCTTCTCCGTCATCAAATCTCTTTGTGTGGAAAAAAGAATTAGCTTCTTCTTCTACTCTTTGACTATTTTTTTGATCCTGGTCGGCAGCGTAGGCACCTGCATGATTGACTAGCTACTTGACTTCCACTGCAATGTTGTTGCATCTCCTCGCAGCTACATATTACAACTTGCTAACGTGTTAAGCCACTAAAGAGTGGAGCCGTCATGCAGATCCCGGCTGAGGGGCCTAAACCCTAAGAAGCAGAAGAAGTTAACCAACTCCCGCGGACACCATATTCTGCGTTGAATTGGTCATGAGAGATGTTTTGTTTGTCTGAAGATCATTCCAAAATGCTTGCCTCGTCAAATTCTCAGATAGCTATCAACAGAGCTGGACGAGGAGTGCGACTGAAGACGATGGCCCATCCAAAACCATGACTTGCACTAGTGGCAATATCCCCCAATGCCTTTCCCTCGACATTGAGTTGTGTGCCACTAATCCCCTCACACTCTATTCTAAAAGCGCAAGCAACTAGCATTGAAGCCGCTAGCTTAATTTCTTGAGGATAACCATCATAAGCTTTGGTGTGATCGATCTTGCTAAGATTTTTTTCCCTCATGTCCACTTCAATGTTTACTCTTTCCATTTCTTCGGCCTCTGCCATCTGCATTGCCAACAGCGCGCCTGAGAGCATCATCAAATAAATGTGTTGAACATGCCTACGAAGGCAATGATTTTTGGTGATTCGACTCCAGATTAGGCCAACTGATCATCGATTGAAATCTGATATCTTATGTTTCAGTAGCACTAGAACACACCTCTGCCATGGGTTGATCGTACGAAATATCTTATCTTTGAGAGTGCTCTTCATCACATCGGCAAGAAATCTGAAGTACCCTCCAGCTCGATGATCTACGAAATATAACAAGGGTTTAAAATGTCTCCGATACTCCTTTCAGTTTTGCCCTCCTTGTTACTGCAAGGGCAAAGAGCATGCAAAAGAATTGGTGTGAATCTTGAGATTTAGGCATGGCGACCTGCTGCATATCATTTCCATGAACATTGAAGGATGGCCGAGGGCACAAGGTTCTTGAATCTACATGATCTATACTTGGAGCGGCATAACAATGGCCATAACTAGTTGCACCTGCAGAAACGAGCTCAGTAAGGTTGTTGAAGCCGGACCTACTGTTCAGCTAGCCACTGGGTCTTGTTGCACAAAAAGCTGCTATGATCGCAACGCGGGGAAAGCGCACTACTGCTCTTGCCCCGACTCACGTTGTCTGTTTCCTCTTCTTTCTTTGACAAGGACAATTTACATCATCGTGCTCCAGCCGAGGGTCATCGCTTTTCCGAAGGTTGACAAGCAGCCAAATAAAAGCGTTGTTCTTGTTTTTTAACTTGTTTCCAGCAGGGCTCCTGCCGTGCAATTTGAGAGGTGGGCAATGGCTCAAATCATGCCAAGTGGCCAGTTCCACATTCAAGTAACCAGAAAATCTCCTTTGGCTCACCAAGTAAAAAATTATTTTTAGAGATGTTTGCAAAGTTAGTTAGGATTATTTTGGGACCTTTTGGCTAAATATGAGAGGTATAATGAGATTTTTTCAAATCTGAGGGGTATTCTGGGAATTTTTGCAAATTACAGAGTATTTTGGTAATTTTCCCTATATATATATATATATATATATATATATATATATATATATATATATATATATATATATATATATATATATATATATATATATATATATATATATATATATATGTATGTATATATGGTAATTTCCCCTCTCTCTATATATATATATTTTTAATCATATTGTATGTTCTGCGGTGGACTCAAGTTTCAACAATATAGTAGCAGGACAATCACTGTATAAAGGGTGTGTGTGTGGGGTTTAACAAGGACCATACATTTCTTGGGAATTGATGAGTTTGAAATCCAGTTTGAGATGGGGGGACTATGGGTCTTTTCAATTTAATGAACCTGGAACATTTTTATTCAAACCAAATTTAAAAACCTCTCTCTCTCTCTCTACAATGGGTTCACTCTCTCTCTCTCTCTCTCTCTCTCTCTCTCTCTCTCTCTCTACAATGGGTTCACACACACTCTCTCTCTCTCTCTCTCTCTTTGAACCTCTCTCTCTCTCTCTCTCTCTCTCTCTCTCTCTCTCTCTCTCTCTCTCTCTCTCTCTCTCTCTCTCTCTCTCTCTCACACACACACACACACACACACACACACACACACAGAGATAAGCCTTGCCTGATGCTCGTCTAAAGAGTCTAGCGTAGAGCCTCTCTCTCTCTCTCTCTCTCTCTCTCTCTCTCTCTCTCTCTCTCTCTCTCTCTCTCTCTCTCTCTCTCTCTCTCTCTCTCTCTCTCTCCTCTCTCTCTCTCTCTCTCTCTTAGGTCATATTATCTCTCAAGACGGTATCCGTATGGATCCATCAAAGTTAAAAGGTAATAAAAGCATGGCCTAACCCAAGGAATCTACATGAGCTAAGAAGCCTTATTGGTATGTGCGCATACTATAGATGCTTCATAGCAAAATTCTCTCATATAGCAGGACCACTACATGACTTAACTAAGTATGTATGGACTGCTAAGGAGAAAAATGCTTTCGATAAGCTCAAAGAAAAGCTTACCTCCCAAACAGTCCTCATGCTTCTATGTCTCTCAAAGCCATTTGAGGTCCAACGTGATGCTTGTGGTGATTGCCTTGGAGCAGTTTTGCTTCAAGAAGGGCTGCCATAGCGTATGAGAGCCGAAGGCTTAATACTAATGAACGAGTCTTGGGCATATATGAGAAAGAGATTTTAGATGTTCTACATGTCCTAGACACATGGAAGAACTATTTATTGGGGACTCCATTTATCCTACGAACCGACCACCAAAGTCTCAAATCTTTCATGATCCAAACCAAGCTTTCCAACAAACAAATGAGGTGGGAAAATTTTCTTTCACAATTTAATCTATGATAGATGAGTATGCTACTGACCCTGACTTTAGAGACATGATGTTAGCCTTGCTTTGGAGAAGAAAGAGGAACCATTCACCTTTAAGGATGGTTATCTTCTCCACGGCTATAGGCTATACCGGGCCCATTCCCTTCATTAGAAAGTTATATATGAATCCCTTGCTCCTCCCTATGCAGGACATAGAGGTATTCAACCTACTCTTTGAGGAGTAGAGACGTATTTCTATTGGCCTACCATGAAAGTGGACATACAAGAGTATGTTTCAAAATGTGTAGTATGCCAAAAGACCAAATATGATAGAGGGAAGCAACTTGGATTACTCTAGCCATTTCCTATCCCAAATTCACCATGGGAGAGTATATCCATGGATTTCATTTTTGGATTGCCCAAGTCTATCCATGGGAATATGGGAATACGGACAATAGTCGATAGGTTTAGCAAGCAAACATACTTTATTCCTGTCAAAAAGACTAATAAGGCACACCAAATGGCAACTCTCTTCATATCACAGATTTTCAAACACCATGGATTACCAACATTCATCGTGTCAAATAGAGATCCTAGAATAACCAGTAATTTTTGGAAAGGTCTCTTTGAAAATCTAGGAACAAGATTGAATTTATCTTTGGCTTATCACCCACAAACAGATGGCCAAAGTGAGATAGCCAATCTTACGATACTCAATCTACTCAGCATTTATGTTATCAAAGTAGATCAACCCTCACAATGGAAAAAGTACTTACCTCTTGTAGAGTATGCCTACAATAATATTGTACATACTTCTACAAGAAAATCACCTTTTGAGATCATTGAGGGAAGACCTAAAAGTCCCTTGATACTCAAAGTACATGGGAAGATCTTCGTTGTCGATGAGTATAGACGTGGCATACAAGAATCTTTTCAAAAGATTAAGGAGGCTATATCCATACCTCAACAAAGGCAAAAAGCTATTGCTGACAAGCACAGAAGGGCCTTAACATTCAAAAAAAAATGATTGGGTCTTGCTCAAGTTTCCTAAGGCTTGATTAAGGAAAACCACAGGCAAAAATCCTTCTCTCTTAATGGGAAAAATCATAATAGAAGTGCCTATTGGAGGGGGGACCGGCTCCACATAAATCCGTTCCTCAATTGTTGTCATGTTCTCTAAATTCTCTCTCTTGCAAAAGTATCGTTCATGCCAAGTTAACTAATTGCTATGTCTACGTTGTTATCTTCAATTATGTTCACCCTCTATGCTCACAAAGTAATTTCCCAAAAGTACTCTCATTAATTTTCGCTACTCTCAAGTAATAGGCCAATTCCATTACACACCACAATCTCTTGCGGTTTCTTTTGAAGAGTTTTTTGCTACATACTTTGGCATGTCTGTAATCATGGTTTATGGTGCACATCAAGCTGGAAAACAAGGAGTCCCTCGCTCAGGAGAAAGACCTAGTGTATGTACTATGGTTGATGACGTAAAGAGAAAGATCATCCTTGACAATAGTTGGATCTACCTCAAAGGAACGGGTTGTAATGTATATGAGGATTGCACTCTTATGAAACAAAATGTATGTCGCAAAGCATATGAGGAAAGAAGCAAGAAGGTTAAGGTGTCATCTCAAGAAGGTTAAGGTGTCATCTCAAGAAGAAAACTCACTTAAGGAGGATGCAAGTCCACCCAGCAAATAGGGACACATGATCTATGAGACCAACTCATGCTTGTGAATAAGCTTTTGGAATTGTAACTGGTATCCATGGAATGTTGGAATTGGCATTGATGAGCTTACCAATGACTCCGATGTGATATTTCTTGTCAAAACATGGGAGCATGATGTGCAACGAATTCTTGGATTTGACAAATACGATGCATTCTTTGATGTGGGCCAAAAATGCAAAGCAACGTAGAGGCCAAGGAGGCATAGCATGTATGATAAAAAAGGGTTTGAAAGATGTTTCCTTTGTCAAAGAAGATAAGTATAAATGCTAATTATGGCTGAAAATCAGTCCACCAAATGGTAAAGTCATGTTTGTGGCAGGTTGCTACATTCCTCACTATGACTCTAACTTTTATGCTAAATTGGATATGGATAGAGATCAGCCCTTTGTTGAACTAGAGGAAGACATTGCTCATTACAAGGACCAGAGTGAAGTCATTGTCTCTTGAGACATGAATGCTCGTACAAATACGTTACAACACGACACACAACAAGTGGACATGCCGCGTGTCTCAAGAAGAATGGATGACTCATACATGTATAATCGAAGTTCTACTGATGCAAAAGAACTGGATCACTATGGAAAGTCACTTCTACATATGTGCAATAGTACCGGTGTTAGGAGTTTTTTGAAAGAAGTGATTGTGCATATGTACATAGACATGCATGGTGCATCAAATAAAGAATTGCCCATTTTCGAGAGCCAGGTGGTTACGTGGGCCCACATGTGTCAGGTAGGACAGCGTGTACATAGTACATCGATATTCATCGTCACCAATATCAATGTGTTTTTCTATAATAATGAGGAGTTGTTAGCACATAAAACTTCTTGAGGAAGCTATCATCGGACCGACGACATGAGGTAAGCAGGTGCGTCAGATGGCATCTAGTGGCGTCGGGAGGTCGAATGGGGTCAATACTTGCACGTGGTAAGCGAGGACACAATAGGAATGCTTTATTGTGATGATTATGCAGAAAGGCCATCATGAGGACTATATATGGGGGCTACTTCACGTGGTTGCAGGATGCATTATTGAAAAAAGTTGAGTGCCAGGTGTGCAGATGGATGTAGAAGGGAGACAAAAATGCACTGCGTTGCCATTTTTGGGCATGTTTGGGGTCCGTTTGAGGTCAATCAAAAGGCCAAAGGTGCTCAAGGGATAAAGTGAAGTGTGGACACTGAAAAACTTGAGAAAAAGACCACCAAAACGTGGAGAGAGGAGGAGAAAGAGCTGCAACTCAATTTTTGCTATTTTTGGAGCCTATTTTGGCCATAAACTGCTCATCCGAAGTTGGATTTGAGCACTTTGATATTGTAGACTGGGGGTTTTGGGCACTCCGGATGCAATGGAACTACCCATTTTGCCAAAGTTATCACTTTTTCCTGTTGTTTTGGCTGTGTAAGTTTCTCTTGTGAGCGAAGCCTCTGCTCAAATTTGTGATTGTAACCGGCATATTTCATCAATATTGTGTGAGCTATTTGCCCCATTGGTGTTGGCCCAAGTGTTAGGTATGTCAAGCCCGTGGGCATAGCCTATAGCAGGCAGTTCCAGACTGCATGGCCATTGCATGGAAAGCCTAAAAAGCTATATATATTTACAAAGGATTACAATACAATATCATAGCATTATTTTTTTCTCTAAGTACCGAGTCTCTCTCTCTCGCTATCTTTCTTGTCTTTCTGTGCTGGCCATGATTCTTGCACCTCAAAGGCTTCACTGGCCATAGCTTGTGCCCCATCAACTGGTATCAGAGACCAGGCAGGCCAAGCAAGGAAGCACTATAGCAAAGGCAGTAGAAGTATTGCACGTGGGTAGTGAAGGCAAAAGCAAGGCGCTTCTTGGAGATAATTATGCAAGGCAGGTAGGAAAGACAAGCCCAGGTGGTTGCAAAGGCCAGCCTTTAAAAAAACGATGTAGTAGTGCAAACGAGGTTGGTCTGTAATAGTGCTTATCAAAACGTGTTGTAGGGTTGGTGTTATCATCCCTCAAAGCATATCAAAATGCTGTGCCCAGTGCTGACCATCAATGGCATCGCATAGCCTTCCTTGTGTGTTGCCATATCTGCAGTAAAGAAGACAAAGAAGTGCACGCTGCTAAGCTGGAGAATTTGCAAAATTTGGACATGCACCAAATCCGCAGTTTTGCGGGCTCATCATCAGTGCCTAGGGCCCATATGCATTTTTTTATTCTTGGTCAAGCCTCAAAATGGTTTCCAGAAGATGACTATTCTCTGTGTAGTGGTGCAGGTTGTTTTATGCTGGTTCTTGGGCTTCCATTAAAGCTTGCCATGCCTTTTTCATACATAAGGTTTAAATTTACCAAGTGGCTACCCAAGCTTTTGTCCGTCCTCTCAAATTAAGAGGCAAATCTCACACCCAGAGCCGGCAATATCGGCAATCAAAACATGCAATTTTCTACAGATTAATATTAATATTTTCCGCGGCTTTGCTAAAATACTCAACTTATTCCGGCTATGTCGGTATTATGCCTACACGTCTTGGTATGTATGCAAGCATTTATCTTATCCAAGGATTACAATATATCAACGGTCCCAACAACGAAGATGGATTTGCTTTGAGATGAATCTACATCGGCATGTTTGGTTTCCAAAGCTGATTGTCAATGTCATTACCGATTTTGTCCCAGTTCTATGTCAATTTTTCTACAGTTAGTTTTCTTGACAATCTTGTACGGGTTTAGACACTGCCACACATGAGTGGTAAGACCTCCCACATTATCAGTTTTTTGTTCTCAAGTCGTATTCTATTCTTGCGTCTCATGAGGTTGCTGGGTACACCTTAAACCCAAGGTTTGGCAGTGAAACAAAAACTTCATTTTTGGTAGCCAATTTTTGTCCTACACCTTATCTGTTCAAGGGGGGGGGTTCTACTATCATAGCACCAGGTTATGGATACACCAAAAATCCTTGGTTGTGAGAGAACCTAAAACTCACGGTTGACGAGTACACCAAAAACTCGAGGTATCATGAGAGTGATATGTCTAGCTCAGGCTTGAGGGGGGATTGTTAGGTATGTCAAGCCCGTGGGCACAGCCTATAGCAGGCAATTCTAGTCTGCATGGCCATTGCATGGCAAGCCTAAAAAGCTATATATATTTACAAAGGATTAAAATACAATATCATAGCGTATTTTTTATCTCTGAGTACCGAGTCTCTCTCTCTCTCTCTCTCTCTCTCTCTCTCTCTCTCTCTCTCTCTCTCTCTCTCTCTCTCTCTCTCTCTCTCTCTCTCTCTCTCTCTCTCTCTCTCTCCTCTCTCTCTCTCTCTCTCTCTCTCTCTCTCTCTCTCGCTATCTTTCTCGTCTTTCTCTGCTTGCCATGAGTCCTGCACCTCAAAGGATTACAATACAATATCATAGCGTAGTTTTTGTCTCTGAGTACCGACTCTCTCTCTCTCTCTCTCTCTCTCTCTCTCTCTCTCTCTCTCTCTCTCTCTCTCTCTCTCTCTCTCTCTCTCTCTCTCTCTCTCTCTCTCTCTCTCTCTCTCTCTCTCTCTCTCTCTCTCTCTCTCGCTATCTTTCTCGTCTTTCTATGCTCGCCATGAGTCCTGCACCTCAAAGGCTTCACCCTCCATAGCATGTGCCCCAACACCAAGCTCAATTGTATCTAAACATCAAAAATCTTCCTCTTTTGAGCTCAGTTTTTTGGGTGTGTGTGTGTGTGTGTGTCTGTGTTGAGTGGGAAAATGGATAGTCTCTCTCCTCTCACTCCATTGGTGTGTTCCTTGTCTCAGCTAGGTGGGTTGTGTAAGCCAAGTGGTGCCCCATAGTGTGTGTGTGTGTGTGTGTGTGTGTGTGTGTGTGTGTGTGTGTGTGTGTGTGTGTGTGTGTGTGTGTGTGTGTGTGTGTGTGTATCATCCCAAGAGTGTGTGTCGGGTGATTATAGAGGTGTTGTGTGTGTTTCCATCCCACTCACATTCTTTTGGCACCTGC
Organism: Adiantum capillus-veneris; assembly: GCF_014529385.1. NCBI lineage: Eukaryota > Viridiplantae > Streptophyta > Polypodiopsida > Polypodiales > Pteridaceae > Adiantum > Adiantum capillus-veneris. Next base: position 126,099,953 of record NC_140946.1, read on the forward strand.
ATGGAGGATCTTCTTCGAGTACCTTCAGCTTCAGGATTACAGATTACACGTTGCAGGTTACAGGTTACAGGTTACAAGTTACAGTTTACAGGTTATAGTTTACAGGTTACAGGTTACAGGTTACAGGTTACAGGTTACAGGTTACAGGTTACAGGTTACATGTTACAAATGACAGGTTATAGGTTACACGTTACAGGTTACAGGTTACAGATTACAGGTTATAGGTTACAGGTTACAGTTACAGGTAGCTGGAGTAGAGTGATATACTGGCAGTGGAGTCACTTGCAGTCACCGTGGGTATGCATCATTTGGTACCTATTGAGCACATTGTCTGGTATTGTATGTTACTTGAGGATACTGCCATTGTACGCCTTTGTGGAGCCATACTTGGTTTTATTTGGCAGTCCCAGCCATTTCTAAGACTTGGTCTGGAAGATAGTCATTTATGAGACTTGACTATACAAGTTTTTCATAAGCTTTCGTGAGAGGGTCAATAGCGTGAGGTTTTATTGAGTTGGGGGATTCTCAAATGTGAGATCCTTTCAGTGATACAGGTGGCTGGAGCACCCTTTTTGTGACCTCAACATAGGCTATGTACTAGTGATTTCTACTTGATGCTCGAGTTCTATTGTTGGCAGGTTATGCATACATATATATTCTATATTTTGAGTTCTTACTACTCTACTTCTGGGGAAACACTACCCAAATTTTTCCAAGTTGTGATGGCTGATTTTTTGGTCTATTGAGCCATTTATGTTGTTATGCTACTGAAATTCTGGCAAAATCAGAGGATAAGTCAGGTGTGCCTTCTTGGGAGCTGCATGGTTGGCTTTAATGGATGATCAAAACGAACCTCAATTCACTCCTTTTCATTTAACACAAAGAATCCAGATAAATGTTCATGTGTTCAGGAAGATGTTTTTCCAGCAGCACATAGTCTTTATGTTTGGGCCAAGAAGATTAAGAGAGATACTGGAATCCCCTTTGCCTGTTGTAATTCCGATGATTAACTATGAAAACTCATTTGATGTGCATGTGTTTGTCAATATCTAAAGATGAGCTCAATTGAATTTTCTGGGGATTGAGTCAGTCAAAAGTTTTTGGTTCTTGCACGTGTCTTTGAAGGGGTTCTCAAAGCATCGAAACTTGGGTAGCCATGGCTTTCTCTTATCCAGAATTTCATGGAAGAAGTGATGAAGATGTGGAAGACTTTTTGAAAAAGATGTAGGTTGCCTGCATTAGCAATCAGATTTATGATCTAACATAGATGTTACGTCTTCTCGAGATTTGTTTGAAGAGTGATGCATGAGTTTGGTCCAAAGCATTTGAAGAGGAGCTGCGTGTGGCTGATCCACCTATGAGATTAAGTTAGGACAATCTAAGTCATGGATTGGAAGTGGAGTTTGTGAAGACAGAAGATACTGACAAAGTGTGGCTAGAAGTATAGGGCTTGGTGCAAAGGAAAGGTGAGCCAGTAGATGCGTACATACGTAAGTTTTCACTGGCATGGGAGCGGATGTGCAAGGCCTTAGCACCACAGGTACCCCCACCTGACATGATGAAGAAGGGCAAGTTTTTAGCTGGTCTTTGGGAGAATATACATTGAAAAGTGGAGCTAAAGAATCCTAGGACATATGAAGATGCACTAGAGGTAGCGAGGAACAAAGAGTGGAATCTGAGAAGAATGAGTCAGCTAGGAGTAGAGTCTTTGCCCAGGAGGTCTGAGTTTCAGATTATGGATTCTTTGCAAGGTCGCATGTCACAAGTGGTTTTTTTTACTCCTCAAGTTATGCCAGCAATGGTCACTACAGTAGTGCAAGATGATGGGCTAAGGCAAGACATGAGGCAAGTGGTAGATTTACTAAGAATCTCAGCCTAAACATGCTAGGTAATGTGGGAAATAATCAAGGTCGGGGGAGGTCTGCAAATCAGCCAGGAGATGAAGAAAAATCCAAGAATGGTGTTGGACAAAGCAATGGTAGGTTTTGGAGGCAAACGCCCACGTGTTATAATTGTGGAGAGTTGGACCACATCAGCCCGCAATGTGATGAGCCACCAAGGATGGGGGGAGACATGTATCCATTGCCAAAACAGGTGCTAACTAGGTCAAATGATTATGGTATTGAAACTAAAGGAGAAGAAGGAACTAGTGGATTAACCTAAGAGGAAAAGGGAAAGACAAAAGGGATAAGTGTAGTCACCTTGGAGAAGGCAGCAAAGCTGGAGGATTCATTAGTGATGCCTATTAGAAAGAGGACCACGCAGGATAAGGAAGGAAGAAGTACCCCAGGTCCTAGTAAGAAGAAGGGAAAGAGCCATGAAGATGAGGATTTCAAGGCCAAGAGGAAACGAAGGGCTCGTCACAAGTTTCATGTTTCAGATTTTCCATTAGGGGATGGGCAATTAAGCTATGACTTGAAGGAGGATCTGCCAAGCAAGAAAGCAGATGCTACTTTTGGGCAGCTTATAGAGACGGTGCCTAAGCTAAAGCAACAGTGGAAGCAGATGGTTAACCCAATGGAGAAAGAACCAGAGAGAGGTTTAGTGAAGGTATTGGTGATGGATGACCTACCAGGCATTTGCCCAATAGTAGATATGTGGCACAAAAGAAAAAATGTGGGACAAGGTTATGTGGATGGCGGAGCCCAAATATGTGTCATAACACACTCATGCGTTGAGAAGATGGATCTTACAATGATTGGGGTGTCAGGTTTTTAGATTAGATTGGCAAACCATCAAAAAGTAAAATGTTTGGGTGTTGTAAAGAGCTTAGATGTGGAGGCGTATGATGCAAAGGTGATGCATGTGATGCCAGCGGGGTTGGGAGCATATCCTATTATACTAGGAAGACCATGGTTACGTGCAGTGGGAGCTGTTCAAGATTGGAGACATGGTACGATTAGCCTCTATGGAAAGACAGGTGCCAAGAAGCTAAATAATATTGACACAAGGAGACTATTGGAGAAACTTTATGAAGATGAGGATGAATCTAGTGAGATGAAGACTATTCCACAGTGACTGACGAGGACAGTGATAGTACTACCATCAGTGATGAGGATGTTGATGTTGCATTTCTTGTGATGGAGACAAAGAAATCCAGGAGTCTGGTTTAGTTGCATTTGCAAATGAGATTGAAGATGAAAGTGTAGGGCCTTATGAAGTGATTGAAGGGCTGATGCAAACCAAGGTTGAATTGTCAAGGAAGTAGGAATTGATGACGCAAATGATTAGTGGAGACCTCTCAACTATGGAGAAGAAGATATATTTGCCCATCCTGGCTAGTTTTCCTGATTTGTTTATTACTTCATATGAAGAGATTAGAGGGTTCAAAGGAGAGGAGATGCATATAGAGCTGAAAGAAGGTGCTAAGCCAGTGTAGCAAAGGCTAAGAAGGATGGGTCAAGAGCAGATGGAAGTCTTTCAGGAAGTGGTGGACAATTTATTGAAGGTAGGGTTCATAGTCCCAGTGGAGACCACAGAATGGGTGAGTCCAGTAGTAGTCAGTCCAAATAAGGATGGGAAGTGGAGGATTTGTGTAGATATTAAACCCTTAAATGCAGCCACTAAGAAGAACCCATATCCTCTTCCATTTATCGATCAGATCTTGGATTCAGTGATAGGTTATGAGAGGTACAGTGTGTGAGATGGTTTTTCAGGCTATTTTCAATTCAAGGTTGCTCTTAAAGACCGAACAAAGACAACTGTCATTACGCCATGGGGTTGTTGTTGCTACACGGTATTGCCATTTGGATTGTCAAATGGACCATCTTTCTATCAAGAGAGAGAAAATTGGGTATTGGAACCATTCATTGGTAGTTGTGTTAAAGCTTTTATGGACAACTTCTGTGTCTACAGCAGTAGGGTTGAACACCATGAGAAGCTAATGATGGTATTGGCTCGATATGATGAATGTGGAGGACAACTAAATCCAAAGAAATGTCATCTATCATAGCCAAGGTTGAAGTTATTGAGCCATATGTTGTCAGAAAATTGCATTGAGGCTGATCCAGACAAGGTTAAGTCTATTATTCTTCTTCCATCACCTAAGAGTACAAAGCAATTGGCAACCTTTATACACAAGGTGAAGTACATGGCACGGTTTATTCCATTGTCTTTACAGCTCCTTTATCCATTACAACAAATGGCAAAGCATGATTCATTGAAATGGGATGACAAGTGTGAAGAAGTGTTTCGAAAGGTGAAAGAGGTGTTAGGGGGGTTGTCAGCCATGCAGGCTCCTCATTGGGAGCAAACGTTTTGTGTAAATCCATCAGTAGGGGCTGATGCCATTGGAGCCATGCTATTGCAAAAGGGGAAGGTCATCCATTATATGAGTCCGGTGTATTGTGCAGGCTGAGTGAATTTGGTAGCAGAAAGAAAATTCTCGGAAGTAGAGCTAGTGATGGCCAGTGTAATATTTGCTTGTCAACGATTTTGTCATTACTTGCTACCACGACCTTTTGTTTTCTTAACGAGTTACACCTTTTTGCCACAATTAATTCATGGCACTAACATGTCAAATGTGGTCAAGGAATGGGTAATTGAGCTGCAAGATTTTGAGTTCTCTTTTTTAGTGGAAGACAGTACAACAGCTACCCTAGCTGATTTGTTGACTTACAAGGAGAATCCCCTTCTTGTTAAGGAAGAGGTGGTGAGAAGGGTAGTTGAAGAAGTGCCACAGATAAGGAATGAAAATGTGTTGTTTTTTGATGTCTCATACAAAAAGAGCCATGATACGGCTTCAGGGGGTATAGCACTTTACGACCCAAAGGGAAAGCTAGTATGCAAGAGAGGGTTCAAATTGGATGCACATAGTAATAATGAGGCTGAATATGCTATGTTGGAAACCTGATTACACATTTGTTTGAAGCAAGGGATTAGAAGGTTGAGCATAAAATGTGATGCCTGGTTAGTTGTGAAGCACGTGTTGGGTGTGTGGAAGAGCAAGAACACCTCATTGAAGGAAATGTGCTTCAAAATTAAAGTCCTGTTAAAAAAGTTTGAAGCATGGAGCATTAGACACATTGAATGTTCTCTAAATGGAGAGCCACATGAAGCATCTCAAAGCATGATTGGGGAGCTATTTGTGTTGAGGACCAATTTACCTCTTTATCATGGCCAGGAAAGTTTGGCTTAAGAAGAGGAGTTGGTACAAATTCTTCTTAAGTGACAAAGCACCAAGGAAAGAATTGGGATTTGGAATTTCCTAGTGCATTATGGGCTTACCATACTTCAGTGAAGACAGGTACAGGGTTTACTCCATTTCATTTGGTATATGGAAAGGAAGCACTATTGCCTGTGGAAGTAGAGTTGCCTGCGGTCAAGATGTTAGAGAAGTTGCTTGGGCAGTCCAGTGATGCATTCAAAGAGAGGCTCTTACAATTACAAGAGGTTCAGCTGGATAGAATGAGCACATTGGAACATTATGGACAGATGCAAGATAGGTCTTTAGCAAAGATAAATGAAAAATTCAAAAGTAAGGGTATCAAGAAACATGAATTGGTTTTGCGCTACAAAAGTAAGCTAGAGAAGACATTCCAAAAGAAGTTTCAAAATAAGTGGGAAGGCCCTTTCAAGGTAGTGGAGTGTTTTTCGAATGGTACATATCAGTTGGCTAACCTGAATACGATTCTACATAAGTCAAGGATCAATGGATTGCATCTTAAATTGTATCATGCTAGATTGATGATGGAGTAAGATGATTTGTCTACAGAACAAAATGTTCGTGAGGGATCAGGAGACCTGTGACGCGGTGAGTCTCACATCTCTTTTTGCTGTTGCTCATCATGAATGATCTAGCAGGCTAGGGGGTGGGCAAATTATGTTAGGAGTTTTTTGAAAGAAGTGATTTCACATATGTACATACACATGCATGGTGCATCAAATAAAGAATTGCCCATTTTCCAGAGCCAGGTGGTTACGTGGGGCCCACATGTGTACAAGTAGGACACCGTGTACATAGTACATCAATTTTTATTGTCACCAATATCAATGTGTTTTTCTATAATAATGAGGAGTTGTTAGCACGTAAAACTTCTCAAGGAAGCTATCAACAGACCGACGACATGAGGTAAGCAGGTGTGTCAGATCCCATCTAGTGGTGTCACGAGGTCGAATGGGGTCAATACTTGCACGTGGTAAGCGAGGACACAACGTGAATGTTTTCTTGTGATCATTATGCAGAAAGACCATCATGAGGACTATATTTGAGGGCTAATTCACGTGGCTGCGGGATGCATTATTGAAAAAAGTTGAGTGCCAGGTGTGCGGATGGATGTAGAAGGGTGACAAAAATGCACTACGTGGCCATTTTTTGGCATGTTCAAGGTTCGTTTGAGGTCAATCAAAAGGCCAAAGGTGCCCAAGGGATAAAGTGAAGTGTGGATATTGAAAAACCTAAGAAAAAGACCAGCAAAACATGGATAAAGGAGGAGGAACAGTCGTAATTCAATATTTGCTATTTTTGGAGCCTATTTTGGCCATAAACTGCTCATCCGAGGGTGGATTTGAGCACTTTGAAATTGTAGACTGGGGTTTTTGGCCGCTCCGGATGCAATGGCACTGTCCATTTTGCCAAATTTCTCTCTTTTTCTTGTTGTTTTGGCTATGTAAGTTTCTCTTGTGAGTGAAGCCTCTGCTCAAATTTGTGATTGTAACCGGCATATTTCATCAATATTGTGTGAGCTATTTGCCCCATTGGTGTTGGCCCAAGATCAATTGTATCTAAACATAAGAAATCTTCCTCTTTTGAGCTGAGCTTTTTGGGTGCGTGTGTGTGTGTGTGTGTGTGTGTGTGTGTGTGTGTGTGTGTGTGTGTGTGTGTGTGTGTGTGTGTGTGTGTGTGTGTGTGTGTGTGTGTGTGTGTGTGTGTTGAGTGGGCAAATGGATAGTCTCTCTCCTCTCACTCTGTGGGTTGTGTAAGCCGAGTGGTGCCCCATAGTGTGTCATCCCAAGAGTATGTGTTGGGTGATTATAGAGGCGTTGTGCGTGTTTCCATCCCGCTCACACCGGAATGCTCATTGAAAATGGTGTATCTTTATGGCAAGGCACTAGTGACTTTACATGTAGAAAGCACAATGGTGATAGCGTGATTGACTATATGTTGTTTTCGAAAGCCACTCTTGAATGCATACAAAGCTTTACACTTGGTGAAGGGAATCCAGAATCGGATCATAGGATGTTATGTATTGACCTCAAGTGTGGTAAAAGACCCAAGCATGTAGCCTCCAATCATGATGTGAATTATTCATACCTACATCTAAAATTCAAACGATCTCTTATATATGATGATATGGTGGACCAAATGTTAAGCATGATAGAGCATCAAGAGAGCCCACCATTATAATGCAAGTGGAAAGTTTTCAAAGACATAATTTTCTCTTGTGCGAAGGAATTCTTTTTGGTGAAACACATGTCTTGCAAAAGGTCTAAGAAGGGTAGCACCAAGAACAAATAGTTTGACATGGAATGTAGTCAAGCCCAAAAACACTTGCTAAGGTTGGATGCAAGAAAAGACAAGGAAGTTTACTTGGAACGTTCACACACATACAAAGCACTTTTTAAAAAAAGTGGAGAAGGTGGAAAGTCAAAAAACTTCTTTTAGCGCAAGAGAAAGCACATGCATGTGGCAAGTTTTGGCAAAATCTAAAAGGCAAGCATGTTGAGAGCTTTGGTGACTTGACTCTTGAGGATATGTATATGCATTGCAAGAACCTCTATGAGCAACCCAATGTTGCTAAGATGGATTGTTGTAGCTCCCTTCCGTTTATGCCTCCCTTCTTTAGCATGGAAGATGTATTTCATGCGCTTGAAAAACTTGCTACTAGCAAGGCAGGGGACCTTCAAGGTGTCAAAGTTGAAATGATTAAATGGAGAAGCAAGAAAACACAATATTGGATATGCAATATGTTTAACCTTGCACTTCAGCATGGCATGCCTTATGATTGGAGTACAAATTGGATCAAACCTTTGCACAAAGAAGGAGATGTAAACAATGTGAACAACTATCGCACTATAATGTTGGTTCTTTGATGGCAAAGTTATTTGGATGTATCATGGAGATAAAGATAAGTGAATGGGCTGAAAAAAACGGCAAACATGTACTTGGCCAAGCAGGTTTTTGAAAGCAGCATAGCACTATTGATCACCTTGTCACTCTTTGAGTTCTTATGAAAGCCTTGATTGAAAGGAAAAAAGTTGTATTGTTTCTTTGTGGATTTCAAGAAATCTTTTGACATGGTACCGCAAGGAACTCTTTGGAGATGTATGCAAAGCCTCAAGTGCCGAGAGAATTTATGCATGCAATTTTTTGCATCTACCAAAAAGTGAGATGTCGACTACATCTAGGAGATGGAATTTCAGATTTTTTTGCAAGCACCAGGGTGTCAAACAAGGATGCCACTTTCCCCAACCCTCTTTGGGCTACTCATTGATGAATTCGAATGCATGGTTCTTGATTTTATGAAACAAGAAGGCATAGAAGAGGTTAAGATCAAAAATGCGATGATCATGCTTTTGCTTTATGCCGATGATGTGGTGCTCTTGGCACATACCTTAGAAGATGCACAAAAGCTTATGAGTGTCTTGGATCGTGAATGGTTCCAAAACCAAGGTTATGCTTGTAAAGACACTTAATGACAAAAATACATGCATTGTATACAAAAACGAGCAACTTGAAGTGGTAGATGGCTTCAAGTACCTTGGGCTTGAGGTTCCATCCGATCATAGATGGAAGGATTGCGCAATGCATTGCTTGGTAGATGGCTTCAAGTACCTTGGGCTTGAGGTTCCATCTCTCTCTCTCTCTCTCTCTCTCTCTCTCTCTCTCTCTCTCTCTCTCTCTCTCTCTCTCTCTCTCTCTCTCTCTCTCTCTCTCTCTCTTCGACAGCCAAGATGAGCCTCTGCTCATTGCGCCCTCTGCACACCTACTCGTTGGTGCACCCTCTATACATTCGCTTATCATGCTCACCACCAGTGGGGCCCTTTGCAAAGGCCTATTTTGAATGCTTTAATTGCAGAGCCACTTTACCTAGAGTTTGGTCTCACGAAAGCCTTTTCACCTTCGAGAATAAATACCCCAAAGTTCATCGCAACGGTCCCGACCAAGCTTTGTGGCAGTTGTAGCAGCTTCAAGCAACAGCTTCAAGCAACAGCTTCAAGCAAGCTCACGCAGATTGGACAGCTTCAAGCAGTCCTTGATCGGGTTATGGAAGAGAATTGCAACCTCAAAGCTCGCCTTAGCATGTTTGAGGCACACTTTCACTCCATTGTCCATCTTGCCATTGACAAATTAAAAGAAGCCGAAGCAAAGGCCACCCAAGCCCGATTGATTACCTTTGCAAAAGTATAGATTTGTGTGACAATGGAGTTCCACGAACAAAGATTCCAAGAAGAAAATTCCCTCAAGGTTTGCATTAGTGGGCTCCCCTGGCTATGGTTCGCCATCGAGGACACTCTCAAAGAAGCAATCACCAAACTCAACAACATCCTTCAACCAATTAAAATTCAACCCTGAAACGGATTTCTCGGTCAATGAAACACATAGACAAGTGCCACCCAAGCATTGTCTTCTCACTTTGAAGGACAAAGAGAATAAGATGCATTTGCTACGACAATCTTGAATCCTCAAAGGGACAAAGATGTGGATCAACGAGGAGCTGACAACAAATCAACTGAAGATAAAAAACAATGAGCTCAAGAAGATGCATGAAGCTCACAAGCAAGGCAAATGGCAAGTATATCGAGGTGGTAAAGCCATCATTCAAGAGTTTCAAGCCCCTAAAAAGGCTCTACCCAACCCTCCTTAGGTCTTGTTTCCTTTTTCCTTTTTTCCTTTTCTTTTTACCCTGATGATTGGACCCTCAGTCCTTAACTCATATATATCTGATGTCTTAGAAGCAACAAGCCAATGTAATGTTTTGTGATGGTCCATGGTTCATATCTGACCTCCGTGGATGATAAATCTCTCTCTCTCTCTCTCTCTCTCTCTCTCTCTCTCTCTCTCTCTCTCTCTCTCTCTCTCTCTCTCTCTCTCTCTCTCTCTCTCTCTCTCTCTCTCTCTCTCTCTCTCTCTCTCTCTCTCTCTCTCTCTCTCTCTCTCTCTCTCTCTCTCTCTCTCTTTGTGTCCCTCGCTACATCCCTAAGTTTGTTCACATGGTCAAAGCTCCATCACCCCCTTCTAAGTTTTTTATTTTCCTTCTGACTCTCTTGGTTTTACCAATGCCCCCCCCCCCCCCCCCCCCCCCCCTTTCATCCCTCACTTTTAATCACATGGTCAAAACTCTTTTAAGAATGTTTCTGCACTTGAGTGAACTTTTTCCAATTGATCACACCTATGTGAGTGATTTTGGTCATCTCCTTCTCTTCTCTCACTCTCTTTCACTCTTTCTCTTTGTGTCCCTCCCTCCATCGCTAAGTTTTGTCCATGTGGTCAAAATTTATCTCTCCCTCTCCAACTTTTATACTTTCTCCTCTCACTCTCTAAGATTTATCCATGGATTTCTCATCCTGCCATCAAATTTTGTCCACATCTCTCTCTCTCTCTCTCTCTCTCTCTCTCTCTCTCTCTCTCTCTCTCTCTCTCTCTCTCTCTCTCTCTCTCTCTCTCTCTCTCTCTCTCTCTCTCTCTCTCTCTCTCTCTGCCATTGAGTCCCTTCCTTCAAACCTAAGTTTTATCCACATGGTCAAAACCCTCTCATTTCATTTCTAACTTTTGTACTTTCTCCCCAACTCTCTTATATTTTTCCATGGCTTTATCATCCCCCTCTCTGTCCCCCCTTCATCCCTCACTTTTGACAGCATGGCCAAAACTTTGTAAGGATTTTTCGGCACTCTCCCTAAGTGACTAAGATTTTTCCACTTGGTTAAAACCTAAGTGAGTGAGTTTGGTCATCTCCCTCCTTTCTTTCTCTCATTCTCACTGTCTTTCTCTCTCTCATCCCCTCTCAGTCATTAGCTTCCTTATTCTCCCCACAACTCTCTCTCTCTCTCTCTCTCTCCCCCCCCCCCCCCCCCCCCACCCATAACAAAGGAAATATATGGCATTATATAGAAGGTTCATCTTGCTTCTTGCTCTCTTAGCTTTGACCATGTGGAGAAAACTTGGTGAGTCCACTTTTGAGCATGTGGACAAAGCTCACTCCCCATGGGAAAATCTAAGTGACTGAGTTTTTTCCACATGGTCAAAAGTTAAGCTAGTACTTAGGTATGTCCACAATATAATAAGATTGAGTATAGTGGACTAATGCTTTATTGTTCTATATTTTATAGACTCCCAAATGGCAAAGAAAGATAAAGCTCCCAAAAAGGGACTTGAGGTGATTGACGGGTTACTGAAAAGTTTACATATATATGGTATATTGATGTCTATGACCTTCAAGGACAATTACACCCAAATATGCTCCTATTCACAGAGAAAGGTGAAACATGGGGTAATAGACATTGTAGAGGGGTCTGCTGGCAAGGAAGGGGCTCCTTGTAAACGAGGTTAAATTAAGGGAAAATAATGTGTGCTTCAAGTTGATCTCTTGAGATTTGATGCATGCTACACAGATAAGGGTTGAAGACAACTACTCTCTAAAAAATATGGGGTGGGATTTGTCTGAGGATATCTCTTGCACAAGAGATGTTGCCTTGGCATTTCAAAACGTTCAACACAATGAAGAATTTATCTCTATTAACAAAAGGATATGTTGGTCGGTTGAAGAAAAGGCAAAAGATTCATACATTGCCCTTTGTGAGAAAAATACTAGAAAAGAGACTCCTGAGGACATTGTTCATTTGAAGGGTCGGGAATCTTCCATGGAAAATGTACTTGTTGTAAGTGTGGCCAACACACTTGTTGATGGCTCTCCTACATCCTCAAGTCTTGCAGTTTTTAACCCAAAACCACTCATTGCTCTTCACATCAAGGGCATAGAGATGACGTTTAATTCCTCGGGGTCAAGCAAGGGAAGCAGAAATTGGGTTTCACATGTTTGAAAAGTTCTTTCCATTTTTCTACTTCACAATTTTCCATTCCCGTTGGTAAGTGTGAGGAGCCACCTCCACTTTATACATATAGACCCCTTGCATGGGATTATGTGGAGACATTAACAAAAATCTTTGCTAGCAATCCTATGGCTCCTACCACCGTAGCGTACCTAATGCCTTACATAAGGGAAAATGGGAAGTCAAGCAATGAAGTCAAGGAATCTATGTTTACATACATACATACTCTATTGAATTATATTAGGTCTACATTCCATACATGCAGCAAAAATCTATATCCAAAGCACAACACCATGTTGCATGGTAGCCAAACATTTATATGCAACATGGAATGCTCGAATACTTGTGGAATGACCAACAAAGATGTTTATTAAGTTATCTCGCATGACAAATAAAGAATCACATAATGTCATGAAGAATGCTCCTTATATTGAGCAACTCAAGAAGTTGAGAGACCAAGGGATGGTATTTGGATCTCCATCAAAACCTCAACAAGGACTTTCCAAGTCTAGCATGCTACGGATACCTTGGCACGTAGAGCATCACACACTTCCTTTTTTGCTTTTACAAAATCTCACATTTATTATGTTTCTTACAAAGTTATTATCTATATATTTTTTCAGGGTTTTGTTGATTACATTGTGAAAAATGGGCATCAAGGGACTCTCAAATGATAGTAAGCTCCCAAAAAACATTTGGTTGTTTCAAAAATGAGACAATATGCCAAAGTTGATTCATTATCTCAAGCAGAAAGATCTGGAAAGAAGGGAAGACACGCATCATCGGCTACCTTTTGTTGCTTTATGGGGCTTAAGGATGGGGAGATTAATAGGCTACAGAATAAAATCAATGAAGGGAAAACCTTTTTTCTTAGAAATAAGTGGGATAAGGAAGATCTTGCAGATATGAAATAAGGGAAAAGCTATTAAATCAGGACATGGTGCTAAAGGAAGAGCTGGTCACACTTTTTAATGCATCAATATCAACTAACAACAGTGTCTTGAAAATCCACTACCCAATGGTCCAAGAGACATAGTGAATTTCTTTGTCAAAAGCAAAGAAAACCCTCAATCTTCTAGCACCTTTCCTTGGTCAATGTATTTTTTTGGCATGATTTAGAAGCCCTTGATAAAATATATAATGTGTACAAAGACCCAATTACCATGGATGTTGCACATGGAGTAGATGGAATGAGGTGGGATTCCTCCAAGTTTGAGAGGCTTGTCTCCTCTTTGCTCAAGATGACTTGTGAGCCTAAACAATTCATCCTACTATCTTTTCTTACACGGAGGAAAATGGACTCTTTAGTGGATGGTTGATATGCTTAAGAACTCTTTTGCCCTGTAATTTTGGGATGAGAAAGCCTATGTACTTTTGGTACTATGAAAGTGGTTTCCCTACTTCTTTGTCTCCACCTCCATTCTTTAATTGCCTTCTTCTTCTTCTTCCTCTCTCTCTCTCTCTCTCTCTCTCTCTCTCTCTCTCTCTCTCTCTCTCTCTCTCTCTCTCTCTCTCTCTCTCTCTCTCTCTCATTTTTGTCCACACAGTGAAAACATTAGTGAGGTTGTAATGGAAATTGCCTATGAACTTCGGAAGTAGCGGAATTAGGAAATTAGGTGAAGCACTTTTAAGAGATTACTTTGTGAGCATAGCGGGTGAACTTAGTTGATGGTAGCAACATAAACGTGGTACTTAGTTAATTTCGCATGAACAATACTTTTGCAAGAGAGACAGAGTTTAGAGAACATGACAATAGTTGAGGACCGGATTCATATGGAGCCGGTCCCCCCTCCAATAGGCATTTGTATTATAGTTTCTCCCATCAAGAGAGACTTGGTACAATACAATCTTTGTGTTCCTTGTGACCTAGGTGATGCAATGAAGATGGGAAGCCTCATGCATCACAAACATAACATAAACTTGAAGGAAGTATTAAGTATCCCAAGCCTTAGTCCCAAGGCCTCAAACACCTTCGAAGGTGGAGAGAGCTAGCGGGGAATGAGGATAGGGAAGAGGAAGAAGAAACATTCCATAGGAGAAAGAAATAGTTCCTCACTTATCATTACTCTTCTTGCTAGCATACATAATAGCATAGTAATGAAGATGGAGAAGATGTCAAGCTTAAGCATTGAAGCATGACTATTGGTTGGATTTGCATCCCATAGCCAAGAGTATTGGTGTAGGCTTTCACTCTCACAAGCTTGGAGAAGGAGGTGGTGTTCCTCCACTTTCACCAAGTGAGAATGGCCTTGCAAATGAGTGTGTGTGTGTGTGGAGTATATCCCCCTAGCACCCCCCTTCCTTGCTTTGGGCTATCATTACTCTTCTTGCTAGCATACATAATAGCATAGTAATGAAGATGGAGAAGATGTCAAGCTTAAGCATTGAAGCATGACTATTGGTTGGATTTGCATCCCATAGCCAAGAGTATTGGTGTAGGCTTTCACTCTCACAAGCTTGGAGAAGGAGGTGGTGTTCCTCCACTTTCACCAAGTGAGAATGGCCTTGCAAATGAGTGTGTGTGTGTGTGGAGTATATCCCCCTAGCACCCCCCTTCCTTGCTTTGGGCAAAATTTCTACATGCTACAAGCTCATTGGACCCCTCTCCCCTAGCCAATCACACGCAGCCTGTAGTCAAGCACATGGGTAGTCTTTTGACAAGTGTCCTCCTTACCCCTTAGAGAGAGAGCTTGAAAACATCTAGATATTTGTTAGATGGAAGTAGAATCTCATTGGACCCCTCTTTAGCCCAACCAATAGCATTCAAGCACACCATGTGGTTAAGCTTAGTGAGAGTCTGACATGTGTCCCATGTGCTCTTTTAGAATTTCCCTAACTTTGAGATTTTTATGCATAGGAAGTTTCTCAAGCAACTTCCTCATTAAGTGTGTAGGTTCTCTTTTTGACTCAAGCATCTTACCCCCCATGCATGGGAAGCTTCTCAAGAAACTTCCTCATTAAATGTGACAAGTATCTCAAGTACCTTAGTCGTCAAGCATGACAAGAACCTTAGATGGAGTTCCCACCTCAAGCACAGCCCTAGCTTGCTTAAGTTTAGGTCGGGTTCGCACCTCAAGCACATCCCTAGCTTGCTTCAGTTTAGGTCAGGTTCTCACCTCAAGCACAACCCTAGCTTGCTTAAGGTTCCCACCTCGAGCACAACCCTAGCTTGCTTAAGTTTAGGTTGGGTTCCCACCTCAAGCTCATCCCTAGCTTGCGTAAGGTCAAAGGAATTTTAACACTAACCATTTGAGGTCTTTAATGAAGCTAACCCTAAGGTCTTTTAAGCTTCTTAGTTAACCTTGCTCTTTGACATACCATCTCTCATTTGGGCCCCTTTACCATTGGTCCGGTGTTGAGATAGATCCGTAATAAGCACATGTCTATATTCTAACCCTTCTTCCCGTTTATTATCCCATATTAAATGATCAGTTTAATATGAGAAAATCATTTGGATTGGTTAGATATTAGATATTTAATGACATTACCTCTCTCTTGAAATCATAGTCATCCTCGACTATGAGGTAAAAGAGATAAAGTCGTAGTCATTTCATTAGTCAATTTCTCTTAGCGGGTAGAGGATCCCTTTTTACCCTACGACATCATTCCAAGATGGATGACTAATCCATTTGGTGCTTGAGAGACATAGCTGCCGCAAGCATGTCTGCTCTTTAGTCCATTTCATCCTCCCAAGTAGAGTGACAAATTCTACATGGTGTTTGAGAGACGTTGTCATCCCAAACATGATTCTTAGTATGCATACTACTTAAATTTGTGCACAATAAATAGAGACTTAGTCTTATAAAACATAAACATTGATCATTAAAAGAAACATGTACATTTGGTTACTCTAATGTAGCATTGTAAGAGTTGACAAGGTTCATACTATCCTTACGCTGGATCCCTTGCATCCATCTAGCATCTTCAAAAGGATAATTTTTTAACTTAATAAGATACCGTCGGATAATCTTACCATGTCGTGGTACCTTGTCTTCATGCCGAAGGATAGCTTCGGGTTGTAGTACCTCTTCGGGTCTTCAATAATTGGTTCTTTTGGAGGCTCTCCTTTGTAGGGCTTGAGTAGGCTCACATGAAAAAACATGGTGCATGAGCCAATGGTTGGGCAACTTTAATTAATAAGCCATCTCATTCATTAGCTTAAGAATTTAAAAAGGACCATAATATCTTTTTGCTAGTTTAGCATAATACTTTTGATGACCCGTTGGATTTTTGCCCGTCGTTTGCCTCAATCAAGCCTTAGGAAACTTAAGTAAGACCCAATCATTTTCCTTAAAGGCTAAGGATCTTCTGTGCTTATTAGCAACATCCCTTTTTGCCTTTCCTTTAAGATGGATATAACCCCTTTAATCTTTGGAAAATATTGTTGTAGGTCTCAGCTATATTCATCAGCAGTAGCGGAGATTTTCCCATGTACTTTAAGTAGTAAGGGACATTTGGATCTTCCTTCTTTAACCTCAAAAGATAGTTTCCCCATAGAAGTATGTACAATATCATTGTACACATACTCTATAAGAGGTAGGTACTTCTATCCTTGAGAACATTGATCTACTTCCATGACATAGGCATTTAGTAGATCAAGAATCGTTAGATTAGTTATTTCACTTTGGTCATCCATTGTGGATGATAGGCCGAAAGAGAAATTTAATCTACTTCCTAGATTCTCAAAGAGACCCTTCTAGAAATTACTGATCATTCAAGGATCTTTGTCCAGTACTATGGGTGTTGGAAATCCATGATGCTTGAAAATTTGAGATCTGAAGAGGGTTGCCATTTGATGTGCCTCAATAGTCTTTTTGACAGGCATAGAGTGTGTTTTCTTGTTAAGCCTGTCGACTGAAACAATCCAAGTTGCTTCCCTCGATCAAATTTCAACTTCTGGTATACCACGCATTTTGAAATATACTCTTGTCTGTTTACTTTTCATGGTAGACCAATAGAAATACATTTCTACTCCTTGAAGAGTAGATTATGGATTTCCTCTTTGCCCCACATAAGGAGATGTATGGGATTCATACATGACGTTCTTATTGTATGGGTGATTAACACATATCCTATTGCCATTTGGAAGATAACCATCCTTCAAGGTGAAGGGTTCTTGTTACTTACCTATTGCAAAGGCTATAATTACGTACTTAAAGTCTCAGTCAGTGGCAGACTCATCGATGTATCATAAAAGATAGATCATTGTGAGTTGCCATAGACACCACATTTACCCTTGGTTGTTGTGAAAGTGCATCGACCACTTGATTGTGCTTGCCAACAATGTGAGCAATATGAAATTTGAATTGCAAAAGAAATTTTGCCTACCTCATTTGTTTGTCGGAGAGCTTGGTTTGCGTCATGAAGTTCTTGAGGCTTTGTGATCCATTCGTAGGATGAATGGAGTCCCCAAGAGATAGTGTTTCCACGTGTTTAGGGCATATAGAATAGCTAGTAGCTTTTTTTCGTATTTGCCCAATACTCACTTATTGAAGTTGAGCCTTTGACTCTCATATGCTATGGCATGCCCTTCTTCAAGCAAAATAGCTCCAAGGCAATCACCACAAGCATCAAATTGGACCTCAAATGGCTTTGAGAGATCTAGTAGTGTGAACACACGTTTCAAAAGCTTCTTGCACTTTTGCAGTCCATGAATACTTAATGTTCTTTTTTTGTAAGTCATGTAATGGGCCTGCTATTAGAGAGAATTTTTTCTGTGAAGCATCTATAGTATGCACACATACCTATGAAGCTTCGTACCTCCTATAGATTCCTTGGATTAGGCCATCCTTTTATTATCTCTAATTTTGTTGCATCCATATGGGTGCCATCTTTAGAGATAATGTGACCTCAATATTGAATCTCTTGTAGGAAAAATTCTCTTTTCTTTTTATTAATGAAAAGCTTATTCTCTCTCACAATCTTAAAAGATTACCTAGAGGTGTCTCTTGTACTCTTCAAGAGAATTTGAATGGCCTGAAGATTCTTTTGTCCATCATGAGTTTGAATGGATCTGGAGCATTTGTAAGGCCAAAACTTGTAAATTATCAAATAGATCTTCTACCCGCGGCACGGGAAATCTTTTTTTTTTATATAGTGATCTTCTTTAGTGCCCTATAGTCGACACACATGTGATATGTGTCGTCTTTCTTTTGCACTAAAAGAAATGGTGAACAAAATGGAGAGGAGCTAGACCTCACCATCCCCTTTTTTTTTTACCACTTCATGCACTTGCCTCATGATCTCCTCTTGTTAAGCTTGTGAAACTTGATAAGGAGGCTTGTTAGGCAGTGAGCTTCTTGGTAGGAGCTCAATTGCATGGTCGTCATCCCTCATTTTAGAGATAGCTCACTAGGTATGTCATCAATGAAAACATCTTGGAATCCATTTAGGAAATTAGACAACTCTAATTCCTCTTGATTCCCTTTATTGCAGGGATATGGTGTTTCCCAACTCATAAACATCTATGTGCATGCTCTTTTCTTTGTAGGTGAAGTAGATTCTCCTTTCAAGGAGCTTCATGTTGGAAGCCATGTGGTTAAATCATGGTGCCCCAACGATAATATTCTCATGTTTGAGAGGGGAGATGAAGAAATCCTCTTTGTCCAAATAGCTTTGGACATGAAGCCTTAATTTTCCAATGAAAGAAGTAACTGAGACGTCTTGTCCCTTGATAGCTCCATTGGCTTTCAATGCATCTTCCATCTTGTGGGCTTGTATGCCTAGCTTAGTGGTCAACTCCGTGGATATGAAGTTGTGAGTTGAACTAGGGTCAAACAAAATAAAGGCATCATGCTTTTGCATCTCTCCCCAAGCATAGGAAAGGAAAAATCCTTGGCAATGAGCATCCTCGTTTGGATCTTCAAACATAGAGGCTCTAGGAGTCTCATTGTGGGCAATTCTCTTGGGCAAGGATGATAACCATGGCCTTGCTCCCCACACTTAAAACATTTGTGGTCCTTACGAAAAGCTTATGGCTCTTTAGGAGAGAGTTTATATTTACCTTTGTAAACTCCCTTCTCCTTGGACCGATTGTTTTCGTTATTGTTGGAATGGCCTTGGGAAGAATTTTGGGCATTGTATTTCCCCTTGGCATCACTTTTGTCTTTATTTTCCATGGGCTTGACATTCCATCTAGCCCCTTGTTGGAAATTGATGTGCAAAGCAAACATGGTGTGGTGGATTACCTTGGTGATAGAACCAGGCCGTTGAGAGTTGACATACTCGGCCATCTCTTTGGGTAATTCCGCAAAGAATTGTTTCTTTTGCATGGCAAAGTCTATCTTTTGAAAGATAGTAGTCTTGAGATGTAAATCCCAAAACTTGTCCACATATTTGTGGATAGACTCATGAGAGAGAAGCTTTAAACTTCACCATTTGGTAAGCACTTTGTCCTTTGCATCACTTGCAAGGAATTGCTTCATGATGGAAACTCGTAGAGTTTTCCATGTCTTTGGGGCTTTGTCGTTGCCACGAAGGCTAGACCACCATTGATGAGCCAATTTTTGGAAGTGCTTAGCTACATGGTGTAGCTTGGGGGACTCCATGAAGCCCTCGTCTCCAAAGGCCGCATCAAATTGTTGGATGAAGGCCAATACTTTGTCAGTAGCACCAAAGGTGCCATCGTAGGTGAGAAAAGAGATACTCTTTCCTCCCTCTTTGAACGTCTTTAGCTTTTGTGACCTTCGCCATGCAGGGTAAGACTTGCAATGTCCTCCCCTCTTGTATTCTCTAGGAGAATAGCCATAGCTTTCATCGGTAGAGGAGGAAGGTTAAGAAGAAGGAGAAGAGGGTGACCTCTTTCTTGCCCTTTTCTTCCTTGGTTTTCTCTCTTCCCTTTTCTAGTGACGAGGAGAAGGACTATGGGTTAACCATTTCCTCTTGGGAGGAGTTGGCGATCGTTTAGTCCTCCTTCTTCGTGGAGCCACATCTTCAGAGGAATTTAGGGATTCATTGCTTTCATGATATTTGGATTCCTCCTCTCGTATGGGAGAGAGTCTTCTTTTGGGGGTCTCATCAAGAGGCCTCGTAAGCTCTCTCTCCTCTTGGAGAGGAAAGGAAATCCCATAAGCACGAAGTTTTTGAGAAACTTCGGCTTACAAAGTGGGGTTGCCCATAGCTTGTTGCAACCTAGTGACAAGATAATTAACAAACATGGGGGCATCATCATTGGCACCTTCATGTGCAAAATCAAAATTATCAATGTTCATTCTCTCTCTTGGTTATTGTCATCCATGCTAATTAAACTTAGGTGTTTCCTTAGTGTATGCTTTGGCAATTCAAAACCTTAGTTGCTACTCCTCTTAGCCTTTGAAAATAGGCACTTAAGTTGTTGGGGTATAAAGCCCAATGTGGTCGCCTAAGTAAGTGGGCGGGCTGCCAGGTATGTACACATATTCTTTTGTAAAAACCTAATAAGAACTCACTATGCTCTACACATTATAGTAGAGCGAGTTCACCATATCGTTGTGCTCTTCTTCTCGCACTCTCTCTCGCGTCGCACTTCCGCTCGTACTCCTTCAACTGGTATCAGAGCTCAGATCGAGGCTCGGGGCAGCACTGCAGGAGGCTAGAGTCACCAACTCAGATTGGAGTGAAATTTGACAAGCGAAGACACGGCCCCAAATCTCGTGGGGGTGCCCGAAGGGCTTGGTGTTGTCAAATTTTCATTCTGAGGTCATCTCGGCCACCGTTCAGCTTCGACAAAGGTCTGCGCAGGCCATTTTCGACTACGTGGTCTCGACGGGTGCAGATCCGACTTTGCAAATTTGGGGTTTTCGGCCTACGACTGCAGGTGCTGAGGATATCGACACTCCCAGAGTGTTTATTTGTGGCTATCTACACATCGAAGGACGGCTCACAGTTCTTGGAGGCGTGTCACATACGACACGGGCGTATCTACACACAGACTGTAGGCGACATCCACTAGTTCATCAGGTAGCTTGTGTTTGCTGCTTGATATTCCAGATGTTATCCTGACATTGCAGGTACTTCCACATGGGATGTATTGTCAGAGATGATGTATGTCTGTTGAGGGTTTGCTGGCTGTGAGTCACGCAACAAACAACCGCGCAGCGGTTACAGCATACAGTGGGAAATTTGTGGATGTATGACTTTGTGGGAAGTCTATGTACTGTCAGATTTACTGTAGCCTTTGTTGAGGGTCGAGTGAGGTTTTATTGAGTTGGGGGATTCTCGAATGTTGAGATCCTTTCGATGATACAGGTCTTGGAGCGATCCCTCGAGCACCCTTAGATAGGCAGCTAGGATGTATTGACTGTGAGTTAGATAGTTGGGATTGCATCTTTGCTTTACTGCCGTTGAGGCATTGTCGCAGTCTATGCTTATAGGACAGTGACAGGACAGTCAGAGACAGTACAGGTGCAGGACAGGTTTACCCACAGCTTACAGTGTCAAAGAGACAGTGTTTTTTGAGCTGTTTTTTGGTCTGTTTTTTAGTACACCAGAGCCATTTTACAAAGGAGACTCTGCCAAAATTTCTGCAGAATCTGAAGCTTTCTTGGTTCATTTGACAGGTTGATATTGGTTCAGAGGTCAGTTTACAGGGGAAACTCTGCAAAATTTTTCCCAAGAAAGTAAACTACTGTGAAGCGTAGCTATGGCTGGATCACAGGACACTGCTCTTTACAATATCAAGAAGCTGGATGGAACCAATTTCCCATTGTGGAAGAAGCAGATAAAACCTATAAATCTCAAGGGGATAAAACCAGAAGATATGGACGAAGATGAATGGAGCGAAATGGATGAATTGGCACTTTCTACCATTATGCTGACTTTGGCAGAAAGCGTTTACTTCAATGTAGCAGACGAGATGTCGGCTTATCAAGCATGGTTAAAGCTGAGTGATCTTTATGAGAAGCAGAGTGCAGCTTCACAGGTATACTGTCTTAAGAAGCTTGTTGACTTGAAGATGAAAGAAGGGACACCTATGTCCAATCATCTGAATGAATTCAACACAATCTACAGTCAGTTGTCAGCTCAAGGTGTCAAGTTTGATGAACCTGTTAGAGCTATGTTCCTGTTGATCACATTGCCGGAAAGTTGGGACACTTTTCGCACAGCTTTGAGTAATTCTGCACCTCCAGATGGTTTGAACATAGAAGGTGTAGAAGGAAGTCTGCTTACTGAAGAAACCAATAGAAAGACAATGGACAAAGGCAAAGGAACAGCCTTAGTTGTCAGGGGAAGGACCAAAGAAAAGTACAAAGGTGGAAAGAGGAATCAGTCTCGTAGCAAGTCCCGCAGTGCTAAAGGCAAGAGTGACATAGAATGCTACCATTGTGGCAAGAAGGGTCACATGAAAAGAGACTGCAGAGAATGGAAAGCAGAAAAAGGCAAAGAGAAAGCTGAAGACCATGGTGAGAAGAACAAGTCCTCAGTGAAGATTCAAGAAATAAATGTGACAAACACTGTTGCAGAGGATGACAGCCTAGTGTCAGGAGACATCTACTTCTTGAAGAATACAATGGACTCAGCTCTTCTTACAGCATCTGATGGAAATGCACTGAGTGACTGGATTATAGACTCAGGAGCATCACTTCATGTGTCTCCAAACAAGGAGTGGTTTACTTCTTATGTCACCACTAAAGATCATGTTCGGCTAGGCAATGGGCAGACATGTGAGATCTTAGGTGTTGGAGATGTTCAATTGAAGTTTCAGAATGGCTCTTCTTTCACGCTGAAGAATGTGAGACGTGTTCCCGCAATTACAAAGAGCTTGATCAGCACAGGTTTACTTGATGATGCTGGCTACGTCACCACTTTTGGACAGAACATGTGGAAGATATCCAAGGGTTCTATGACAGTAGCACATGGAGTAAAGTCTGGAGGACTTTACATGATTTATGTATCAAATGTCTCTAAAAATGTAATCAATGTAACCGAGTAGCCGAACGTTTCTTTGTGGCATAGCCGGTTAGGACATATGTCCAAGAAGGGAATGGAAATCTTGTCTTGTTCTGGTTATTTGCCTGGCTTTTCATTTAATGATTTGGAATTCTGTGAACATTGTCTGTATGGTAAGCAAACACAGCAGCCACATAAGCATAGAAGTAGTAGAAGAGATACACAGTTGGCACTTGTTCATAGTGATTTGTGTGGACCTATGCCTAACCTATCTCTAGGGGGAGCTTCTTACTTTATGACATTTATAGATGATTACTCGAGGAAAGTATGGGTTTACTTTCTCAAGCACAAGGATGAAGCATTTAGTGTTTTCAAAACGTTTGTGACACTTGTGGAGAATCAGAGTGGCAAGAAGCTTAAATGCTTACACACTAACAATGGTGGAGAGTATGTTTCAAAGGCCTTTCAGGACTTTTGTGAGTCAAAAGGTATAAAACGTGAACTTACTGCTCCTTACAATCCTCCTCAAAATGGTGTTGCTGAGAGGATGAATAGGACCATACAAGAGAAGGTCAGAAGTATGTTGTCTAATGCACAGCTGCCAAATGGGTTTTGGGCTGAAGCTGTATCAACAGTTGTTCATCTTGTAAATAGATCTCCTAGCAAGGTTTTGCAAAAGGATTCAGTGCCAGAGATGGTATGGTCAGGCAAAATGCCCTCATACAAGCATCTCAGAGTCTTTGGCTGTGAGGCATATACTCACGTTCCAAAAGAATTTAGGAACAAACTTGAGCCAAAGAGTAGAAAGTGCATCTTTCTAAGCTATGGTAATTCTGGTGAGATGGGGTACAGACTTTGGGATCCCGAATCCAGAAAGGTTGTCTGCAGCAA
Organism: Adiantum capillus-veneris; assembly: GCF_014529385.1. NCBI lineage: Eukaryota > Viridiplantae > Streptophyta > Polypodiopsida > Polypodiales > Pteridaceae > Adiantum > Adiantum capillus-veneris. The sequence goes on from NC_140946.1 coordinate 126,123,698, forward strand.
TGATGTTCGCTTTAATGAATCCAAATATCATTCTAAACCAGAGAGGGTTGAGGAGATTAGAAGAGTTGTCTTCTAAGAAGATGGACCTGCACGTGCAAGACAAAATGTCAGGGCTCAAGAAGAGCAAGGACAGGATAGAGTGGAACCACAGGTTGTGGCTGAGCGTGAGCCACCTATTGTGCGTAGATCTGGATGTGTCACGCGACCTTCTGATAGGTTTGTTCCATCTATGAACTATGTCATGTTGACTGATTGCAATGAGCCTTCATGTTACAAGGAAGCAGTGCAAATGAAGGACTCTGGGAATTGGCAATTGGCCATGCAGTCAGAGATGATAGCTCTGCATAAAAACAAGACATGGAAGCTAGTTAAATTACCACAGGGCAAAAAGGCTCTACCTTGTAAATGGGTTTACAGGTATAAGATCACCGCTCATGATAGTCAGCCAAAGTACAAAGCAAGGCTTGTTGCCAAGGGCTTTAAGCAAGAACAAGGCATTGACTTTGATGAAGTCTTCTCTCCGGTGGTCAAGATGACTACATTGAGATGCTTTCTTGCATTGGTTGCCATATTAGATTTGGTGTTGCACCAAATGGATGTCAAGACAGCGTTCTTGCATGGTGATTTAGATGTGGAAATTTACATGCAACAGCCAGAAGGGTTTGTTGAGAAAGGCAAGGAAGATTGGGTATGCCAGTTGTTAAAGAGTCTTTATGGCTTAAAACAATCACCGAGGGCATGGTACCATAAATTCCACAAGTTTATGCTTTCTCAAGGCTACAAACGTAGTGAGTTCGATCACTGTCTATATGCAAAGAAGGCTAAGGATGGTAGTTGGCTGATCCTTATTTTGTATGTGGATGACATGTTGATTGCTGGCAAGCACTTGGAAGAAATTTCAGCTTTGAAGTCAAAGATGGCAAAATCGTTTGACATGAAAGACATGGGTGAGGCAAGTCATATACTTGGTATGCGCATTGAGAGAGACAGATCAAAGAAGTTGATTTGGTTATCTCAAACAGAGTATATTGAAAAGGTTTTGCAACGTTTCAATATGGAGAAGGGAAAGGCATTGAGTGTTCCATTGCCACCATATGTGAAACTTAGCAAACAAGATTGTCCTGTGTATGAGGAAGAAAAGGCTGAAATGGATAAGATTCCATATGCGTCTTCAGTGGGTAGTTTGATGTATGCAATGATTGCTACTCGCCCAGACATTGCATTTGCAGTGGGAGTAGTAAGTCGATACATGTCAAACCCAGGCAAGAAACATTGGGAGGTAGTGAAAGGAATATTGAGATACCTGAAAGCTACAAAGAGTATGTGTATATGACATGGGAGTCAAGAGCTAAGTGTAAAGGGTTTTACAGACTCAGATTATGCAGGTGACTTAGACAACCGAAGGTCTACGTCAGGGTATGTCTTTACATTGGCTGGTTTTACATTGGCTGGTGGAGCAGTATCATGGCGTTCTAGATTACAAGATTGTGTTACTCAGTCTACTACAGAGGCTGAATATGTTGCAGCATCAGAGGCATGCAAAGAATCAATTTGGCTTAATCGACTAGTAACAGATTTGGGAATCAAAGAAGAGATGCCTGTGTTATATTGTGATAGTCAAAGTGCTATACAATTGGCTCGCAATCCAGTTTATCACTCAAAGACAAAGCATGTGGATGTGAAGTATCATTTCATCAGGGAAATGCTCGAGGATAAGCAACTTCAGCTTGTCAAAGTTCACACCACAGAAAATCCTACTGATCTACTTACAAAAGGACTTCCCTCAGAGAGCTTTGCGCATTTTCGCAAGCAGTTAGGTGTAGGGTAGTACATCACTTCTCTACATCTCTTGTATATTAGCTTGTATAGTAGCTTCTCTCACACTTAAAGTACCACATTGGACTTTAAGTGGGAGGTTGTTGGGGTATAAAGCCCAATGTGGTCGCCCAGGTAAGTGGGCGGGCCGCCAGGTATGTACACATATTCTTTTGTAAAAACCTAATAAGAACTCACTATGCTCTACACATTACAGTAGAGCGAGTTCAACATATCGTCGTGCTCTTCTTCTCGCACTCTCTCTCGCGTCGCACTTCCGCTCGTACTCCTTCATAAGTATCTACACCCACGGCTCAAATTGGTTAATTATAGAGAGTAGTGGAGTGAGTCTAACATAGCGAAGTTGCCGAGGGATAGCTCTTTTCAGACTTCTTACTCGGGGGGTGCACTATGTAATCATGTTAATGTATAACGTGAGTTCGAAAGGAGGGGTTTTAAAATGCACAAATTTTAGGAAAATTAACAGAAAAATTTCCTAAAACAAGGGGTCATTTTATTCATTCAAACATGTTAAACGAGGGTTTTTTTTAATACCCCACGAATGCACGTTATATAGGGGGATACTAAACGGTGAACCCCCCGAGACTTCTTATGGCTCGATAGTGGTAAAGCCGTAGGCAAGTCTAAAAAGAATCCATTATTAAGACCAAAGCTCTCGAGGTGTGCACCATATCCCACATAGTGGGCTCAACAAAACCGATAATAGATCCCAGTCCCAGTTACCCTAATATCATTAACAAACAAACCATTAATAGGCTACTTAAGGACCTCTCTTCTTAAGCAAGAAAAGAGAAACCAAATGCTCTGATACCAATGTAATGTAAATGGCCTAAGAACTTTGGAAGTAGCGGAATTAGGAAATTAGGTGAAGCACTTTCAAGACATTACTTTGTGAGCATAGCGGGTGAACTTACTTGATGGTAGAAACATAAACATGGTACTTAGTTAACTTCGCATGAACAATACTTTTGCAAGAGAGACAGAGTTTAGAGAACATGACAATAGTTGAGGACCGGATTCATATGGAGCCGGTCCCCCCTCCAATAGGCATTTGTATTATAATTTCTTCCATCAAGGGAGACTTGGTACAATACAATCTTTGTGTCCCTTGTGACCTAGGTGATGCAATGAAGATGGGAAGCCTCATGCATCACAAACATAACATAAACTTGAAGAAAGTATTAACTATCCCAAGCCTCAGTCCCCAAGGCCTCAAACACCTTCGAAGGTGGACAGAGCTAGCGGGGAATGAGGAGAGGGAAGAGGAAAAAGAAACATTCCATAGGAGAAAGAAATAGTTCCTCACTTATCATTACTCTTCTTGCTAGCATACATAATAGCATAGTAATGAAGATGGAGAAGATGTCAAGCTTAAGCATTGAAGCATGACTATTGGTTGGATTTGCATCCCATAGCCAAGAGTATTGGTGTAGGCTTTCACTCTCACAAGCTTGGAGAAGGAGGTGGTGTTCCTCCACTTTCACCAAGTGAGAATGGCCTTGCAAATGAGTGTGTGTGTGTGGAGTATATCCCCCTAGCACCCCCCTTCCTTGCTTTGGGCAAAATTTCTACATGCATGCTACAAGCTCATTGGACCCCTCTCCCCCTAGCCAATCACACGTAGCCTGCAGTCAAGCACATGGGTAGTCTTTTGACAAGTGTTCTCCTTACCCCTTAGAGAGAGAGCTTGAAAACATCTAGATATTTGTTAGATGGAAGTAGAATCTCATTGGACCCCTCTTTAGCCCAACCAATAGCATTCAAAAACACCATGTGGTTAAGCTTAGTGAGAGTCTGACATGTGTCCCATGTGCTCTTTTAGAATTCCCCTAACTTTGAGATTTTTATGCATAGGAAGTTTCTCAAGCAACTTCCTCATTAAGTGTGTAGGTTCTCTTTTTGACTCAAGCATCTTACCCCCCATGCATGGGAAGCTTCTCAAGCAAATTCCTCATTAAATGTGACAAGTACCTCAAGTACCTTAGTCGTCAAGCATGACAAGCACCTTAGATGGATTTCCCACCTCAAGCACAGCCCTAGCTTGCTTAAGTTTAGTTCGGGTTCCCACCTCAAGCACATCCCTAGCTTGCTTAAGTTTAGGTCAGGTTCCCACCTCAAGCACAACCCTAGCTTGCTTAAGTTTAGGTCGGGTTCCCACCTCAAGCTCAGCCCTAGCTTGCTTAAGGTCAACGGACTTTTAACACTAACCATTGGAGGTCTTTAATGAAGCTAACCCTAAGGTCTTTTAAGCTTCATTAGTTAACCTTGCTCTTTGACAGACCATCTCTCATTTGGGCCCCTTTACCATTGGGCCCGTGTTGAGATAGATCCGTAAGCACGTCTATATTCTAACCTTTGTTCCCGTTTATTATCCCATGTTAAACGATCAGTTTAACATGAGAAAATCATTTGGGTTGGCTAGATATTAGATATTTAATGACAGAGGTTGTCTCTCCTAGTGCTCCTCACTCTCCCTAAGTGAGTGAATTTTCTCCTCTCTCTCTCTCTCTCTCTCTCTCTCTCTCTCTCTCTCTCTCCATTTTTCAATTTTGTCCACATGGTCAAAACTTGAGTAAGGATGTTTCTCCTTACTCTCACTAAGTGAGTGATTGTACTCGTCTCTCTCTCTCTCTCTCTCTCTCTCTCTCTCTCTCTCTCTCTCTCTCTCTCTCTCTCTCTCTCTCTCTCTCTCTCTCTCTCTAAGTTTTGTTCACATGGTCAAAAGTGTAGGAAGGATATTCCTCCTCACTCTACCTGCATGATTAAAATTGATCCTCTCTCTCCCTCTCTCTCTCTCTCTCTCTCTCTCTCTCTCTCTCTCTCTCTCTCAATCAATCAATCAATCAATCACTCGGTTTTGTCCACATGGTCAAAAATTTAGTGAGGATGCTTCTCGTCTCTCTCCCTAATTTTGTGATCTTGGCTCTCTCTCTGTTGGAGGCAATTGTAGCATAGCCTAATCAACCCAAGACCAACAAAATTATCAATCCTAGGATCAGCAACCGGCTAGGGCATAGAAGCACGAGCATCTGATGTATTGAATGAGAGGATTCAAGAGTATGCTCATCTAATGCAATAAAGATTAGTCATTAGTCACTAACTCTAATCACAACATTAATCAAGCATCACCTACACACATTAAGCCCACCGAAGTCCGACTTTACCATAGACTAGAATCTCTAAGCACACTCTTGATAAGCACACACTAATTGCATTGGTGTTGGCCTCTCCAATCACCACATGCCAATCAAATCACTTCATCAAAAGCTACACACACAAGGTGAATGGTGCTAGAGTTTCATAAAACCCATCCACACACAATCAAACAATAGGGCACATACACTAATTACAAGATTAAGAATCGACTTAATTAGAGATGTTAAATATCACAAAAATCGAATGCTCATAGAAGGATAGGAGTGATTAATAAGTAAGAAGTCATCACACACACTCAAATGTAGAATAATGAGAAAAGTGAAACTACTTCATGACATAATGGAATAGAAGAATTAGGACTAATGAGAAAGTAGAGATTAGATTAAGAAAGCTTCTCTAATTATAATGGATTAGCACTAGCCTCTTAAGCATGGGCATTAAGCTCAAGGCTAGGCAGAGCGAACACTCAAGAGAGAGAGAGCTCTCAAAAGTGGATCCTCAAGAGTGGATACACAAGAATGAAGCCTCCTTGCATAAAGGCTTCCTTATAAAAGCTTTCACCACAATCCCTTCTACTATGAGTTTAAGTTTGAGCCCTCTAGCTAGCATATACAACTTTGGAACTCCCAATGAGCCCAAGACCTTATACAATGTGAGTCACATCCATTGCATATCTTTCGCTTGATGCATAATCTGTGTAGCCTGTGTTAGCCGCTGCTAACATTCCTTCCTTCCTAATTTGGCGCACGTCCTCGTGTACCGATGAAGCAAAACACGGTGACATGGTAGAAAGCAAGTCCATGGAAGAAATGTTGAGCTGCAAAACATAAGAACAAGTTATGAGCATCAAAGGCCAACAAGGATTAAAACTTGAAGTACAATGAGCAATCATGCAAAGTGAATTTTTTGCTTCTAAAATATGGGTGAATAATAGTAAAAAACTAGACAACAAAGTGCTAATTTGGACGCTCGAGTGCAAGCAACACTCGGAGGATTGGTCTAGGACTACTTGTGCCTTGTTGTCAGCAGAGGGTATGCCTAGGATGGGGGAAAATCTTGGCTATCAGTAATTAAAAGATCGCAGAAGAACATGATAATGGACCTTTTGTATCCAGGATAAGGGGACAAGTTGGTTGGGATCGATGTAATTATGGTCCCTGGATGATGTCATGGCTCATCACGAGCATGACAAGACATTGTAACTTTTTGGGTTGATTAATATAATTCACTCACAATTGTGAGTTCTGGGGAAAAAAGCAAAAAAACACTCAAACTATCATAAAGATTAAACCACTTGAAATTTCAGTTGTATGCATGAAACACAAGCAATCATTTAAGACCCTAGGCTAATGCAAGGTCACAAACCTACTAGCCTAAAAACTACGTGACCAGTCTTAATAAATCATTCAAGCCTATCATGACTACGGGCTATAAAAAGCTCATAATCTATTAGTACATTGTCACAGTTTTTTGAAGCTCATGAAAGTTTGTTTTTGCCATTCATAGAAAAAAATAAATCACAATACAAGGCTATCACCCCAAGGCAAGTCTACGTACGACTCTCGGTTCCTTGAACCCTCAAGAAGGTGTTCCAAAAGCCTACTAGCCTACCAATGCGACGGCTAACCCCTATCAGCCCAGGGCATCGATTTAGGGCCTTGCCCAAGCGAGCCAAGGTGATTCCCCTCGCCTGCCAAGTGCCAATAAGGCGCTAGGCCTCACATAGATACAACATAACATAGAAATTTTCTTTTCTCGTGTCTAGTAGCATTTTTGCTAATTTTTCTTGACACTTTGTTGCTTCATTGATTCTTTTTTTTTGCACTTTTTTATTGCTTCCAGCATGAGGTGCTAATGGCAAATGGACTATGGGACTAAAGTCTAATCATAGCCCTAGGTCATGTTAAAAATGAATGGATTATTAAAACTATCACAAAGAGTCTAGGACTAATGAGAAATGAACCTAAATTAATCTAAGGTCAAGGCCAATTACTTATGATTAGCACACATAAAACCTAATTTTTTGATGAGTTAATATTCACAAAGCAAAGTGTTGAAACTTCAGTATGCCTAGCTTTTGAACATGAAAGAACCATAGCTTAGAAGCAAAAACTACTTAAGCCAAGCATAGAGAATGGAGAGATGAAAAAAGAGCAATAACATGGAAGGATTTCACATATTCATGCTCTTTGTGCATTCTTGAGCAAGCATCCAGTTTGTGTAGAGAAGTCTCTTGATCCTTTTTATTTGCAAAAGAATCTTTTTGAAGCTAAGTGTAAACACAAGCTACAAAAGCCAATTATTGAAAGCCAAATGCCACAAAAACATTAATGAAATCGTAATGCTAGGGTCTTGCACACCCAAATTTGCCAAAGGGGAAAAACCCGAAGGAAAAAAGTACCTTTGGTTATGCACATGGTGCTCTTTGATAGCAAATTTATACATACACATCAACAATGAGAGATAAAATGCTTCTACATAAGCACATTTTGCAATTTTTACAATCTCTCATGCATGATTCAAAGTTGATTAGTTTATAGCTCAAGTGAAAGTGAAGATTTGAAGCAAGCCATGAGCTAGAAATAATGCAACTTTGATGAAATGAAGTGGCTCTTGAAAGCCAAATTTTACAATTTAAAGCTTTCCAAAAAGTTGGCTAGCAACTAGCTCACATGAAACTTTCAATTTAAGAGCAATCTATGAGCTAGAGATGACTTCAACTTTTAATGGAATGAAAGTAATCGGCTCTCAATAGCCAAATTTTGTACTTGGAAGCTCTTTAAAAATTTGGGTAAACACTAGCTCAAATGAAAAGATTTTCACTTTAGACCAAGCTATGAGCTAGCATGTATACAACTTTTAAACCAAAGAATTGGAATGGCTCTAACTAGCCACATTTTGCAATACATTGCAATGATGACCCCTTCTTGGATCAATTGAAAGCACATGCCTGCCCACAACCCTTCAAAATAAATCTCAATTGTTAGTGCTCTTTAATCATATTTTCATTTAATAAAGCACTAAAAATCAACCACAAACCCAAAATGTTACCATATACATGTGGTAGTGATGTGTGTGAACACATTAGGACTGCCGGGGAATTTTTTTCCTCTTTAGGAGGTTTTTTCCCCCGAGCATTGTATATACGCCCATTACTCTAGGGCTATCTATCTTTCCATTGCACACTAAGGAACACACTCTCTATTGTGTGCCTTGAACTTCCTTCATCTTCTCCAAGCTGTGCTACAACCCTAATTCCAACAATTGGTATCAAAGCAAGTTGCGTCCTCTCGGGCTTAGTCGCCAGCTGCTCCAGTACACGCCTGCTCACTTTCTCCGATTTCAGTGAGCTTTGGCAAGCATTTGCAGGTCGACAAAAATTTTGGGCGTGCTCAAAGAGTTCAGTCTTCTCAAATTTTTTATTCGGGTTCATTTCGGCCTCCGTTTCCACTACAAGCAGTACTGCACAGGCTATTTTGTCATTTTGTGCAGAATTTTTGTTAGTGCCGTTTTTTGCATAACAGCTGCCTTACAATCTTCTACAGTTTGTGCTATATAGCAGTGTTGTTCCAACTCCACTCCTATTTTTGGGTATTTTTCACATCAGGTGCAGCATTTACCATGGCTGACAACAACACAGATGTGTTCAAGATGTTTGCTGCTGAGGACAGGTTGGATGGGGACAATTATCCTATGTGGGCTTACATGATGCAACATGTTCTTGTGTCAAAGGGGTTCTAGAATATTGTGCAGGGCATTGATGTACGTCCTGGTTCTGAGGATGCAGGCGATGTTGAGGATGTTGCAGGTCTTGCTGCAAGGATTGCTGCTATTAGAGTTGTTTTGCCTACGGCAAAACAAGCTTGTTGGTATGTAAAGGATGCACAGGCTCATGCATTGATTGCGTTGTCTGTGAAGCACACCATTGTTCCTCACATCCGTTCAGCAAAATCTACAAAACAGGCTTGGGATATTTTGGCTGGTCTTTATGCAAGTCACAATGAGGCTAAAATTGCTTTGCTGCATAAAGAGCTGGAGTCGAAGATTATGCATGAGGAAGATGATATGGACACCTTCCTTGCTAGTGTCAAGGATATCAATGAGCAACTTATTTCTGCAGGTGAAGTCATTTCAAACAGTTCCCTTGTGCAGATTCTTCTTGATGCCTTACTAGATTCTTACCAGACTTTTGCTAGTACTTGGAGACTTATGACCCAAGGAAATCCTGAAGTTGTCAAGTTTGATGCATCATGCACATTGTTGTTGCAAGAGTCACTTTCTAGAAAAAGCAAGACTAGGCAGCGTACAGTTGAACAGGATTTTATTGCTTCTCAGAGAAAGGGTGGTAACAGCAATACAGCCACTTCTTATGGTTCTGCTGATAGTGGAAAAAATTTTGTTCCTAATGCTTCTGCTAGCAGAAATTCATCTGGGAATTCTGGTGATAAGGGCAAAAAGAAAATGTGTTGCCATTATTGTAAAGCTTAAGCCTCGACTTGTTGCAAAGGGTTATGCCTTATGACAATTATCCTATGTCAAGTTGTGTCCTAAGTTGAAGGCCAAAGAGGCTAAGAAGAAAGAGGGTGGTTTCACTGCGAATGCTGGTTCCACTACAAGTGCAGCCATTGTTGAGTCTTCTGTGAAAGGAGACTGTGTTGCTGATGTTGATGCAGAATGGGCTTTTAGCGCAGAGTGCACTTACAAACCTATTCCTATTTGTGAAGGTTGTATTTTGGGTAAGATGCAATGTTCTACGTTTCCAAAGAATGGTTCAGTTTGGGCCACATGCAGGTTGCAGCTTGTGCATAGTGATATTTGTGGGCCCATGCAAACTCCGTCCGTGGGCAATTACCTTTACTTCGTGAGTTTCATTGATTATTACTCCAGGCATGCATGGGTATTTCCTCTTAAAGCGAAGTCCGAAGTTTTTATGTGCTTCAAACAATTTTTGGCTATGGCTGAAAATGTCTCAAAATGTACTATGGGCACCCTCCGTTCCGATCGAGGGGGGGAGTATATGTCTCATGAATTCAATGCATTTCTGGCTAGTCGTGGGATAAAACACCAATGTACAATGCCTTATACACCTCAACAAAATGGTGTTGTTGAGAGGAAAAATAGGTCACTTACGAAAATGGCACGATGTATGGTCAAAAGTCAAGCTTTGCCGCATTCTTTTTGGCTTGAGGCCATCATGTGTGCCACTTATGTACTAAACAGGTGTCCTACCAAAGCTTTGTAGACTATTACTCCATATGAAGCACGGCATGATAGAAAGCCTTCTATTGACCACATACGTGTTTTTGGTTGTTTGGCATATGCTTTGCTGCCACAAACACAACGCAGAAAATTGGATGATAAGGCTGTCAAATGTATTTTTGTTGGTTATAGTGCCAAAAGCAAAAGTTATAGGTTGTATCATCCGCAAACAAAACATATTCTGGTTTCACGGGATGTAGTGTTTGTGAAAGATTCTGTTCAGCCCTTGCTGTCATGTACTAGAGACAGTAATTTAAGCTCATAGGACATTTATGACACTTTGTTGCCTCTTTTTGGTGGTGGAAATATGAATGTAAGTCCAATGAGGCAAATGTACAGCCTATGGGGGTTTCTAAAAATGTTACAGATCAGCCTATTACTGATGCAGATGTACATGATGTACTTGATGAGGAAAGGGCTGAAAATGAGCAAGCTAGAGGTATGCCAAAATGGCTGGTGCACACTTTGCATGACAGTAAATTGGATGCACCTTTGTCTAGTCGTACTCGTTCAGGCTCTCGCCATGCATCTTATGCATCAGATTATTATGCTTTGGCTGTGTCTAGCTTACATGATGTTGAGGAGCCTCTGTCTTTTGATGAAGCACAGAATTCAAAGAATTGGATGGTTGCCATGCAATCAGAATATGATGCACTTATAGAAAATGACACATGGACTTTATGTGATTTGCCTCATGGCAAAAAGGCCATTGGTACGAAGTGGGTTTACAAGTTGATTAAACGCAAGCCGGATGGTGAGATCGATCGCCATAAGGCTCGACTTGTTGCAAAGGGTTATGCACAACAAAAAGGCATAGATTATGAAGAGACTTTTGCTCCCACTTGTCGTATGACTGCTGTGTGTTTTCTATGTGCATTGGCAGCTCATTTTGGTTGGGATGTACATCAATCAGACGTATTTGAGGAAGTTTATGTAACGCAGCCTCGCGGTTTTGTCATAAAAGGACAAGAGGACAAAGTGTGCATATGTAAGAAGGCTTTGTATGGGTTGAAGCAATCTCCTCGTGCTTGGTATGAGAAAGCTAACACTCATTTGGTCAAACGAGACTTTCATAACAGTCCAGCAGAAAGCACATTGTATGTAAAGCGTGAGGGTGATGTACTTCTCATTGTGGTTCTTTATGTCGATGATTTGCTGATCACTGGAACAAATGAGAGACGTATTGTTGAATTTAAGGCTGATTTGAATGCTACTTTCAAGATGAAAGATTTGGGGTTGGTGCATCATTACTTGGGTATACAGTTTAAGCAGTGTGATGGTGGTATTGCCTTGTGTCAGAAAAGTTACATAGAGACATTGCTATGTAAGTTTGGACTTGAGGATTGCAAACCTATTGCCACTCCCATGGAAACAGCTTTGAAGTTGAGTCTACATGATGTTGGCGATCCTGCTGATGTCACCACCCCTTTATCAAACTGTTGTTGACTGCCTCATTTATGTACATGCAACACGAGGCCAGACATTCACTTTGCAGTCTCACAGGTCATCAGATTTATGCATAGCCCAAGGCCTAAGCATTGGCAGGCTTTCAAGAGGATTTTCCGCTACCTTAGTGGCACTTTACATCTTGGCTTGTTTTATCCCAAGGGGTATCATTGCCGCCAAACTTACATGCTTTTTTGTGGACTTAGATTGGGTTGGTTGTTTTGACACGCGAGTGTCCACAAGTGGTTTTGTTTCATGCTTTGTCAGTTCATGTATATCATGGTTGAGCAAGAAGCAACCTATTGTGGCCACTTCAAGTTGTGAGGCCGAGTACACGGCAGTTTTCACAACTATGGTTGAGTGTGTATGGCTCAGACGCCTTATGGCTAATTTGGGTGTTGGACAGGACACTGCCAACACTATCTACACTGACAGTCAGAGCGCATCGGCAGTTGCGAGGAACCCAGTTTTTCACGCTCGCACAAAGCACATTGAGGTGCATTACCACTATGTCAGGGAGAAGCTCTCAGGGCATGGCACTTCCCTTTACTCATGTGCCAGCTCTCATTCACCGCATCACTCTAGGGGGGATTTGTTAACCATATACATGTGGTAGTGATGTGTGTGAACACACTAGGACCGCCGGGGCATTCTTTCCCTCTTTAGGAGGTTTTTTCCCCCGAGCATTGTATATACGCCCATCACTCTAGGGCTATCTATCTTTCCATTGCACACTAAGTAACACACTCTCTATTATGTGCCTTGAGCTTCCTTCGTCTTCTCCAAGCTGTGTGCGTTTCTTTGCAACCCTAATTCCAACACAAATGGTATCTTATGACTATCCAAGAAATCTCAATGTTTTAGTGCTATTCAAGGATTTTTGCATACATATTAAGCACTAAAAAGTATCAAGTAATGCCAAGCTCAAATTCTAGTGCAATGTTTTAATCACAAACTCAAAATGATATTGCTCTCCCATGGTCATTCAAAAAAGCTCAATTTTAGTGCTATGCAAACATGTTGTCATTCAAGTCAAGCACTAAAATGCACACTCAAGACCAAACTCAAGTTTTTATGCACAAGATGACTTCTTGATCAAGCATGGATTTGAAATTCACTTGCTTATACAATCAAAGCTTACTCCGTCTTTGCTTATTCCTTGTTTGTACGTAGCATACATAGCAAAGGAGAGAAAAATCAAAGGATGAACTTTTGTTTTTTCCGACTCTCTTCAATCAATCAAGATTAGATGTTTGGGTTATTGGACTATGCATCTGCAAATTAGCTCGATCATTAATGTACAAAAGGAGGTACTCAAAATGAGCTTAAGAGTTGTCTTGGGCAAGCAAAGTCCCCATAATCCATGCATAAATTTATCAATGGGTATAACAAGCTCTCATGTGCTCATTTAGCAGAAAATACAAGTTATTCAGTGTTATTTAGTTTCGAGATTCTATTTTACCAATAAAAATTGGCAAATTTTGAAAGCGTGAAATAATGAATACAACAGATAAGCAACGCCTTTGGCGCAACTTTGAGCCCCTTTGTCTCCAGCTCATTGCAAGAGATCGAAGCAACAAGCTCTGCTTATAAAATTCAAGCAAGGCCCGAGCACTTGCAGCTCAAGCCATCAGTATTTTGAAACCCTCATACTCTCTCTCTCTCTCTCTCTCTCTCTCTCTCTCTCTCTCTCTCTCACACACACACACACACACACACACACACACACACACACACAGAGGTAGTTGTTGTAAGCCTCAAAAAACGGGAACGTGTCAAAAGGCGCACTCCATTTTGCCTGCCTCATCTCCACAGCCTTGCAGACCTTGTTGGCATTCTCAAATTGGTCCCTTATGACCTGCAGAGTACTGGCGGAGATATTGTAGCTAGAGTTCATGCATGGAGGCAGGTCAGATTGATATAACGGCCATATACGAGGATGACCTGCGTATAACATGGAAGGGTTGGGTGGAATTGCGTCTCAGACAGTTGACACTGAGGATCGAGTGTGATACAAAGCTTCTCTTGTAGTGCCATCCCTATCACTGCGTATTTGTAGATAAGTCCAAACAAGTACAATGTCACACAGCCTTTTTCATGGGATTGCAGCGTGGGCGTGTAGGTGTTCCCCTTCAAGTCAAAGGCCAGCAGCAATTCAATAGACAGGGGGTTGTTGTAGACTTTAGGCATGCAGTTAATAGTTATTGCCACAAAAAGCCTGGCATGGTAGTTCATGTTTCCCACATACGAAGGAAGCAGGAAAGAGCAAAGATGGACGAATATTGGGGGACGATTAGAATTCTAAGAGCTTGGGAAAAGGGAGTTGCAGGAGAGTAAGGAGGGAGCACATAACAAATATATATGGCGAGTTTGAGCCTCACTGTAGTGGTCGAGGCTACAAGAGATGAAGTTGTATGGCCTGCTCCATAACAAATTACAGGGCTGCACTGGCAGTAGGGAGGTGAATCCACACACACAATAGGAGTGCAGGTAGTTGTGAGGGCGACTCATTTGAGTGGAGGTTTCTTTTGAACACAAACAGCAGAGGCGTTTCTTCCAACCCTATAAAAAATGCCTGCATCATCTGCTCTTTCACAGCTAGTGACCTTGTGTATGGAACCGGCTGCGGGACCCATGGGAGTGCATCAATCGGACTGGCGGCCTTTCCATTGAATATTAGCAGGTGAGGTAGGTCCAGAGGGTGTGTGTGTGTGTGTGTTGGGACTCAGGCGGTTGATGGCCAGGGCAGGACCAGCAGGTTATTGAAATTGGGGGCCGAGAATGGCAGTTGTGTGTTTGCGTGACTGTGAAAACGCCAAAATGAGTGGCGGGCCAGTAGGGAGTCGGGCATTGCACGCGTGTGTGTGTGTGTGTGTGTGTGTGTACTTGCAAGCAAACGAGTGGCACGCACTAAGGCTGGGTTCAAACTGACCCGGGGGGGGGGGGTTTTTTCGGAAAGAAAATGGAGGGCCCGGTGGAAGAGAGCCTCAACTCCAACCAATCAATTTTTGCCATGGAGCATTGACGCCCCTTTGCATTTCTCTTCCACCGCCTAGTCTGAACCCACCCTAAGCATGCTCGTAACTTTGTAAGGGTTGTGTGTGGGGGTGCAGGGGTGTAACCAAAACGGCAAGGCAAGTGGGTGACAAGAAAGGCGCCATGTCAACTGCATACACCAAAAACGGGTAGTGTGTGTGGGGTCCCGCGGCCAGATGAGTCGTGAGCGAGCAACTTGCCTCATAAGTAGGCAAAAGGAGGCGGGCTGCAAGTGGTAGGATTCAGAAAAAAAAAACATTTTTATTTTTAAAATCCTCCTCTCAGGGGATGTGCCCACATGGACAAAGACAAATAGAGCTTTTGCACCATACGACACCTTAAGCAAAAATTTGTGAATCAATACTATGCACACTCCCACAAATTCAAGCTCATTTTGTCAGTGATCAATCAAAGCATACAAACTTGGTGTCCATGTTACCAAAATTATGATCAATGTCATGCCCCTTTAGCAATTGATTTTTTTCATGCAAGCACAAAAATGGATTTTTGCTTATGAATCAAGCATTGCGCCCCAATGACGTAGTGCGATACTTCTCTCAAATGCAAATGCGTATCCGATTTTCAATCATTGCAATTTTGATTACTCATATTCAATATTCTTAATCATTCAAACCCAATCGGATTTGTCATTTTTGGTTTGCATAGTTACACATGAGTGAATTTTGGTTACAATTACACACAAAAATGAATGCGGCATTGCCACATTCATCACATTGATCAATCATTAGCATGGCAATAGAAAATTTTCTCACAATTGAGCTTTATTTGAGTGATCTATCTCAATCTTTTGAGCCAATATTCTGACACACACATCAAGTATTTAGCCAATTCATCAAGTATTTAGCCAATTCATCATCATAATTGATAAAATAATACCAATTATTCATTCAAGCACCGGATTGCACATGCCATTGAGTATGCACACACACTCAAATTTAGGCCGAAATTTTATGCAACTATTCCATCAATTTCACATTGTAATGCTCAAATTACAAACTCGATCAAGCATAAGTAAATGCATACGTGCTTAATTTCTAAAAAATTAGCACTATTTTTACCCAATCAAGCAATGCACACGCTCAAAAATTAAGCACAAAAGATCAAATTTGGCTCAATTGGCAATGCGTTTAGGCTCACACCTAATATTTGCACACACTTTTCATAAACATTCCATAATCAAAAACCATTTGGGGTGCCCCAATTGACCATCAATCATTGATAATCAAGTGGTCTTGGATGAGCACACGCACTCAAATTTTGCCCAAATTTTTTGCATTTAGGTTTATCCAATGATGGGATTAGCCTCGCATTTGCATCAATTACATGATTGCATACTCATATACCATCAATTCCATCAATGTCTATGCATGCACACACTCAAGATTAGGTGCACACACACTTAAATTTTTTGGCAGTTTTTTTCCTCTTTGGTGCATTACACACACAATGATTTTTATGCACACACATGAATTCTTGACGAGAATTAATCATTATCTTGACACACACAAAGTTCATTAGTCAAAATTTGACCATCAATTTCATTCCAAGTGAATCAAATTAGGTGCAAAGTGTAGGTCAATTGATTTACACACCTAATTTTAGTAAATAATTAGCGCACATTGAACCACATTAATCAATCAAGAATTGACATGAGCAAGTGAGTGCACTTACATTGTTAATCACACTCCAAGATATTCCTTTGCTCCATGCGAAGACGCATCATTGCACACGCATGTGTAGTTCCTCCAAATTAGCCCACAAAGTGACCATTGTAAGCCAAAAATCAAACAGTCAAATCATCAAATTAGACATGGGTTAGCACAATTAACTTGATAAAAGTGTTGATTCCACCTCTTGTAAGGGGATTAAACATATATTACACTTCAAATTTTTAGTGGTTAGGTTAACAAAGTTAGTAAAAAATTAGTAAAAGTTAACATGGAATCAGTACAATTAGCATGAAAGTGAAGTGAAATGAGCAAGGGTTAGTATGAAATTAGTGAAATTGAGGGTTTGGGGTATTCATAACTCAAAAATTAGCTTCAATTACTTGCTCAACATCATTAAATCAAACCAAAATTGAGTTACACACTCTCAAAACCAATGAAATTATAGTGAAATTACTCTATTCTAAACATCCTATACTCACTAGCTTAGGTTATCGATCCCCGGCAACGGCGCCAAATATTGGGGTAATCGTAGCATAGCCTAATCAACACAAGGCCAAAAAAATTATCCTAGGATCGGAAACTCGGCTAGGGCATGGAAGCACGAGCATCGGATGTATCGAACGAGAAGATTCAAGAGTATGCTTATCCAATAAAATAGAGATTGGTCATTAATCACTAACTCTAATCACATCATCAATCAAGCATCACCAACACACATTAAGCCCACCAAAGTTTGACTCACTATAGGCTAGAATCTCTAAGCGCACTCTTGATAAGCACACACTAATTGCATTGTTGTTGGCCTCTCCAATCACCACATGCCAATCAAGGCACTTCATCAAAAGCTACACACACAAGGTGAATGGTGCTAGAGGTTCATAAAACCCATCCACACACAAGCAAACAATAGGGCACATACACTAATTACAAGAAAAAGAACCAACTTAATCAACCTAATTAGAGATGTTAAATATCGCAAATCGAATGCTCATAGAAGGATAGGCATGGTTAATAAGTAAGAAGTCATCACACACACTCAAATCTAGAATAATGACAAAGGTGAAATTACCTCATTACATAATGGAATAGAAGAATTATGACCAATGAGAAAGTAGAGATTAGATTAAGAAAGCTTCTCTAATTACAATGGATTAGCACTAGACTCTTAAGCATGGGCATTAAGCTCAAGGCTAGGCCATCCATAGAGTGAACACTTAAGAGAGAGAGAGAGAGCTCTCAAAAGTGGATCCTTAAGAGTGGATACTCAAGAATGAAGCCTCCTTGCATAAAGGCTTTCACCACAATCCCTTCTACTATGGGTTTAAGTTTGAGCCCTTTAGCTAGCATATACAACTTTGGAACTCCCAATGAGCCAAAGACCTTATACAATGTAAGTCACATCCATAGCATATCTCCCAATTGATGCATAATCGGTGTAGCTTGTGTTAGCCGCTGCTAACACTCTTCCTCTCTCTCTCTTCAAGGCTGTTGATGTTAAGTGTATGTACTATTCCATACTACAAATTGGTTTTCGATACATCATAATGGGTCTGTTCTTAAAAAAGCGTCTTAAGGTGGTGGCTCCAATTTGTCATTTGTCATAATCACATGGCAACAAAAGCTAAAAATGACAACAATTGTGTGCGCATATGTCGCACGTGTCAATGCAAGGAACTTGCCGATACACTGTGTGCGAGCCACAAATGGCTCCAAGCACACAACAAGCCTAAAGTAGTAAGCTCAAAGATGGCGATGGTGTGTCACTCACCGCTCTACGCTTCCTGTCATGGAGGATTCCTCGCCATGAAGAGGAGGGAGACGCGGCTACGCTGCGCTCAACCGCCTCACCATCGTCGTGCCACCACAATGCTCTCTCTCTCTCTCTCTCTCTCTCTCTCTCGCATACACACACACACACACACACACACACACACACACACACACACAAGGAGATGAAGAAGAAGAAGATGGAGATGGAGCAAGAGCACTCTTCAATTGCACAAATGAGAGAATAAGTGAATTTTAGGTTTAGTTGACTGTTATATGAGCTCACCCCATTCACACTTGGGAGCCCATGCTTAGCCAACTAATCCCTTGAATGTTCCAGTTAGAGTGCACCTCTCATCGGCGATCACTCTTACCCTTTTCCTATTGGACCGACAAGCCCGGTACCTGACTCTACCAAATAAATAATACGACGTCTGTTGTAGGTGATAGGAATGTGCGTGAGGGTTAACATGCCCCCCTTCCTGATGTAGATTCCGTCCTCCGAAGCTATTGAGTTGAAGCTTGTTCATTGAGGTGGAAGAGCATTTGAGATGAATGTCCTTAGCCTTCTTCAGTCACTGCAAAATCAAACAACATTGGCATAGTAATTGCATTCTCATAAACATTTAAAAATCATATGCAGTTGTAGGCAGACAAATTGATTGGTAGCATAAATCTAAACCATTTGTCAACAATAAACATTTAATTGCAATATAATCAAATGCATAAACAGTTGGGAAGGTAAAAAACTAAACAAGTTCGGGATCGCTAATTCAACGGTCAAAAGGCACTAAAGATCGACTATTAATACCATGGGTAAGCTTCTTAATTTTTTGTGGTCAATTAAGTTGTTTAATCGCGAGAGCCAAGTATTTCATGTTCGAGGGCTGACTAGAGGCTATACCTAGAAGACCTTGTAGTTAAGCTACGATAAAAGAATTTTTTCATGAAATCATCGCCTGACTTATTTCCTTTTCTTTGACCCCCCAAAGTCTTTTCACAGTGATTCAATTTTGATGTGTGTGCTTATTTTGTATGCCTTGGGTTTTTTGCTTTTCAAGGAAAAGCGCCCACACTGGGAACCTCTAGGGCTCTATTACCATAGGCGATACATGTGAGTGAAGTACCAAATCAAGCTGAGATTTCTCTTCCAGCTTAAGATTTTACATTGTGGCACTTTGATTTGTTTTTGTTTGTTCGTTTTCAGCATTTTAATTTTGTAACTTTTGGGGGGTCATATAACACTGTTACACCTCCCCAGGCTCATCACACTAGTAAACTCCCTTTATAATACTTAAGCTAAAGGTCAATAGGGACTAAGCCCAGTAGAAAGCCCTAGTACATTTCACACAATGCTGCCTAAATCGGATTAAGAACCTAAGTAACCATTGATAAGTAGGAAGGTATTCCCCATGGTATTAAGAGAAGATCTCTAACACCTAACTTGGTAAAACTAGCTTAGTCGGAATGCTTGATTTTTAAACCTAGACAAGTGATTATGACAAAAAATTACATTGAATTTAATGTTTGATACTAAGAAAATGTGTTGAATATTATGCTACCAATCACAATTAAAGCATACAAACATGGATGCAAAAAGATAAGGGGTAATGCTAATGGACAAGAAACACCTGTTTGTGTTGATGATCGCGCTTGATTTGAAAAGTGAATGAGAGAAAAATTCCATGAAGGTCCAAATCCTAACCACAGCAACACGGTCCTGTACACACGAGGAAACACAAAGAATACCTCTAGGAGGCACATCAGTGGGAAAAGGTACTTTGCTAATCACTAAACTCTAAAACAAAAACACTCCTATCATACTACTCTTACCTACCCTCCATCACTCGAGTGATGAGGATCAAAGGTGTTTTATGACATAGGTTTCTGTTTCAGTGTAGCGGATGTGAATGTGTAGGTCTGGGTCAATGTTTGACTTTTATTGTGCATACTCGTTTACTAATTGATCTTGCTCTTTATTATTTTTGTTTTTTTTAGTATAAGTCTTTATATATACATTCCCTAAGATTGGGAGATTGAGAGGTCAGGGAGAAAGGTTGAGAGGGAAGTGAGTGAATGATGACTGCCAGCAAACACTCCCCCTTCCTTGGGTAGATCATACTTTTTGGAAAGATGTCGTCACCTTTTGAAACCAATTGTCCAGTTGGTAATAGGTAAGGATTTTTGCTAGTAGTTTTCTATTACCTTTGGTGCCACGTCGAGTTGCAAGGGTGGTAAGGTACTCTCCCAGGATCAAACATGAAGTGGTTCATCAAGTGATTCTTGAACACTGAGAGGTGTGATTCTTTTGTAGATTCATGGAGATCCACTATTGTAGGTGGAGGCTGTGGAGAAGCTTTTACCTCTATGGATGCATTACATGAGGAGCTAGAAGCTTCATGGGACTCCCCCCTTCCTAAGCTAGGTGGAACAAATCGTTCTTTCTTTGGTACCCAAACTAGCTCTGGAGCGGGTGTGTAGCATTCAGTGATTTTTTTCTTTCCATGATCATCAATTCGTTTTGGAGCTACAAGATTGTGCGCACGTGGGTCATGTGACATGTAAGAACACAATCTACGTTTTGGCACCCAGATTTGATCATTTCCTTGATAGTAGCCTTGGGCTTCCAATAGTCTTTTAGGAATCCACTGCCACGTTTCCTTACATTTCGTGGAGCGAGTGGTACGTTTCTTCCAAGGCTTCTCTTTTTTAGCATCAGCCATGGTCACTAAAGAAGCTTTAGGGACCCACTTGTATGTTTTCTTCATTATATTAGGATGAGTCTTGTCAAAAGCTATATGCATTGCTTGTAGCATATTTAAGGGTACGGGCATTTCATCCCCCTCAAGTGTTACCCAGGTCGTCCCTCTGTTTCCCCAAGTGTCTATGGTTGCTGCTAGGTGGACCCAATCCACATTGTCCGACTCAATCATCCCAGGTAGTACATCCATATAAGGAGAATCTTCCCCAACATCAATGTCAGCTTTACATTTGTAACAATACTGCAATGGGGCTGAGTGAACTGTTGTGTCAGATCTATGATCAATTATAAACATGTTTCCTAGAGGATGTGCTTGACCAGTTACAAGATCCACTCGAATGACAGAATCTTGGAACTGCAAGTAGACATGGTTTTTAGACCAGTCATGCATCATTTTTGCTTCCCTCATGAAAGGACGTCCTAAGATCATCTCCGATGCCATAGTGTGTTTGGAGAAATCCATAACAATAAAGGTAACTCTTATTTTATGTCCAAAGACCAAGCTTGATCTTGAGATCTTCTAGCATCCCAATAGGTTTAACAATAGACCCATTGGCCATCTTCACTACTATGGTTGTGGTCCCAAGGCGAGGTCTTCCCATAGTTTCCCATCAATTTTTAGTCACAATGCTAACCCCAGTGCCACCATCAAGGATTCCCTTCACAGTTAATCCCTTAGTAGTGATTGGTATGGTCGCATTGGATTCATCACCCTCAAAGTATTGTCCCAACTTGTTAACAGGTATTTCTATAACAAGGTTCTCATCTAGGTTGGGTTGTGGATCTAAGTGTTCCTCCTCTATTGGCATCTCCCCAACCCTATCCATCTGTGCAAATTGTGGTAGCCCAAACTTTAGTTCTCCATTGAGGAAGGCTCGAAGAGCTGAGACTAGCTCAGGGTCTTTATATCGTTTGGACATAATGGTGGTTCTAACTTCTGAAGACATGAAATCCATCAATTTGGCAATGTTTAACGACACCTTTTGGACCTCAGTCCCTTGACGTGGGAATATGGGATCTCCATTTTTTTCAATAGTATCAAGTAGTCCCTCTATAAACATTCTTTCCATCAAGAAGTGAGTACGCCCACTTTCCCATGACTTTACGTCACTTTCTTCTTGGATGACACTAGGTATGGCTAAGGGTCTATGGACTTGGTGAGGTTGTTGTTGCGTAGGGAACACGGTGTCTGTAATCTTGATGTGCCTAGGTGCTGGCTCTAGATCCCTTTGGGTATCTTCTACCAAACTCCTTAATTGCTTGACTCGCTCAATCTCCTCTATACAGTTTGGATAAGTTCCTATCTTGTTCTTGGATCCTGGCCATTGTGGCTCATGAAGATCTTCCTTGTTGTTTTATATCTTAGTGGTTGTTTTGGTCTCCGTGGTTTCACCTGAATCAGAATCTTCTTCAGCGTCGTTTATATATACGTCACCAGTCCCTATGTTGGTCTTTGAATTGGGGTCTGACTTCGCTTCTTTTTGCGATCTCTTCCTTCGTGTTTTCTTCTTTTTCTGAGATTGGGCAATTGATGCCGTGTCTCTTTCCTCAAGAATATAATTTTGTTTTTGGAGCATCGATCGTGTGAGTACGTTTACTGGTACCACAGGTGTACTTGGTGATGGCTCCTCGGTAGCTTCAATCAAGTTTAATGCCTTGATCTTCGGTGCATTTGGATTATTTGGACATTGGGAAATCAAATGATCTATGCCACATCGATTACACATGAGTATTGGCATTGTAGACGTGCTCGCTTGATTGGTTTGCATTAGTGTGGCATTCTTCTGTAGCCTAATAGGACACTCGGCTACACGATGTGGGCCTCCACACTCATAGCATTGGAGAGGTGGTCTCTTAGCATTGTAATTGATATTTTGGCCTCTTGCCGCAAGAGCAGCTACTTGATATACAGGTTTGACTTGTCCCCAATAGTCCTCTATGTTACTAGTATTGTGGACTTTCTTCAAGTACATCCATCCCATATGCAATATTAGGATTTATATCTTACTCACAGCCTTCCAAACAAGAAATAGATGACTCACAACCCACTTGATTCACAGAAGTGATTCTCGGATGTGGTGGTTGCGGTCCTAGCATTGGAGGTGGTAAGGATGTTGTTTGAACAACATTTTGGACCCTAGGGACCATATGTTGTGCTGTTTGTTCAAGAGGTGGGACCGGCATCAATGCAGGCACTCGAGGTGTGTTTGTTCATGCTAAGGTTGGTCTATTGGCCATCGCGCGCTTAAATACTATACAATCCTTAGCTTGATGACCATACCTTCCACATGCATTGCAATTCCCATTGAATTTTACTCTAAAAGTAGGGCATTCACTGGTAGTATGCGGTCCATAGCATATTGAGCACCATTGTTGCTCCCTTCTTGGATACATATGATTGTTTTGCAGAGCACGATTGTCTCTAAGACTCTCTTGAATAGCCTTGGTGAGATCTGCTAAAGTCATCTCAGATATCTTTGGCTCCTTAGCAATAGGCTTTAGGGTCATTGGCTGATTCCCTGATGCTTGCGAGCTCATAGATTTAGGCTCAACAGATACTCTTTCTCCTTGAATCATTAAATTATCTTCCAGTTGGATCACATTGGTGGTGACTGCTTCCCAAGTGGTGATACCTCTAATGACTAAGCCACTGTAGATATTGTTAAGTATGGAGCCTGATTTACCCTTGTAATTATTTGTGGTAAAAGCGCAAATTTGTAAGGCCCCCATTATGAGGAGAAGCCATCGTGCTTGAAGGAAAATCACTCACCGGAAACCAAAATTTTCACGGACAAGAATCAGGGGCAACTTTAGAGGCCTCGGGGGCGGAGGCTCTCGAGACTTCTTTTTTTCGCCGGAATACTATGACCGGCCGGCGGCCGGAAAGTGGTCGGAAAACAACCGGTCGGTTGGCCGGTGGTCGGAAGTCAATGGCCAGTGGCCAAATTCAAAAGCGGACTTGTCTTCTCAAGGGCGGCCACACATGGGCGGATTGGAGGGTCCGATTTGGACTTATTCGCACAAGGGCGGCTACACATGGCTGTCTCTCATAAGAGAGGGCAACCTTTTTGGCCTATAAAAGGAGGCCATTTCTACACACATTTCATAGTGTGAATTTGATGCAACAAGGTGAGTGTGAGGTGGTGAGAGTGAAGCAAGGCGGGAGCTCTATCAAGGGTTTAATCCCTTTGTAAACTACTTCTTCTTTTGAAGTGCTAAAGCCATTGAGTGGCTGTTTTCCCGTGGACGTAGCCCACATTGGGTGAACCACGTATATCATGTGTACTCTCTCTCTCTCTCTCTCTCTCTCTCTCTCTCTCTCTCTCTCTCTCTCTACTCTATAATCTCTTGTGTGTGAAATCTATCTCTCTCCATTAAGTAATCTACTCAAAAATCTATTTAGCTACGCCTTATTTTCTAACAGATATCTTCATGCCATAATCCCCTAATGAATCTATCAAGCAATTGGTTATTGTTGAAGTGCTCATTTGGATTACAACAAGAATTCAAATGCTTCAAGTGACTAATAAAGTCTCTCACCGACTCTCCTTCCTCTCGTTGGGCTTTCTTGAGCTGAGAGGCTACACCCCAAACTACTCCCTCTCATATGTATTCTTTCAAGAAGAGTCTCCTAAGAGTAGGGTAAATCGTTTTTTCTTCCACCCTTAGGGTTCTATACCAATCCCCAGCCTTTCCACTTAAGGTTAGGCTTAAAGCATTTCTCTTATGCAAGTCATTGTGTTCTCCTACAAAATCGCATATTTGTCCAAACACTTCGATATGCTTTCTCATATCCCCGTCTCCACTAAATTTTTGTGTGAGTTTGGCTATTTGTACTGCCTTACTTCTAAGCTCTCTATCAGGCATGTTACGCATATTCTCAGCAATAGATCAACCAATAGCTTGAGCAAATGTTGCCAAGTCACCTAAGTGAGCAGGAACCGTGGGTGGAGGCGCTCCAGAGACTACATGTGGAGTAGGTATTGGCATTGGGCTTGGCGCATAGGAAGCCCTTGGGTTCCATGTTTGGTACGGTGTTGTGCCATGTGGCGGTCCAAAGTTCATATGGGTGGCCCTAGGCATAGCAGACGTCGTATGTGACATGCTAATGCTAGCCGGTATAGTCCCATGGAAATAAGAACTTGGGTGTTGTGGTTGTGGAGCATAGGTTGTTGAAACAATGGGAGGGGTAGGGACTACATCAGTGCGATGACCCATGGGTGTATACGATTGGTACACACTTGTAGGTACTATTGCAGGCATTGAGCTACCATGTAGTGGTGCTTTACTAACAAATGAGGTCCATGGCGTGTTTCTTGGCATGCCCATCATTGGGGTAGGCATGGTAGCCGTGGTGTCATCAAGGGAAAGATGAGCTAGACTTGGAAAGGTGAAGCTATCACTTGTAGGCTCAGATTGCACTGAGACCCCTGAAGAAACAACATATGAGGGATCCATAGGACTTACCGAGGGAGTCTCCATTTGCAATAAGGTCGGTTGTTTAGCCTTCCCCGTATCCAAGAATCTCATGAGACCCGTTGAAGGCATGTTGATCCCCTTGTTCTGTCTCTCCAACTCAATAACCCTATGGATGACCTCACAAACTCTTTGTTGTTCATCCTCCACACTTATAGCACCCATTGTGGATTGTAGGACATCTAACCAACCCACGTGATAGGTGTGACCTGTGTATAGGTCGGTCAGAGTTTCTGTTTGTAGTTCGTACTCCCAGTTCTCATTTAAGAACGCTCCATCTAGGATTGAGGTGCTAGGTGTGTCCTTTGAGCTAGGTGCAATGTTGCTTTCTAGGGGTTTTCCCTTAGCAATTGATAAGTTAGGAGCACTCAATTGCACTCCTAGCAAGGATATTGACATAGGAGCTTTTGATTTTAACTCTCTTCGTTGCTCCGCCTTGTGTAAGTTCTCGATTTCCTTTTCCCTTGCTGCAAGGATATAGTGCTCAACCTCTTGCACTTCGGCAAGGCTTCTACCATCAGGTAATATGACCTCGAAGGGAAATAACTCTGAAGAGTCGGGAGGTGCAGTGAATGAAGTATTCACGTGCACATTCTCTAAGGGCATAGGATCTACGTTGGTCATGAATGGAGAATTTACTTCCCCACCCCCCTCATTTACATCATTAGCTCCATGTTCGGAGTGAGGGGCTCTACTAAAGGTTTCTTTCAACTAGCTAAGCACGCTCGGCCCGGATCGTGGACCCATGGCATGCATGTCTTGGCTTGAGCTATCGAGATTAGGCATTGGAAAACCCTCCATGACGTCGTAGTCAGAGGAAGAGTCACTAGCCGCTATGTTCGGGTCTTGGTTTGTACTACCTTGGGTCCCCGCCGAGGGCCCAGAACCTAAGGTAGGTGAAATTCTCTCTAGTTGCTCCGTCTCTAGCACACGACTAGAGCACAGATGCATGTGCCTTTGGCAACCTACAAGCGTCGGTGAATAACCTCGAAGGTTAACCGCTTACTTTTTAAGCATCCTATTTCACTCGTGTTTTGTACGTTTTTTAATATTTTTGAATGATAGATTTTTTTTATTTCAGTGTGTGATAACTCAAAACGAGCGTATCACTCAGAGGGTCGCGGTGTACTTTACAGCACAACGTTCGGTCACCTGAAGCTCCGTTGGTCCTCAAAAAAGTCGATTGTTAGCTACGTGTGAAGCTAAAATTTTTAATTTTAATGGGCGATAGATGCCTAAGCCTGAGCGTGAGCTTGGGCTTGGGTCTGGGAGATATTCTCGATCCCGGTCCTACCTTTAAAATTTTATTTTATTTTATTTTTAAAAATTTTATTTTTTTTAAATTTTAAAGGATAAGGTAGCTGCGGCCTGCGCGAGAGCACACACACACTCTACCTACCTACTTCCAACTAATACACCTACTGTTATACACTAACACACTCTATTAGCTCTTACAGATCTACTTCCTACTTACTTTACATTACATTACACAGAACTAACAACCTTAATACTAACACCTTACACAGAGAAAACACGGTAATCTTTCAAAACTTCATTAACAAAAAAATACACAGTAGTAACACAAAATCCTTCTTCTCAACACACACACCCTCCTTTCTTACCTTTCCTACAATTGAAATTGCACCACAAAAGAAGCATAGAGTGCCATTCAAGCTTAGTGTATGGCATTCCCGGGCAGCGGCGCCAAAAATGTGCGCTTATGTCGCCCATGTCAATGCAAGGAACCTTTCGATACACTGTGTGCGAGCCACAAATGGCTCCAAGCACACAACAAGCCTAAACTAATAAGCTCAAAGATGGAGATGGTGTGTCACTCACCGCTCTACGCTTCCTGTCGTGGAGGTTCCTCGCCGCAAAGAAGAGGGAGACGCCGCTACGTCGCGCTCAACCGTCTCGCCGCCGTCGTGCCGCCGCAATGCTCAATCGCACTCTCTCTCTCTCTCTCTCTCTCTCTCTCTCTCTCTCTCTCTCTCTCTCTCGCATACACATACACACACACAAGGAGATGAAGAAGAAGAAGATGGAGATGGAGCAAGAGAACTCTTCAATTGCACAAATGAGAGAATAAGTGAATTTTAGGTTTAGTTGACTTTTATATGAGCTCACCCTGTTCACACTTGGGCGCCCATGCTTAGCCAACTAATCCCAGTTAGAGTGCACCTCTCATCGGCGATCACTCTTATCCTTTTCCTATTGGACCGACAAGCCCGGTACATGACTCTACCAAATAAATAATACGGCGTCCATTGTAGGTGATAGGAATGTGCGTCAGGGTTAACAAATTGCCTATGAATTGAGTTTTGTTATTTCACATCACTCAAAATAGAGAGCTTGCTAGGATTCAATGGCTTAAGTTATATTTTTGCAAGTGTTTTATCCATTTACGTAAAATCCACAAGCTCAATATTGAAACTAAATAATCTAATCAAAAGCGCGCAGATGAATTTCTAGCCATATTTTTCAAATGGTGCTTTTCAAATATCAACATTTGTAAGATAGTGAACAAAACTTAACCACGTGCTCAAAGAAGAATGCAACTATAATTAGAAGATGTAAACAAGGTTGCAGATACATAAGACATTTGATTAGTCATCTTAGGTGTACGCCATTGCTTACCTCGTCTAGTCATGGGGACAAATTAGTTTTGACCTTATGGTCAAATTCTTTTACTATGCTCAATTCCAACTATCATTTCTTTAAAACATCTCCTTCTCACCATCATCAACTTATGTGTTTACTAACCAAAAAACTCACTCATAGGTTTTGAACATGTGGAAAAACACACTCACTTAGTTTTGACCATGTGGAGAGAGTAGTCACACTTGAAAAAGAAAACACGCTCACCTAGGTTTTGACCATGACATGGAGAGAGTAGTCATAGTTCAAAAAGAGTGGTCAAAACATAGGTGAGAAAGTTTTCACCACATGTTGATACGCTAAGCAAGTGCATTTTTAAATGCTAAAACCTCACAAGGGACACTTTTCCCCACACATTTAAAATCAATACATGAGTTCGTTCTATCCACCTGGTCAAAACCTAAGTGAGCAAGTTTTTTTCGCACGTTGGAGAGGGGGAATGGAGAACACACCCGACACACAAACAGCTGCCCCTATATAGCTCAGGGTATTCACAGCACCCCTGTCTCGAAAAAACCTTCAAAACAAGCAACTCACGCTAGCAGGGCCTTGCCTGCACTTCGCCCAATGCACACACGACCTTCACAGTTGCTAGACATCGATCACACTAATCTTGCCCGCTTCCAGCTCTTCCACAACTCAACACCTCTCTCTCTTTCTCTCACACACACACGGGGGGGGGGGCACACTCTCACACACACTAGCACCACACACCCTAGAGACGAGCAAAGAAGAAAGGGAGGAAGGGGACAAAGATGACACTAAAAAATCGGCAATGATAGCTTCCCTTGCAATGAAAAAACACCATGTACAACATCCATGTAGTCTACTCTAGGCCGCACCATAGCCTTCACCAATTCGTAAAGAGGGTCACAAACCTCCCTCGCAAGCTCGATTCCATCGGCACACCCCTCGATGGAAAAATTCACCACTAGCTTCGCATCGGCGGCAACTCCGCATCATGGTAGCCCTCGCTGGCTGCCTTCTCTGCAAAACGCTTGTCCTTTCGAGCTGCTTTACGGTGATTCACAATCTTGTGCGGCTTCTACTCCTTGAGCACTCGAAGCTCCCTCCTTTCTCTCCCTTTCTCTTGCCAAAAGAAAAGCTCTTCCTTCCTCGAAGGTGAAAGCACTTCCTACTCGGTCGAAACTCACTAAACGCATTAATTTTCCTGATTCGATTCCTTAAGGGAATCTTTCAAGTCAAACAAAAACTCATGGGGACCGATTCCTGCCAGGGTACTTGGTAGCAACCTCACCCTATGCAACACCGCGACTTCACTGTCTGGGACATCCCCCCCCCCCTCTTGCTATCGTCCGCCTCGTCCTACATCCCCAGCCTTGCGTGCGTCAATCCTCCCACACGTGTAGGTCCGGACTCAAAGCAGCAAAAAAGACAAACAGGCATGCATGTCCAGTCCTTGCGGTTCATTCCCTTGGGACGAGATCCTCCGTCATCTCCCTTGGTCTATCTTCGTATCCTCCCCGTGCAAGCAATTTTGTTGCGTGAGGCGGTAGCGCACCAACAGCTCCAAGAGAGAGATAATGTCTCTCCTCCTGCCTGCGCACAACCAGCGAGACAACAGGACCTTACACACACACACACACACACACACACACACATGTGTGATGTCCTGTTGCTACGCATGTCAAGCCGCTCAAATACACCTTTGTGTTTGCTTATGGACAAGAAAAATATATGCAATGTGTCGTGCGCCAGCCTCCTGTCCGGCCACCTGTAACCCCCTTTCCCTCCAAAACAAAAAAAATAAAGGCATGCACGCACTGCAGTGCTGGGGAAAAAATCATTTTTCCAAACATACAAAATTCCTTTCCTTGAACTTGCCAAGCGGAAATTTTAGAAAGTCATAAATTTTTTTGGGTTTTCGCATTATTTTCCTTTATTTTGGGGTGGAATTTCTCCTTTTCCCTTTGCTCTTAACCGGCATTTTTGAAATAAAAATGGCACAACATTAAGCTGGACACATTTTTCCCGAATATTGACACGTTGATCCCTAGTTTCCTATTCGCACTAACATTCTTAGCTTTGCTCCAACCACTTGTCGTGCCACATGTAACCAACCCCCCCCCCCCCCCCCCCCCCACCAAACAAATCTCTCTCTCTCTTTCTCTCTCCTCCATGTAGCCTCATTCCCCTTTTTTGCTCAAAAGACTTCTTGTCCCTTTCGGCTCTAATCTTTTTCCTTTAGTTTTTCAAATGGTGTCGTCTTATGATTTCCTCAAAACTAATGAATCCAAAATTAGAGAGACAGAGACAACATTAATATGACACGATCCATAAGACAGAGCATGATGGTTGGCTTCTGTACGCAAAGCAAAAGACAGTGCGACATCGATGATGATGAAACTCAACTCGTCCTCATGTTTTGATTGGCACCTTCACTCACCCCAGGCTTCCTTGGTTGCCATTCACAACACCTCCCATGTCCTTTGGATCATGCACAACCCTTGTCATGTTCCTTGCTCCCGCAACTCCCCCTCTCCATGGTCTCTCTCCATTTGTGCTATCAGACATCTCTTGCGCTCTCGCCTGCCCATCGAGCGCCTTATGCACTTCCAAACACACAATACCCTATTACCATCCTTTTAAAAAATCAACAAATATATCATCTTTGGAAAAAACTCGACACTTGGAATTCTCGGTACTAAATTCAAGAAAAACAAGCAATTGGTTAGACTACAATTCCAAAAAAAGAAAGAGTTTTCTTACACCTACTTAACTCAAAAGCAATACTTAACTCAAAAGCAAAACTTAACTTTTTTTTAAGACTTTTTACTCTTTAAACCCATAGGGATCCACGCAAGATTCCCTTGAATAAGTCCCAAAACCAAATTGGCTGGGCCGTCCCAAAAATCAACCCCCCCAAGCAATAGCGCAATAGCATCTTAGCTCTCTCTCTCTCTCTCTCTCTCTCTCTCTCTCTCTCTCTCTCTCTCTCAAAAAGCCTTTTTTTGGCCTGCCCAAAAGGTAAGGCTATAGCATTGCCTTCTCTTTTTGCTAACTAAAATAGAAAAGGAAAAATGTTGAGTTGTATTTTCAAGCATTTTTTGACATGTCAAAAATGTTGATTGGTTGAAATAAGATAGTGGAGACTCATTGAAATGAATTGTGTAAATGTAATAATGAACATGTCTTGAGTTTTGAAATATGAAATGAACTCTCCTATATCAAGGAAAAGATTTTGGGTTGCGCAATGGAGGCTCCACAAATCCCAAAAGTCACCTGTTCATTTTGAAATTTGTGTTACCCACCTTATTTGGTTCACCCCTTGAAACTTGAGGTAAGATACTAAAGTTCACATTTTTGTTAGTTAAAACTTTATGGAAGGAATTGATCATTTAGGGCTTTAACTTTTAAAGATTTTTTATTTTTATTTTTTGAGATTTTAAAGCTAAGTTTAGAACTTAAAGATGTAGAACTATTAAAGTAAAGTTTCCAATGATCCAATGAGGATCTAGAGTTTTTTTTTATTAGAAAGTAAAACTTTAAATTAAAGAAAGTAAAAATGTTACATGGATCCACAAGTATGGAGAGGGTCACCCCGAGACGCTAGAGTTTTAGCGTTACATGTTAAATAATAAAGCCTTAGAGGCTCCACAAATCCCAAGAGTCACCTTTTCATTTTGAAATTTGTGTTACCCACTTTATTTGGTTCACCCCTTGAAACTTGAGGTAATAGACTAAAGTTCACATTTTTGTTAGTTAAAACTTTATGGAAGGAATTTATCATTTAGGGCTTTAACCTTTAAAGATTTTTTATTTTTATTTTTTGAGATTTTAAAGCTAAGTTTAGAACTTAAAGATGTAGAACTTTTAAAGTAAAGTTTCCAATGATCCAATGAGGATCTAGAGTTTTTTTTAATTAGAAGATAAAATTTTGAATTAAAGAAAGTGAAAATGTTACATGGATCCACAAGTAAGGGGAGGGTCACCCCGAGAAGCTAGAGTTTTAGGATTTAGAACTTTAAAGCTCTTAAAGTGAGATTTACAACTTAAAGATCTATAGTTTTAAATTTGTAAAAAGAGTTCTAGAGCTTCAAAATGTAGAATTTTTAAAGTGGGGTGTAGAGTATAAGGATCTAAAGCTTAGGGTGTATCTTAAGGGTGCTTTTTTAATTCAATTCTATGTGCACGCTTTTGTTTTTAAAAAAAAAAAGCTTAGGGATGTAATGATTTTAAAGTGAGATCTAACCTCAGATCAAGGCCTAAAATTGACGCCTACTTTTTTTGTCAAGGGTTATTTTGCTTATCAAAACAATCTCAAAATTGCATGTCATTTTTTGTATTTATATCTTTAAGTTAACGTTATATATGACAAATTATATAAGTTGATTGCATTACACAAAGCATATGAAAGGGGGCTTGAAAAATTGGATGTCGAAAAGAAATTTTTATCATGCCTGCCTTGTGATTTTATCACTTGTTGTCTTGGGGAAAAATAGTTTTGGTTTTCATTAGGAAAAATGATTGAAACTCTTTACTGAAGGTGATAAGTGGGAGATATGTATGTGCATCTTGTTCTTTATTAGAGCATGGTCACGTGAGGCTTAGTTCTCACTAAGCTTCGACAGCTACTGACAGCAGCACAGAGCGTCCACCGCCGGCAGCAGGTAGAGAGAGAAAGGGCAAGGCGCAGGTAGGAGAGAGAGAGAGAGAGAGAGAGAGAGAGAGAGAAAGAGTTGATCGGGAGTACACCAGCATAATTTTGTGACTATGCCTAAATAGGCATAGTTGGCGTACTAAGCCGGTGAGAAGCTTTGGAAAGCTGTCATGCGTCAGGGCCTGTCGGCTGATCTACAGAGAACTAAGCCTCGCCTCGCGTGACCATAGCCTTATTGTAAATTTCCACCTTGAGTTATGATTGCCAGTTCTGATGTCCTTGAGAGGAAGTGGTGTGTAATTATGGGCGTGTCCGCACGACGCGGGTATTGAGGATCCTCTGCAGCTCAGCTTCCTGCACTCTTCCAATTGACGCGCCTCGCAGCCTGCTGCATTGCTGCACGTAAGACTTGGAAATAGACTTTCCAGGACACTACGTGCACTAGTTAATTCCATCGTCATCATCATCGTGAGGCAGATCCACTTTAGACTCCCCAATAATCCCTCCTGCCAAGATGAAGAGATCTCTCAGCTCTGGTGACATCAACCCTCCAAGCACTCCCACAGCATCTTCGAGCTTGCAGATCAAAACTCACACAAGCTCCCTCCAATTGCAGCATCGGCCTCAAATCACCTTCCCGCCGATGACAACAAGGTGCTTACTACAGATGTAGTTGTGTCCTTGGAGTCAAATCTGCATGACATAGAGCCTCACTTAACCAAATTCCCCTTGCCTGTGGATTCAGAATACAAGGCCAAGAGGATCAAGCTCTTCTCCTTGGCTAAACCATATTTGAGGAGTTTCCATATCTCCTAGTTCTCCTTCTTTGTATGTTTTGTATCTAGTTTTGTAGCAGGCCCTCTACTACCCGTGATATCTCAATCTCCCAAAGGAGGAGGTTGGGAAAGCGGGGATTGCATCAGTGTGTGGCTCCATTGCATCACAACTTGTCATGGGATTCGCTGTGATATGGTGGCACCGAGATATGCAGGTGCATGTGCTATATTGTTGACGGCACCAGCCATCTTCTACATGGCAACAGTGTCCACTGCAACAGGCTTCATTTTGTGCAGGTATTTTCCTATATTTTCTTGCTCGAATCAAAATTGTGTGAATTCGCTCATGCTACAACTTAACACCTTCATATAAGCACATGAAGCAAGATAGCTTCCATTCAACTCTATGGCAAATTTAAAGATTTCATGCAAATGTAGGTTCTTCATCGGGTTCTCGCTTGCAACATTTGTGACATTTCATTTCTAGATGGCCTCCATCTTCAGTGCACCAATCGTTGGTCTTACCATAGGGATCACAATTGGGTGTGGAAACTTGGGGGGTGGCGCTGCACAGCTCCTTATTCCTGTTCTCTTCGATCTGATTGCAAGTCCAAGATTTATTAGTTCACCAGATTTCAATATAGCCTAGCGCTTATCGTTTTTCATCCCGGGTATCGTGCAAGTCGTAATAGGGATCAATATGCTTACCTGCACCCAAGACACTCCGCTCGGAAACTACTACCAACGCCGAAGAAAGGGCAATCGCATCAAACACAACTATGTCAAGGTACACATTACCAATCTGAATAGCTTTCTAGATGGTTGGCTTAAGGGAATGACTTATGTAAATGCCTCTCCCATATGGCGCTACTCCTTATATATTATGTTGGTCATCTATACCTGATCTGCTTATGACCACCTTCCAAATCTGCCGGTGGATGTGCAAGCATGTCTTATGGATCTGACTGCACTCGCATATTAATGGCGCTTTCAGATCAATTGATAGCATGATCTTATCCTGATTTTTTGTTGCGCCCATAACAGGTCATTATTAACGGGGTGAAGAACTACAGGACGTGGGTGCTCGGCATGATACATGGGTTCTGTTTTGGTGTGGAGCTAATAATACACAATGTGATAGCAGAGTACTTTTTCGACAAGTTCAAGCTAACATTATTTGTAGCTGGTGTGATGGCCTCCATCTTTGGACTTGCCAATTATGTGACAAGGCCGCGCTCTCCGATTTCGTAGCTCAAAGGTTTGGTATGAGGGGGCGCTTGTGGGTTCGCTCCTTTGAGGAAGCTTCATTTCCTCGTTCATCTCAGCATTGCTCCCTGTTTTATGTGCATCAGTTGTGACATTCACAAAGAATGGAGCATTTACATGATCTCTGGGTGTTTTAATATGTTTTGATGTATAGATTATGTTCTTGGAGGCATCATCAGAGCTGGTTTCAAATGATTGTTGGCATCTGCAGATTCGACCTGACAGACAGACTTTATTTTGAAGTGCAACTTGGCCTAAAGAAGTCAAAAAGTTAGCCAGGCAATTTCTACAAAATCCTTACAAAGTATGTTACGGGTTTTTGTTCAAACTCCTCATAGAGTGGGTAATTTCTGATTGTTCTGGCTCTATTCTTGAAATATTTGTCCAATCGTGCTGGGCCCTGGCACTAGTTTTGGCACTAATCCTGAAGCTTTTGTTGTGACGAGGACAAGCCTTGTCTTTGTGCATATGCTAAGTTCTGACTTGGTTGATGAATAAATGCCTATCCCAAATAGGCATGCATTTAGGTAGTGAAGCGAGATATAGACCTTGCTGGCCTCCACCAATAGTTATTGTGGTTGAGTCACAACTGACAATTATATCAAGGAGACCATTATAGATAATAGGACACAATAATGCACTAAAGATGGGCTAGATTCGAGGTAACGTGATAGCAAGTACTCAATGATAGTTTGAAGGACTTGGTACCAAATACACACAAGAAACCATTTTTGAAAGGTCCCGGTCGGTTGATGAGTTCTAGGTGGAGGTTTCCTTACGAGGTCAATATGGCAAATACATTTTTGAGGGGACTTGAAATGGTTGACAAAACACGGGGCTGAGGTTCCCTTGTGAGAGTGGCCAAACTTGATAAGGGATTTACTATCACTGTGCATTGTACAACACAAGAGAAGGACGGGTCTACAAGAATCACCAACAAAAGTGATGCTATTAATCACTATAACCTAGTGGGCATTGGACTTTTGTGCAAGAAAAATAACGCTTCCTAAAAGAGCTTTTGTGTGTGATCAATATACACTACTATTCCCTAGACACCATCATCAAAGGTAAAGGGACCTCAAGCTATTGTTAAAAAAATTATTCATAGAAAACCATGGTTTAGTGTATAGATGGCTAGAGAGAGAGAGAGAGAGATTTGCGCAGAAGACATGACGGGATGGGGGGGACTACATGGAAATGGTGATGGCATTAGGGGTGTTGTTTTGCCTGTTATTTTGGACATTCCCAAGGAATCTCTCACACAAATTAATTAATTTCTCCATCGTGAGTGAATAGAGCAAATGGTTCAAATTTTGTATTTAAGTATTTAATTTACTTATTTGGCATTACTAAAAGTAGGTGGTTCAAATTTTGTATTTTAGGTATTTACTTTACTTATTTGCAATTACTAAAAGGTATTCCTATAATTTTATATTTTAGGTACTTAATATACTTGTTTGGCATTACTAAAAGTAGGCGCCTCAAATTTTGTATTTTAGGCATTTACTTTACTTATTTGGCATTACTAAAAGGTATTCCTACCTCAAAGAAAGATTCCTTTAAACTCTTTGGCATCGGGGTTCAACATCTACAAGTTGTTCATCCATCACAAGCATGATTCTAGGTACGGCAATTTACTAGGGTAGGGTACTTAAGGTCCCCAAGTAGGTGCATAAGTACATTGCCAAGTTGGTTGGTTCAAATCTCTCTCTCTCTCTCTCTCTCTCTCTCTCTCTCTCTCTCTCTCTCTTGCATTCTCTCCCTAACTCTACCATTTTGCATCCTCAACTTTGATATGGTATCGGAGACCTTGACTTAGTAATATTGGGAGAACGGCATAAAGAAGAGGAAGTGCCATGGTTGCTCTGGGGGACATGGGGAGCACGAGTTGTGTCTAAGCGTTTTGAAATGCTCCTTAATTTAGTATCATTTTTATGATCCACTATCGGAGCATTTTGAGATACCATGTGAAGCAGTTTGCATTTTTTGGCTCGGAACCTTGCGTTTGAGGAGCTATCCTAGTTGCCTGTAATTTTTCCCGATAGAGGAGAATTTGAATGCTGCTAAAACATTGATAGGGTTGTTAAGCGAGCATCTTGAAACACTCTTCATTTCGACCTATTTGTTGCCTATTTAGTGTGCATTTTGAAAGAAAAGCCTCCAACGCCACCTAGGGCCTCCTTTGAACTGTCATTTCTCGAAGGTCCTCTAGGATCATTCTTGCGGTGGTCTCTAGGGACAACCTTGATCCAATTTGAACTCCCAGCAACGGAAAGAACAAGGTCTTGTACTCAGTCAAGTACCTCAGCATCTCCGATAGCAAAGGTGCTTCAACATCAACCCTCTCCTATGGAAAATGCATTGAATGGTACTCAATTAGCTATCTTGGTGCTTGAGAAGTTGCATGAGGAGTACGAGATGGTGGTCAGGTCATCATGATTGCAAATCATGAAGGAAAAGTAGGATTTCAAGAATCTCTACCTTTTTATCCGTGAGGAGGAAGTTGTCTTTGTCTCCAAGGGAAAGGTTTGAGTTTTAAGAGGGGACACGAGGATGACAGAGATAATGATTCCACCAAGAAAATCAGTATGCCACACATGGCAACAACCACAATGGCATTGGATCTAGATTCTAGCCTAGTCGTGGATGCTACAACATGGTTAAGGTAGAGAGAGGCACATGAGCAACAGAGAGGAGGAATTGGAGCTCACAATTTGATTTGGGCCCGTGTGTTCAAGTCATTGGTGTTTGAACCCATGTGTTGGAGTTCAAAGCAAATTGCATCTGGCAAGGATACAAAACACGATGTCCATGCACATAATCCATTGTTGTTGGCGAGATTATGGACATGGTGTGTTCCAAAGTTCACTATCTCAAAAACCTTACACATGATGTTTTCATAGTTCACAGATGGGGATTCTTGGATGTAGTTTGGTCTACAATTAAATATTCTAAGAGGCAACCAATGTTCAAGATGGCATTCTTTTCATATGGCAAGTGGGTGGTTGCAAATCCAAGGTGTATCCGGTAGCAGATGTACTACTAGGGGTGTCCATAATAGCTTCTTCATCGACTTGCTCTTCCTACATATTTTCATTGTGAGCTGCAAAGAGTGTGTGAAAGTTTATGCATCTCAAGTGAAAGCCCAATGTGGTCCCATTAGTTATTATGTCTTCTAGGTATTGATTTTACTCATTTGGCATGATTTTGGGTAGGGCAATTTACTAAGGTGGGGTACTTAGGTCCCCAATTAGGTATATAAGTGCCCCTCAACCCCCATTGTATAATAATTGAATTCATTGCTGAGTTGGTTAACTCAAAACATCTCTCTCTCTCTCTCTCTCTCTCTCTCTCTCTCTCTCTCTCTGTCTCTCTCTCTCTCTCTCTCATGTTCTCTCGTTCAACTTGTTTGAGTCAAGACCTCTCTCACTTTATGCAGGGCAGATGTGTACTCATGGTAGTCAAAGGCTTCCACCCTCTTTCACTCTTATAAGATAGCACCTTAGTGACATTTTCTCGCACAATGTTCATGGCCAACCCCAAACACTGGTCACCAAAAAGTCGTACAAAAAAGGATTGTTTGTCTATCTATTCTTGTGTATTGAATAGTTATACTTAATCCAATTGAATGTACGTCACTCTTCTAAGGTTTGTGGTCACTCTTCTAAGGTTTTTCAATTTTATAGGTCTTATCCACAATGTTGATTTGTTTGCTAGCATACAAACCATGATGCAGAAACCATTAACGAGCCACAAATGTGAGTGTCCTCTAGATCTTGCTTTGGTACCCAAAAGCAATAGAATATGAGAGAGCCCCTTGGGTGCAATGTTCACAAAACCAAAATTTATTGAAGCTTGCACCAGCTAATAATTAAATGCTTAGCTATCAGTATCAAGCCTGTTTTTGGGAAAATCAAACAATTTTAGCCATATATGTAAATACCAGCACATCCTTCAAATTTAAAAGCGATAATCCTTTAAGTTTTGACAATGATTTAATTATGTTCTCATTTGCATTAATTGAAAACGGTTTTTTTTTGGGTGACCAATCCTTACGAAATCTGCTCCAAAACAACCTAGTGATTGGAAGTGGATGAGTGGGTGCATAAAGATTTATGTTCAATACGCAGACGCATATTTGAAATTTCAATTGCACCTCAAACAAGTCAATCAAAAAATGCAAGGGCTTTCCTTTAACATTACTCATTAACACTAGTTCTGTAATTCGGCACTCAAGTGTCTTAAGTGTCCAACAGAGACACTAAAGTGTCTAGTTGTTTTAGCAACTTGTCATAATTATTTGGTGAAGCTAGAAACAAAATTTATAGGCCACATTCATATCTTAGGTAACTTATGAAGTGAATAACACAGCCAACTTTTTAATTTTGCCAAAATCAATGCCATATTAGATTATCGTGATAAGTTTTAAAATGGAATTTTTTTTAAAAAAATCAATGCCGTTCTAACAAAATTTCCATGAATTGAATGTAACTTCTCATCAAAATAGGACTCTTGCATAGATTTCAAGATTTATGGATAGGAAAAAACTTATTATAACAAGAACTCGAGCTTGATAGCTTAGTTCTTAGATCGGTTTTCTATTACAATAAAAAGACCCAGATCTTGAAAATGTCGACAAAGAGGAAAATTTTAGTCTTCCAACGCCTCTTTCATTAACATAATGAGGTTATGGGGCAAAAATTAAGGTTTAGAATGTATCTATAGGCCAAAACCCATCAACTTAAGCATTTTTTAAGGTTTCAAACTTAAGGTTTAGAATGTATCTACATGCCAAAACCCATCAACTAAGCATTTTTCAAGGTTTCAAACTCACAGGCATCTTGTAATTTAAGCTCATTCAAGAAAATTTATAGTGCATAATTTCTTGCAAAACAACCATTGCTATAAATAACTAATGTTAGTGTGCATATAGATTCCCCAATTATGTCCATATGAAGTATTTGTATATAAATAATTGAGATGAATGAGCAAATCTAAAAGTGGACTTTATTTTAAGGATAATCTTTGATAAACAATAATTTTAACATGCATATTTTTTTGGGATATGATATAAATCAACAAATATGGTTTGCATAACCATCAAATAGTATCACCTGAAGTAATGTAGTGGTAGATCTAGTATATATTCTGCATAAGACAATGTATATTTAGATGAACTAAATGTTTTATGTGATCGTTAATTGAATTCACAAATGTTGCATATTTGATCCATAAGACTTTTGATATTTAATTCTAGTCACAAAGAAAAAAAAATCAAGCACATATATAAATAGTTACCATGGATTATTGCATGCACCCTGCTCAATTTCTCTTAGACTAAGGTACGAGTTTTAGTGAAACATCCACTGATGTTTTTGTGTAGGTGCTTTTCATGAGTGTAGCTACTATTCCTAATAAAAGGTATTCCTAATGGCTTCAAAAAATTTAAAAGGTGCTCCTAATTGAAAGATTCCACTCAAAAACAAGAAAAATGATGCGTTAATCTATAGCACGTAACGACAGGCAATGACAAAGCGCGTGCGTGCACACACACACACACACACACACACACACACACACACAGAGAGAGAGAGAGAGAGAGAGAGAAACGCTAAAGAGAACTTAGAAGAAAACGTTAAAGGAAAATGAAAGAGTAGAGAAACACCTATTTATATGGACACAAAAGGTCTTTTGACTTTCCATCTTCATTCTTCTTTTGACTTTTCACCTTCATTTGTCTTTTCATTCCCTAAACTCACCCTTCACTTATGCACTTACTATGTTTTGAAAGAATTTTTATTTTTCTAAGATTGGGGAGTCCTAATGAGGTTATATACAAAAGTGAAGGATTATAATTTTTATGAGTAATTTGGCTAACATTTTATAAGTTTGCAAAAGTATCTCTTAAAATCTTCTTAGATTTTATGTGCAATTTTATTTAAATTTGTGAAAAAAGGACACTAAAGTGTCCTTTCTGGTACCAACTTGTGTTAAAAATATATATTTAGATAGAAAGATAGAATTAAACATAAATATCAAAACTTAATCAAAAGTGAAATGATTTGCTTACCGATTGAAACTTCAAGTTTTGATATGTCAACAAAGTCTTAAATTATAATACATGTAAAGGTTAAATTGATGTCAAAGAAAATGGTCTCTCTCTCTCTCTCTCTCTCTCTCTCTCTCTCTCTCTCTCTCTCTCTCTGTGTTGAAATTCTCTTCTTCTTCTTCCTCTGTGTGTGTGTGTGTGTGTGTGTGTGTTGAAATTCTCTTCTTCTTCTCCCTCTCTCTCTCTCTCTCTCTCTCTCTCTCTCTCTCTCTCTCTCTCTCTCGTGTGTGTGTGTATGACATTTTTGGTCATAAAATAGCCCCCTCCACATATTCTATTTTTTGGCAGGCCAAATAAAGAACAACACCCTCTCATGCATGCATGTCATCTTTATCTACATCATTTGCTTCTTTGTAATCGATTCCTTCACGAAATTGAAATGGGAGATTTCAAAACCACTTGTGACACCTTGTCCACGAAATGCCTCTGCCTAAGATCCAAATTCTTCTCTCTCTCTCTCTCTCTCTCTCTCTCTCTCTCTCTCTCTCTCCACTGGAGTCTCCACCATAGTGATTGCTTGGAGCTAGTGCACGATCATGTGGGTAAGTATAATATTGTATGCATACAAGACAATGAGTTAACTTTGCTCTTGGCCCAAGGATGGCATTGTTGGATCCTATGTGTGGCACAATGCATGCTAATGCAATGAACCATATCTTCGACATTTTGTGAATGCCTTCAATCAATCTTACGTAAAATCCCCTTTTCCAACCATGGTACCAAGTCCTAGCTAGGATAAGCTTCCCAATCAACTGCTTCAATGATGCTTACACCCTCCCCGGCATGGAATGTACATGTAGAGAATGGATAGGAGTACACAACCACATGCTACATGCTACATGCTACATGCAACATACATGGCTGTTAAGATGTACCCCTCTTGAATGTCAAGTTTTTCTTTGGCAGTTTGAAAAATACCCATCTCTAATGTCAAGTTAAATGAATACCCCTCTCTAATGTCAAGCTAAATGAATACCACTCTCTAATGTCAAGTTTTTCTTTGGCATTTTGAAAAATATTTTTTCTTTGACTCGATCTCTTAATTTTGTGCGTTGTCTTACAAATGTACTTGCATCATTTGAACACTCAATGACTATAATTTATATAAAAAATGTACGATGTAGATGATGCTTCAAACATATTACCGAGAGAGAGAGAGAGAGAGAGAGAGAGAGAGAGAGAGAGAGAGAGAACTTTACGTCGTAGGAAACTATCCCAAGAGACCATAAAGTTCTATCCGACGAGGAGTTGAACTCAAGACCTGTTATTCAAGAGGGAAATGGCATAACCAATCTACCACACTTGGGTGATAGAAAGGTTAAAACTCTCTTCCTCTTCTTATTAGCACACACCCACACACACACCCGAGAAGGAAGGGGGGGGAGAGAGAGAGAGAGAGAGAGAGAGAGAGAGAGAGAGAGAGAGAGAGAGAGAGAGAGAATAAGAAGAAGAAGAGAGTTTTAACGTCGTAGGAAACTATCCCAAGAGACCTTAAAGATCTAGCCGACGAGGTGTTGAACTCAAGACCTGTTATGAGAGAGAGAGAGAGAGAGAGAGAGAGAGAGAGAGAGAGAGAAGAGGAAGAAGAAGAAGTTGTTTCAAAGTCGTGGGAGCAATCCCTAGGGACCACAAGGATCTATTTGATAAGGGTTTCAAAACAAACAATACACAAGTTTCCTTGCATGGGGGAGCTTGCATGATCCCCTCCAATCTTTTACAATACATGGGAACGTGCTCTTTCCACGTCAGATTTGCTCAATAAATTTCCTTCCAAGTAGGAAACTTTGTAATTATAACCCACCCTCTGTAATGGAGTTTGCTTTTGATTGTACATTTGTAATCAGCATAAGTGAGTCAATCTAGAGAGAAGCCCTTGCTTTGCAATTCAGCTGCCTCGCCTGTGTACTGATCAGGTATATGTCATTTGGAGAGTAGTCCTCAACCATCACAATCTGAGTGACTTAACACATTGATAAAAGTGTTTGTTTTTGTGGACATGCACTTCTGCTTTGTACATGGACCTCAGTCCAAAACTCCCTTGCCCAATATCCTCCTTTAAGGACAGTCCAAGAGACCACATCTGGAGCTTGCTCTTTATTTTCCAAACATAGCCTGAAACCGGTGTTTGCGTTAAGTGTGCCT
Organism: Adiantum capillus-veneris; assembly: GCF_014529385.1. Taxonomy (NCBI): domain Eukaryota; kingdom Viridiplantae; phylum Streptophyta; class Polypodiopsida; order Polypodiales; family Pteridaceae; genus Adiantum; species Adiantum capillus-veneris. The sequence goes on from NC_140946.1 coordinate 126,166,698, forward strand.
CAGCTTAGCCTTGAGCCGGTTGGAAAATCAAAACAGCCAGTTGAAGGGAGAGGAAGAAGGAGAAAATCTGCTTGAAATTTTGAGTTAAAATGCAAAAAATGGCGGTTATTTTGAAAAAAAATCCTCTTTGAATCTACCTAAAGGGACACTGCCTGAAACTTCTTGCTATTGGGATATCCTGCAATCATTTGTATGAAGAGACTACACATGGACAAGACACTCATCAAGAATCTAATGTGGAAAGTGTCCACAAATCATAGCCAGGCACGTTTCTTTCCAATCAATACTAAGTTCAAACTCATCTTGCATATTGTCATGTCTCCAAATTTCAAGCATAGGTGGTCAAAGTTGGTAGAAGAAAAAAGAGAATTTTTAATGCCTTGAGAACAATCCCAAGAGATCTGAAAAATCTATCGGAAGTAGCAAAAAAACCGTGCATCCTGCATTTCACGAAAAAATTCTCTGAGGTTCCTTGCGGCTCCTTTGGTTTCAATCCTTACTCGGCAAGTCAATTTCAGCTTCTAAATTAGTGGTCGAAGCCAGCTTCACCCCAGCCAACAGGGTGAAAGGCCTGCACACAGATTTGTTACTTTTATGCTTGAAAGACTTGTTGGAGTACTTTCTTTTGATGCCTAAACATAACACCCTATCATGCAATGCCAAGCAGAGCGTTGATAGAGAGAGAATTCAAATTGAACAGGTGGCCTTTCAGGTTTGATCCTCAACACCTGATGATAATGGGCCATAAATCCTTTTTGTCCTTAAGAGTGGCTATTCAAAGCTCATAAAACCAGGGACCTTAAGCTAGTCAATGAGGGCTGGAAGCAGTGCCTAAGACAGCCTCATGTGGAATGAGCTGTAGTGTGAGGAGGATAATAGAAAGAGGCCTCTTAGCGACAGGTGCAAATGATATAAACTCTTAGTGATCACCCGACTCAAAATCATTTAACAAATGGGCAGAGCCATCCGCTTTCCAGCCCTCCTTCGTACAATATTTGGCATGAACAAATGATTCAAACTGCATGAAAAGAATTTCGAAAGTTTCTTCTCCAAGTCTACACTGATGTGTCTAAAGCACCTCTTCACTGCACACATTAAACCACCTCATCCTTGAACTACATTTTCAAACGTATAATACAAACATGGACACATACTGAATTTTGAAAGCAAATCAATGCGTTGCACGATTCATAGAAATTTGCAAGCACATGCTGTGCCCTCTTGACTTTAAAAGTGGCCATATGGGCCTAACCTTACACTGACAAAAGCTGAGGAATTCCTCAACATCAAACTAAAATGTTCCTTCAAACTCGAAAAGGGCAGATTGAAGTCCAGACAATATTCAAGAGCAGTGCTTAAAGAAAGCTGGATTTCATTTTGCCACTGCTAATAACCACAAAACAGGAAGATTAGCCTCTTCCTTGAAGAAACACTCGTTCTCAACTTATAAGGCCACAACTCTGGAGGAAGAGAAACTAAGCATGCTTAGAGTAGTGTGAAGGCACCATGACTGATTGCACATACTTGCATTCCAGTATTGAGGGTGTAACCTCACACCTGTCTGAGATAGCATCACATTGCTCTCAACACCTGAAACAATGGTGGCCTGTCTTCAGATGCCCTTCTGGAAACCCTGCTGTTGTCATCATCAATTTGATGGAAGTGTGCAAGCCACTATAACACTATAATGTGGTTAAAGATCTTGCCACCATTGGATGCGCAGTCTCATGCCTAGCTTCTCTGAAGGTAAGCTGGAGTTCTTTCTAAGAATGCACATCAGAAAAGGCTTGGGGGCCTACTTGACCTCATCACAGAGACCCAATTCAAAACTTCTGCTACGGAAGCCTCCAGTCCGTCCGACCTATATTGTGGTGTAACAAACGGGGAGCCAAGCTCTGTCAACAAAGAGCCAATTGCAAATTTCACCTTAGTGTTGTCTTCAGGAAGCGTAAGTGAAAATTCATCCCCTGTGATAAGAACCATCTTGGTAGCATCATCACTCCTCCCCTCTGGCGGCTCTTGCTCATCAGAGAGCCACTCCATCAATGCAACTTTGGCTCCTCCAATGCCAAGGCCCCTTACATCCAAAATCCAATCAGTTTCAACTAGTCGAGGTTTGCTGTATCCAGCATACAGTTGCCTTCCCAGATCCAATATCTCCTTCGCTAAATCTTTGTAGCCTTTCTTCCAGAAGTAATCTATAAAGGCATTGTAAACTAACCCTCTGGCTTCAAGACTAGGCACCTCTTTCCAGTCCTCAAGAACTGAGAAAACTGCTTCCAAGACACTTAATTCCAGCTTCTGCTTCTGTAAAGTAGCATGAAAAAGAGAAGTGAGCACCTTGCATATTTTAATCTCGCTCTCTTCCACTGCCCTTGCCAATGGCGTGGTCTTGCTCTGCAAATAACTGAACGACCGGATGAGAGAATTATGAGCTACTGCATCTAAGGCTACCCCTTCCTGCTCAATTTCTTTTAGCAATGCAGCTGCATGATGATACCAAGTCCCATCGACATAAAGCGCTAATGAGACTGAGTACTCAGTGCTCGTCAAGTTGTACGGAGCTTTCCTCATAGCTTGATATATCTGCACTCAGGAAAAGGCAAATAATAAGGTAAGAACGAGACGATATCAATTGTGAAAAAACTGAATGCTAGTAATTACCTTATGTCCTTCCCTCGTTTGGTCGCATTTTTTGTACAAACGAATCAAAGTTGAGAAAGTGTGCAAGTTTGGTTGGATTCCTGTTCTGAGCATCTTCTCATACAATTGAGCTGCAGACTGAAACTTCCCCACCCTTGCCATGGCGGAGATAATACAACTATAGCTAATCTTTGTTGGCCTATAACCATACTCTCTAATAGCTTCAAACATCTTCAGAGCTTCCTCATGAAGGCCTTGCTTTCCATACCCATCTATCATCATATTTATGGAAATTGTTGTGGGCTTTGTACCGAGCACCTGTAAAAGGGAAGTGATGTTACTGAAGAAAAATGGTCAATCTCTTGAAAGCTGTTGTGAAGGTTTAGCACACATTAGAGTCGGCCTAATGTTTAAACTTTTTACTCATGGATCATTATTTCCCCAGGATACATACAGCTCTGCTGCACTTACCCATCCCCAGTCTCCCAGATGCTGACCTTTTCAGTAAAGGCTAATAGATAGGAGACCATCCAAAAGACTTTAAAATTGATGATCTATAGTTGACAAACGAAGATTCATCATCACACCTATGGTTTTGATTGGTTCAGTTTGTTTTACCGATAGCATTCCTTGCAAGCCCACAGCTTCTCTCTATTGTCTTGGATTGAGGCAATCAGTTGAATCCTTGCACCTTGAGGAGGTGTGGCTAATGTACAGTGACATGGTCTTCTGACAAAACATGGGCAGACTTCACTGCATGAGAGCCAACCAGGTATGGCCGCAGAGCTGAGACTAGCAGAAGCAGAGAAAATGCATTTGTAAGTCTGAGTGCAGCTCAACTACCGTGTCCCCTTCTTTGCCGTCACAGATTTCTCACAGCTGGCCCCGAGTGATTCTTACTAGTGTGAAGGCCCCCTCCTCCACTGTCAAGGAGTGCTCGTAGCTGGACCAAAGTCATTGTTATCACTGTGAACGCCCCCTCCTTCACTGTTGCAAAGTTCTCTCAGCTGGCAGAAAGAGTCATCCTTGTCACAGGAGTTGCAGTTTAGTGCTGTTGTTGCCATTCACCAGGAGCCCAGCTGTGTGGACTCTGTTGCTGGTGCAGAGAGGAGTGAAGGGAAGGAGAGCCCCTAAGCCTGAGCCTTCACTTCCACTTGCTGCCAGCATCTGCTGCTACAGTCACCAGATCCCCTTTTCTCTTGCACTTTCCTTTGCTCTGTTCTGTTGCTTTTCGCTTATTTGATTTCTGCTTTTCTTTGCGTTTTGTTAGGTTTGTTTCTTCGTGTTCAGGTTTTTTACTTGTAGTTGTAGCTGTAGTTGTGTGTGCACATGCCAGTGCCTGCGTGAACGTACGGAGCATTCTCAAACTGCCAAAAATCAAGTTTTCTTCCAAACCTTACGCATTACTATCATGTCAAAGGTGAAGCAGAAAAGGTGAATCGGATTACGATCTAATCTGCAACTGCAAGCAAACCTCCTCACAAACCCAACAACCACCTGATCTCGGATCTACCGCAACACAACTCCACCAAATTAGCCTCGGAACAAGGGCAGCCCACCGCACATGCAAAGTGCAGCACACAACTGCACACGAAATATCTGCAGCAAGAGGCTAGAGAGAGGGAAGTGAGATCACAATGGTAGAAATAAAGAAACATTTTTTAACGTCTACTAGAGGCCGAAATCAGCCCATGAGACAATTTAAAGTACATGAGGTAAATGCCCTCTCTGTATCCATGAATGATAAAAGATACAAAAGTAAAGATAGTATCTTATGTGCTGGCTGGGGAATGAGGGGAGTGATACATGGAGTTGAGGGGTGGAGCTCTAGATCTAGGCAGAAGATGCAAGCTTATATGATGAGGGGAAGTACAATAATGGAAAAAAAAAAACATCATAACTCTAGCACCATCTAGTATTGTAGTTAGGGTGTAAGACATGATGCATGGGTGGGTAAGGTTTTCTAGAGGCCAAAATGACATATGAGACCAAAGGGTTGCATCATGGTGAATCTGATACAAGGTCTGCATAAAAAGAAAGAAACTAACTAACTAAACAGAAAAACTACTAAAAAGGTGGGTATCAAGAGCCTAAGGGGTACACATACAAAAGGTGGGCATGTATCTCAAAGAAAAAATATAAAATGGTGAATACATGTATCAAAATCTGGAGATGACTCGCATCAGTCGATGCATGATCATGTCGATGTCCTCCATGGTGAAGGTCTGCACAAGGTGTCTCCCATGTCTCGCCAGTATACATATGACTCTTCTGCAATCTCCTCCGTTGATAGGAGCATCCCCTCGTCCTGGGCCTCCTGGATCTCCCTAACTCTGTTGCTCAATCACTCATTATACCTCTTCTAGTGATATGCCCTGTATCCCTCCTCTCTGGCTAGTCTCGTCTCTGCTCAACCTCTAGATGGAAGTAAACTGTGCTCTCCTACAGAGCCAAGCCCACCTACCAGCACCTTCTTTACCACTGAGATGGTAAAGAGAGCCATTGACAGGATGAGGACCAGCAGGGCATATGATCATGATGGTCTAGTAGTAGAGCACTTTACACATGCTAGAGATATGCTTGTAGAGGTTGTTGCAGTGTTGTTCAATCGTGCCATGTGTGAGGGGTTACCTGAGACTTGGAGGTTGTCTACTATTGTGCCTATCTTCAAAGCAGGTGATCCTACAGAGCCAGGGAATTACCGCATTATTATGGTTGGGCACACATTGGCACGGTTGTATGCATCCATTCTTGAGCAGCAGTTGAGTCATTGTTGTATGCATCCATTCTTGAGCACCAGTTGAGTCATTGGGCAGAGGGTGAGGGTGTACGAGCGAAGGGTGAGGCCGGTTTCAGGAGGGGTTTCTCCACTCTTGATCATATTCTGACACTCGGAGCCATCATTGAGGAGGGCAGGTCACATGGGAGACAGATTTATTGTAGCTTTGTGGATTTCCGCAAAGCATTTGGCAGGTACCAAGAGCTCGATTGATGCGCAGATTGCGGGAGATAGGGGTGCCCATAGTGTTGATTTGGGGGATTATGGCTCTATACAGATCAATGATGGGACATGTACGCACTCCAGAGGGGATATCTGATTTAGTTCACTCCACCATTCGGTTGCCCATCGTCTCCTACTCCGTTTGGTATGTATGTTGATGAGGTGTCTGATTACATTGACAGAGAGGATGATAGAGGTGCCCAGCTGGCAGGGACGTAGATCCCATTGTTGTTATATGTTGATGATCTTGTGTTGATCTCCGACTCACCAAAGGGTATGCAGCGACAGTTGGATGCATAACACAGTTTTGCAAAGGATAGTGGATTGTTTGTAAACCTTGGTAAAACCAAGGTTATGGTGTTTAACACCACATCACAGTGGAGGAGATCAGCACCGACTTTCACATATGGTCAAGAGATTGTAGAGTATACAGATGCATACACTTACCTTGGGGTTGTCTTCACTGGGCCGAGGTTTTCTTTGGGGAGAGCAGCAGAGACTAGACTGACTAGAGCTTTTGCGGCCTTGGGAGGCTTGGAGAGGATGTGTTCGCAGGTTCAGTTCCAGGAACCTCGGACAAAGTTATGGCTCTTTGATACTTCAGTAGCCTCAGCTATGTTGTATGGGTGCAGATATGGGGACCTTCTGTAGGCCAGGATGGTTGGAGACATGGAGAGGCCCTTGGTATCTATGATCTCTCGACTCATAAGAGCCAAGGCCTCCGTACCCCACACTATCATTTGAGCAGAGCTAGCTGCCCCTCCTATGGAGATTGAGGCGCTTACCACATCCGTCTCCGTTGTGCACAGCTTGTGGGATACTACTAGAGACAGATATGCATGACTGCCCTTAAGTCTTCTAGACAGTTAGCTCTTCAAGGTGGTATGCACAGATGACATCATGGTTTCAGACACATGGCTTCACCATGGACATGCTGCCCCCTTTCCATTACTCTCTTCAGGCACCCTCCATGTCTCTTACACAGGTGGAGATTACTAGACTCATTCGTGAGGACCTAATCCAGTTGGATACCAGGAGGACATGGATAGAGCCGCCACAGGAGTTGGGCACGAAGATGGCTTTCTACAGAGAGCATCTTCTCCACCTCACAAGAGATGGGTTTGTGATTCGACCCAGCTACATGGACACACATACGTCTCATGGTTTACAGTGTGCCATTGGTCAGATACGCACATCCTCACATCAGCTGGAGATTGAGACTGGTAGATTCAGAGCGATACCAGCAGACAGCACGATATGCCGCTTATGCCAGTTAGAGCCAGAGACAGAGCTACATTACATATGTCATTGCACAGTGTACTATGAGATACGGGGCCATTTCCACTGCTTATTCAGAGAGGGTTTCGGTCCTTTCTCTAGGGTCATGAGTTATGAGGATCACAGATGTCGTGGGCTATATCTACTTGAGTTACACAGATACAGACACTTTACGGGGGGGGGGGGGGGGGGGGGGAGAGAGAGAGAGAGAGAGAGAGAGAGAGAGAGAGAGAGAGAGAGAGAGAGATTTCGTTTCACTAGATATGGAACAGCCAGAGGAGCAGCCATCACTGCAGAGCTCGGCCCACACTCATTCAACCACTACCGGCACTCTCATCCGAGCACTGGAGCTACGGAGATCCAGACGGCCACGATTGAAGAGAGGAGCTACACAGCATCGACGGAGACTACATCAGAGGATTCGAGCCATACTCTCTCGACATCCAGAGTGCAGATGAGGATGGATTCTAGTAGTAGTATCTTTGTTCTTTTCTTCTAGTTCTATTGTACCCAGACATGGTACTAGATTCACCATTTTGTAACAGGTCGGTCTCATAGGTCATTTTGGCCTTTTGAAGACGTTAATATAACATCTCTCTCTCTCTCTCTCTCTCTCTCCATCCATCCATCCATACATGCATGCATGCATGCATGCATGCATGCATGCATGCATGCACAGACACAGACACACACACACACACACACACACACATACATATACATACATATATATATCTGTGTGTGTGTGTGTGTGTGTGTGTGTGTGTGTGTGTGTGTGTGTGTGTGTGTGTGTGTGTGTCCTAGAACAGTTGGTATCATGAGGAATGTCGGGACACTAGAGCTAGACTTCAGAAGGAAGTGCTTTTGGGGGACATCACTCATAGGCAATCACAAATTGACCTAGTGCGGCGGAAGAAGAGGGCATTTTTGGCTCGCTTAGAGCAGGATCTATACCAGCTATTCTTGAGTCAGGACTCACGTGAGGCATCGAGGCTCTTTCATGAGCACCCCCCCCCCCCCCCCTCTGCCATCACTTCTACAGAGGCTTGGGGCCAGTATGCATCATCTCTGTACACGGTTCCTGAGCAGCCCCCCCTTCCCGACCCCCCCGATCCATGCCCACACACATGTGCTTTTTTCACCGCTGAGATGGTGAGGAAGGCCATTGACAGGATGAGGACTGAGAGAGCATATGATCATGATGGCTTAGTGGCTGAGCATTTCACACATGCCAAAGATGTACTAGCAGAGCTTCTAGCAACTATGTTTAACCGTGCCATGTGTGAGGGCTTGCTTGATACTTGGAGCCTATCTACTATTGTACCTATCTTCAAGTCGGGAGACCCTATGGAGCCTGGGAACTATCGCACTATCATGATTGGACACACATTGGCACGGTTGCACGCATCTATTCTTGAGCAGTAGCTGAGTAGATGGGCAGAGAGGGAGGGGATACGCGCAACCGGGCAGGCAGGTTTCAGGAGGGGTTTTGCTACTCTTGACCATATCTTGACACTCAGAGCCATCATTGAGGAGGGCAGATCGCGTGGGAGACGGATCTATTGTAGCTTTGTGGATTTCCGCAAAGCATTTGACACAGTGCCCCGAGCTAGATTGATGCGCAGATTATAGCAGATGGGAGTACCCACAGAGCTCATTTGGGGGGTCATGGCATTGTACAGGTCAGTAGTGGGGCAGGTACGCACCCTAGAGGGTCTATCCACACCGGTTTACTTCACTATTGGGGTGAAGCAGGGCTGCACGCTCTCTCCTACTCTATTTGGTATGTATGTAGATGAGGTTTCTGACTACATTGAGAGAGATGGTGATAGAGGTGCACAGCTGGCAGGGACATGGATTCCACTATTGTTATATGCTGATGATATTGTGTTGATCTCCGACTCTCCGGAGGGGATGCAACGTCACTTGGATGCTTTGCATAGGTTTGCCCAAGAAAGCGGTTTGTCCGTCAACCTTGGTAAAACCAAGGTCATGATATTTAATACCACCCCACGGTGGATCAGGAGGTCAGCGCCCGCCTTCACATACGGCCAAGAGAAGGTGGAGTATACAGATGCTTACACTTAACTTGGAGTGGTTTTTAGTGGCCCAGCATTTTCATTGAGGAGGGCAGCAGAGACTAGATTGACCAGAGCCCATGCAGCATTGGGTAGATTGGAAAGGATGTGTTCACAAGTTCAGTTTCAGGAGCCTCGGACAAAGCTCTAGCTCTTTGACACTTTGGTGGCTTCTGCATTGCTTTATGGAGCTGAGATTTGGGGACCTTCACTAGATCATCACGGGAGGACAGGCCGCAGTGATGGATGGGGGGACATGGAGAAGCCTCTCGTCTCTCTGATCTCGCGGCTCATTAGAGCCAAGGCTTCAGTACCACGTGCTATTGTACGAGCAGGACTAGCTGCCCCCCCACTGGTGGTTGAGACACTCACTAGATCTGTCTCCTTCATACACCGCATGTGGGAACTTCCCAGAGACAGATATGCAGGCCTTGCACCTGAGTCCTCTAGACAGTTAGCCATGCAGGGAGATACAGCATGCTGGTATGGGGAGATGACATCATGGTTTCGGGCGCATGGGTTCAGCATAGACAGATTGCCTCCCTTCCAGTACTCACTGGATGCACCCTCTCTGACTCTTACACACTCCGAGATCACCAAGCTCATTCGCCAGGACTTGACTCGGCTAGACACCAAGAGGACATGGATACAGCCAACACAGGAGTTGGGCACGAAGATGGCTTTCTACAGAGAGCATCTCCTCCAGCTTACGGAGGATGGTTTTGTCACGAGGCCCAGATACATGGACACCCACTTGCCTCATGGGATACGATGTGCTATTGGCCATATATGCACATCTTCACACCAGCTGCGGATCGAGACCGGGAGATACAGCGGAGTACCAACAGAGGCCAAGACATGCCCTCTGTGTGACATCGAGCCTGAGACAGAGTTGCACAACAAATGCCACTGCCCCGTCTACTACGAGATACGAGGCCGCTTCCATTGCTTGTTCAGAGAGGGTTTTGGACCATTCTCTAGAGTCATGTGGTACGAGGATCAGAGATGCCTGGGTTTGTTTTTGCTCGAGCTACGCAGACACAGAGAGAGCCTGATGAGAGAAGAGGCTAGCCAGTCTCAAAGACAGATCACAGACTTCTTTAGAGCTGCCACTGGACACCCGAAGGAGTTACTACCACAGCAGAGCTCATCGCTTTACACCAAAGGCATACTTATCGACCGAGCTGCTGAGATGGGGAGATCCAGATGCCCACGACTGCGGAGGACTACACAACATCGACGGAGGCTGCATCAGAGGATTCGGGTCACTTTGGCTCAACATGCACGACGCTCGGTCAGACTACTGACCATGGAGGAGATTGTGAGATCCGCCAACGACTGATGCTGGATCTCATGTGATCTAGCTATCCCAGCTAGCTGTTTAGCTGCTTAGTCCACACCTAGCAGTTTAGAATTCCATAGTATTTTATTTTGTCATTCTGTTATTTTGTCATCTTGTTACTCTGACTTTGTATCAGATCCACCACATTGTAACTTTTTGGTCTCATAGGTCACTTTGGCCTTTTGAAGACGTTAATATTTCATCTCTCTCTCTCTCTCTCTCTCTCTCTCTCTCTCTCTCTCTCTCTCTCTCTCTCTCTCTCTCTCTCTCTCTCTCTCTCTCAGATCCCATCACACTCTCAATGTAGTCTGAAACCTCATCCACATACATACCAAATAGTGTAGGAGATAGTGGGCATCCCTATTTCACCCCGATAGTGGAGTGAACTAAAGTAGACAGCCCCTCTGACGTGCTTACATGTCCCACTATTGACCTAGAGAGAGAGAAATGAAATGAAATGTAATATTAACGTCTTCAAAAGGCCAAAATGACCTATGAGACCAAAAGGTTACATGTGGTGAATCTAATACCAGGTCTGGGTACAAAAAGTACAAAGAACTGAAAAGAAAATAATGGGTAGGGGTGGGGTGAAAGCTGATACAAAGGGAAGACCAAGGGTGAGCTGATACAATGGAGCTCTCTGACAGTTGAGGCATCATATACATATACATCAGTATCCAGGACGACTCCTATGTCGTGCCAGTATGGTATGGATCCTCTGTCGCAATCTGCGTCGATATCGAGAGGGCCCTCTCATCCGTGGGTGACGGGACCGCCCCAACTCTATCGCCCGATCAAGCAGTATGCCTCTCATGCCTCTAGTGTTGTTATGTTGTGGGGGCTACTCGAACTCCTCTGTCTGTGACTGAAAGAAATCAGTGATCTTCCGTTGTCGCTGGATCGCTCTCATTGTGCCCCTCTTTAAGAGATCCTCTCTGTGTTTGCGAATTTTCAGTACGTATAATCCGAGGCATCTCTGATCCTGGTATCTCATGACTCTAGAAAGTGGTCGAAAACCCTCTCTGAATAGACAGTGAAAGAGGCCTCTTATCTCATAGTATACTGGGCAGTGACATATGTAATGTAGCTCTGTCTCTAGCTCTATTTGGCACACCTGACAAATCTTGGACTCAGCGGGTACTCCTCTAAATCTGCCTGTCTCAATCTCTAGCTGATGTGAGGATGTGCGTATCTGACCAATAGCACATCGTATCCCGTGGGATAGATGAGTATCCATGTATCCTGGTCTCGTCACAAAACCATTCTCCGTGAGTTGGAGAAGATGCTCTCTATAGAAAGTCATCTTCACACCTAGCTCATGTGTAGGTTGTATCCATGTCCTCTTCGTACCCAACTGAATCAAGTCCTGTCTGATGAGCCTGGTAATCTCTCCCCTTGTGAGGCGGATGGAGGGTGCATCCAGAGAGTACTGAAATGGGGGTAGCCGGTCCATACTAAAGCCATGTAACTGAAACCAAGATGCCATCTCTGCATACCAACATGATCTATTTCCCTGCACTGCCAGCTGTCACGAAGACTCTAGTGCTAATCAAGTATATTTGTCTCTAGGGAGAGCCCGAGTGCTATGCATAAATGAAACTGATCGAGTGAGTGCCTCCATTACCAATGGAGGAGCAACGAGCTCCGCCCTAACAATGTCATGTGGTATTGAGGCCTTGGCCCTAATCATCCGAGAAATCATAGACACCAAGGGCTTCTCCATACATAGTATTGCCAGCCCCATATCTCCACTCCGTACAGCATGGCCGAAGTGACCAAAGTGTCAAAGAGCCAAAGCTTTGTCCGAGGTTCTTGGAACTGAACCTGCGAACATATCCTCTCAAGTCTCCCCAATGCTGCATAGGCTCTGGTCAATCGTGTATCTGCTACACGCCTCTAGGGAAAATACTGGACCACTGAAAACCGCCCCAAGATAAGTGTATGTATCTCCATACTCCACAGTCTCTCGACCATATGTAAAAGTGGGGACGCACCTCCTTACCCACTGCGCCGTGGTGTAAAACACCATTACCTTGGTCTTACCGAGGTTCATAGATAATCCACTGTCCCATGCAAATACATGCAATGCATCCATATGACGCTGCATCCCTTCTGGAGAATTGGAAATCAGCACAATATCATCAGCACATAATAGCAACGGAATCCATGTCCCTGCAAGCTGAGAACCTCTATCACCCTCTATATATACATAATCTGAAAACTCATCTACATATATTCCAACGACAGTCGGAGATAGGGGACAACCTTGCTTCACCCCAATGGTGGAGTGAACCATGTCGGATATGCCCTGAGTAGTGCGTACATGTCCTACCACTGTCTTGTATAAATCTAAGATCCCCCAGATCAGCTCTATGGGCACCCCCATGTCTTGCAATCTACGTATGAGTCTCGCTCATGGCAGTGTATCAAAGGCTTTGCGGAAATCCACAAAGCTACAATATATCCTCCTGCCATGGTGTCTACCCTCCTCAATAATGGCTCAAAGTGTCAAAATTTGGTCAAGAGTGGAGAAACCTCTCCTAACCCCAGCTTGTCCTGCTGCCTGTATGCCCTCTCTCTCTGCCCATCCACTTAACTCATGCTCAAGAATTGATGCATATAGCCTAGCCAGAGTGTGACCAACCATGATGGTTCAGTAATTCCCGGGAAGCATAGGATCTCCCGACTTGAAGATAGGCACAATAGTGGACATAGTCCAAGTCTCAGGGAAACCCTCATACATAGCTCTATTAAACATCATAGCAAGAGGCTCTGCAAGCATATCGCTGGCATGGATAAAGTGCTCTGCTACTAGACCATCATGATCTTGTGCTCTTCCTGTCTTCATCTTGTCAATGGCTTTCCTTACCCTCTCAACAATAAAGAAAGTACATGTTTCTGGGCATGCCTCTGGAGGGTCAAGCAAAGGTGGCTGCCTCGATGCTGTATAGAGAGATGTAGCATATTTTCCCCATGTCTCTGTGGAAATGATGGCTGGCTGGGAGAGTGCTCATTGAAAAGCCTCCATGCCTCGCTAGATCTTGACTCATAAACAACAAATACAGATCACGCTCTAATTGAGATAGGTAAGCCCTCTTCTTTCATCGCACTAGGCGGCGGAAGATAATACGTGACTATCTATGTGTAGTAGTACCCATGAGCACCTCTCTCTCTGAAATTTGATCCTCGTCTCCTACACTCCTCATCATACCAACTGTCCTGAGGCATGCTCCCGGATCGTCTGCGTGTAGGCTGGCTGTGGGGATATGCCTCTGATGCTGCATCATGTAGCGTCTCTGTCAAAATCTGGGTGAGCTCATCTAGTGGTCGTCCTAGCTCCTGAGTGCATAGCTGCTTGTATATCTCATCAGTGTACACGTGATCCATCTCCCCCGTGAAGGTATACCGAGTATGTGTGGAGGCCTCTCCCAATGGCGCTGTGTTGAACTGGAACGATAGAGTGAAAGACAAGATAACATGATCGACTGCTACCCCAACCGGTCTAGTTCCCACCACGAAATCCTAAAAGGAAGAAATGAGTCCTTGCGGAGCCATAACATAATCCACTGTACTAGCGCCATGCCGATGTGGAAAGCATGTAAAACCACCAGCTGCAGGGAATCTCTGTAGGCCATTCAAAATGGCCAATCCATGTGCAGTCCCCATATCAATCAAGTATCTACCATACTCAGTGTGCTCCTCATCCTGTGATAATCTAGACATGCCCATTTCTATAATATCAAGCTCCCGCATCAACTCCTCTGAGGTATCATAGAATACTGTCTGGTGGTGTGCAGTCCTAGCATTGAAATCCCCCAAGATAATAATGTTGCCGCCTCTGGAAAACTACCATACATCTAGGTGATGCATATACTGACGTACTAGGAGGAAAATAGCAAATAGCGATGTAGAGTGTGTACCCACAGGTCTCGTGTCGTCATACGGGGCGCTTCTCCATAATAACCACTCGTCCATCCCAATAGAAGACCACTTTCCCCTTCTCTCAAGCTGTCATTATCTCGAGCAGAGAGAGAGAGAGAGAGAGAGAGAGAGAGAGAGAGAGATGAAATGAAATGAAATAATATATTAATGTCTTCAGAAGGCCAAAATGACCTATGAGACTAATCCGTTACAAACTTGTGAATCTGGTACCGTGTGTACAGAAAAAGAGATACTAAAATGAATCTAGAGGTGCTACTAGCTAGAACTGTGTGGGGTATGTGAGATCATTGATACAATGGGTGCCCAATACAAGAGAAGATACAATGAGTGATGAATCCATCCTCATCTATACTCTAGATGTCGAGATAGTATGGCTTGAAACCTCTGTTGTAGTCTTCGTCGATGATGTGAAGCTCCTCCCCTCAGTCGTGGGTGTCTCGATCTCCCTAGCTCCAATGCTCGGCCAATGAGAGTACGCAGGTGTGAGTATGAGCTGAGCTTGGCAATGGTGGCTACTCCTCTATCTATCTAGTGTTTGGTGTAAAGAAATCAGTAATCTGTCTTTGGGATTGTCTCTCTCCAGATCTCCCGAGTAAACTATCTCTGTGTCTATGTAGCTCAAGTAGAAACACGCCAAAACATCTCTAGTCCTTATAGCTCGTGACTCTCGAGAAGGGTCCAAGTCTTCTCTAAATAGACAGTGGAAGCGACCCTGTATCTCGTAATACATTGTGACTGACATATATAATGTCTCCGTCTCTGGCTCTGTATGACATAGGCAGCATATCTTGCTAGCTGTTGGTATCCCTCTGAATCTACTAGTCTCAAGCTCAAGCTTGTGTGAAGATGTCCGTATCTGACCAATGGCACATGGTAACCTATGAGATAGATGTGTATCCATATAGCTGGGTCGAATCATAAACCCATCCCTTGCGAGTTGGAGAAGATGCTCTATATGAAAATTCATCTTCGTGCCCAACTCCTGTGTCGGCTATATCCATGTCCTCTTGGTGTCCAGCTCGGTCAGGTCATGGCAAATGAGTCTAGTAATCTCAGCCCCAGTAAAAGACAATAATGGTGCATCAAGAGAGTAATGGAAGGGAGGCAAGATGGCCATGCTGAAGCCATGTATCTAGAACCATGATGACATCTGTGCATACAAGCAATATGTGTCTCCTTGTAGAGCTGATTGTTTGGAGGACTCAAGGGCCAATCTGGCATATCTATCTCTAGTAGTATCCCATAAGCTGTGCATAAAAGAGACCGATATGGTAAGTGCCTCTATCTCCATAGGGGGGGCCGCTAAGTTGCTAACTCCTCTCTAATGATCTCGTGTGGCACGGAAGCCTTGGCTCTAATCACCCAAGAGATCATAGATACCAAGGGACTCTCCATACCTCTGCACCCAACCTGACCCACAGAGTGTCCCCAAACCTGAATCCCATAGAGCATAATTGAAGCTACCAAGGTATCAAAGAGCCAAAGCTTTTCAGGGTTCCTACAACTGAACCTGCGAACACCTCCTCTCCAATTCTCCCAAATTGCTCTCTTCAAAGAAAACTTTGGCCCAGTGAAGACTACCCCAAGATAAGTGTAAGCATCTGTTTACTCCACAGTCTCCCGACCATAAGTGAATGTAGGTGTTGATCTCCTAATCCACTACGGTTGTGGTGTTAAACACCATAACCTTGGTTTTACCAAGGTTTACACACAATACACTATCATTCGCAAAGCTATGTAATGCATCCAAGTGTCACTGCATACCCTCCGGTGAGTCAGAGATTGTCACTAAGTGATGACGTGGTTGCCAGAAACCCTAATTCTGCTAAAACCCTAACCCTAAAACCAAAAACCCTAATTTTGCTGAAACCCTAACCCTAAAACCAAAAACCCTAATTTTGTTAAAACCCTAACCCTAAAATCCGAAACCCTAACTCTGCCCTAATCCTAACCCTAACCCTAACCCTGATTTGTTGGACATCAGCGTGATTTACGAAAAGCTGGGCAGCTTTTTGGTGTTGCTTTTTCTACGCAAATTGTTGAGAAAGAGACAGAGAACCCTATTTGCTTTATTTTAGCAAGAGAGAGAAAGAGAAAGCCTCTCTACTTTATTTATTAAAAGAAAGAGAGAGGAAGAACTTTTGCTTTTTTCGCCAAGCTTTTGAGCTTTTGATTTTCAGCTTTTGGGGCTCTGCTTTTGGCAGCCCTTGTACTTTAAATAAGTGAGCAAGCCTCTCACAACTGAGAGCATCTGGACGCAGAGTCTGACTCTGAGCGCCTGCCCGCACTCTTGTACTTTGAACTCAGATTAATACAAAAAGAAATACCGAAAGGGGCGCCAATCTTTGGGGCCAATATCTCTAGGCACGGAACTCCGCCGGGCCAGTGTCGAATAAACTGTGAACTGTGAACTGTTTTGAAGTGGTTATTTGGTGCTGTCGTGGTAGATTCTTGACTTGGAGTGTCCAAGTCTGTTACAGTGGTATCAGAGCACGGCCGATTTCTCTTCTACGGGAAATCCGATCCCAAATTTTTTTCTGCGGCACCTATGGCTTCACGCAAGGATCAGTCGACTCCCTCTACATCCGGAGATGCGGCAAGGGATCACAACGAAGATTCCGGCAAGGAGTATGGCCCGCCTCGGCCTACTTAGACAGAGCGTCGAGAGATGAAGCGTCAACGATTGATCGGCAACGCAACAAGGATGATGCTCAATTTTGCGAAGGATCCAAAATTTGCAAAATATATAAGCAAGACCTCTTTCGAGGAGGTGCACATGCAGTGGCGGCAGACCACAGAACCACCCAAGAAACCTCCTACTCCCAAAATGTACACAGAGCAAGAATTAGAAAAGGTGGTTGATGCAAGAATTGCTCAGCTTTTTGACACGCAAAACAAAGCTAAAAGTACGGCAAAAAGCAGAAGAAAGGCACTGACTTCCCGAGCTATTTGGGTCGTCAGTCGACATTTGAAAAGGCTCTTGGAAAAGGGTCTTGTCGAGCCTAGTACTTCACAGTATTGCTCTCCAGTGTTGTTGGTTTTGAAGAAAGACGGATCTTGGAGAATGTGCATCGATTATAGAGCTCTCAACAAAATCACCATTAAGAACAGATTTTCGATTCCTAGGATCGATGAATCATGATATACTCGACAGATTACAGGGATCCTCATGTTTTAGCAGGATTGATTTGAAGAGCGGATATCATCAGATCAGAATCGTACCGGGAGATGTCTACAAGACAGCTTTTCGGACGACTTTTGGGTTGTTTGAGTTTTTGGTGATGCCTTTTGGCTTAACCAATGCTCCTGCGACATTTAACGGGATGATCGACAGGATTTTTCGAGAGTACAGGCTATTTGTTGACACTTTCTTTGACGATATCATTGTTTTCTCCAAGAATGAGGCAGAACATAGAGATCATCTGATTCAGGTCTTTCACGCATTACGAGATCACAAGTTAGTGATTAATGCGAAGAAAAGTGAATTTTTCCTTCCAGAGATACAATTTTTGGGACACATTGTCTCAGCAGCAGCAGTGCAAATGGATCTGGCCAAGATAGAGACTATCCGTGATTGGCCCCATTTGAAGAATGTCCATGAAGTTAGAAGCTTCTTGGGATTGTGTTTGTACTACAGGCGGTTCATTCAAAAGTTTGCAGAGGTTGCTTCCCCTTTGCATACCTTGACACAGAAAGGAATCCCTTTCTCGTGGGGACCCACAGAAGTGACAGCCTTTCAAGAATTGAAAAAGAATTTGACTACAGGACCAGTTTTTGACTTTGCCGGATTTGCAGAAGTCGTTTGAAGTATATTGTGATACTTGTGGTCGTAGTCTGGATACGGTCTTAATGCAAGAAGGCCAATGTCATTGCCTATGAGAGCTGATTGTTTTCAAGGCCAGAATTGACAGTACAGATATGTGAGAAAGAGCTTTTGAGGGCTATCCATGCTCTTATTCAGTGGCGACATTACCTACTCGGAGTCGATTTTACAGTTTTTCACAGATGATGGGAGTTTATGCTACTTCTTGTCATGGAAGCAGCTATCAGAAAAGCAGATGCAATGGGTAAATATCTTGTCACAGTTTACTTCCGGATTGTCCATGTGCAGGGACAAAAGAAATTGGTGGCAAATACTTTGTCCCGAAAGCCGTTGGTTCTGGCTATTTCCGCGATACATCATAGAAACTTCGAGGTATTGGTCGGTCAGTACGCTGCAGATACAGATTTTGCAGATGTATTCCGTTGAATACAGAAAGGGGAGATGGTAGCGGACTATTCCATTCGGGATGGCTACTTGATTTCGGAAAACCATGCTGTGCGTTACACAGCCATTGAGGGAAAAGGTTATGACTGAATGCCACTGTCCGTCTTTTATGGGTCAGAGTGGCATTGCTACCACATTGAAAGGGGTAGAAAGATACTTCTATTGGCCGAGACTCAAGAAGGATGTGGAAGAGTTTGTACACAGTTGCTTGGTATGCCAGAAGGTCACGTTTTGACAAGCATAAAGCACAGGGACTGTTACAGCCTTTTACCCATCCTCACCCGCCCCTGGGAAAGTATTGCAATGGATTTCATCTCCCGAGAACACAACGTGGGCACGACTGTTTATTGCCCAGGTCTTCACATTACATGGCATGCGTGAGACGATTGTCTTCGACAGGCACCCCAGGTTTACGAGTTTGTTTTGAACGGCTATTTGGGAGAACATAGGCACGCGGTTGCAGTTCTCGTCATCATTCCACCTGCAGACTGACGGGCAATCAGAGATTGCTAGTTCAGTGGTACTGGATTTGTTGAAGTCTTCTTTGTTGGATCAGAAGACTACTTGGGAAAGGTTTTTACCTTTGGTGGAATATGCCTACAAAAACACGCTTAACTCTTTGATGGGGAAGGTGCCATTTGAGATTCTTGAATTTGCTACGAAGGTTTCATCCTTCCTTAGCACGAAAGATAAGATTTTTCTTGAAGCCGACCGGTTCACGAGGGACTTGGTCCGGAAGGCTTTACAGAAATTTCGGTCAAAGACAGAAAAAGGCAGCAGATCATAATTGTCGCGATTTGAAATTGAAGGAGAATGATTGGGTGCTCTTACATTATGGGAAGGCACTCTCAAGAAAGAAAAAAAAAAAGGGGGAAAGGAGCGGCTTCTTTGAAAGCTTAGCATGAGATAGTTTGGACCTTTCCAGATTTTCCGAAAAGATAAATGATATCTCCTTTGGACTGAAGCTGCCAGAATACTTGGAGGATTCACAATGTTTTTTATGTGAGTCTCTTAAGGCCTTTTGAAGACGATGTGCCCAATGATGGGAAGCCAGATGTGCAACCCGAGTTGGACGAAAACGAGCAGATACTCGTTCCAGAACAGAAATTGGCACAAAAAGAAAGAAAGAAGGTAAAGCGAATTGACGGTTCTTGGTTTAATTCAAGACCTACTTCGCAATGGATACGAAGCGCATGGAGGAGGAAGACCTAGCAGATATTCCTCGGAATTTGAAGCTTTTGGTTTAGCATTGTCTATTTAATGGAACCCAGAATTTAGCTTGGCCGAAGATCTGGTGCAGTGGGATGCACAAGAGGGGAGTTACTCCGCTCCTTTGTCAACAGATGCCTCGATTTTGAAGACTAGAGTCACTGATGTCTCTTTGAGCTTCAAGGATCCTAAGAGCTGACAGTATTCTGCTGGATGACTTTATGAAATAAAATTCCGGAAATTATGAAACTGACTTGTTCTTGACTTGTTTAAGTGCAGGAACTGTTGCTGATAAATCATGGTCTAAGATCCGAATGAATGTTGATTTGTCATGTGATGTCCTGTGATGTCGTGTGATGTGACTGTCAATTGGTACATGTGCTAGATGTGTGTTCCTAGTGCGTAGGTATTAACAGTTAGTGT
This sequence comes from Adiantum capillus-veneris, assembly GCF_014529385.1. Taxonomy (NCBI): domain Eukaryota; kingdom Viridiplantae; phylum Streptophyta; class Polypodiopsida; order Polypodiales; family Pteridaceae; genus Adiantum; species Adiantum capillus-veneris. Next base: position 126,186,881 of record NC_140946.1, read on the forward strand.
CTGCTAAGAAAGTTTATGGCTTTTGTCTATTTTGCAGGCGTAATCGAGGGCGATTACAATGCTTTCAAGAGGGAGGTATGTCACAAAGTGATGACGTGGCTACCAAAAACCCTAATTCTGCTAAAACCCTAACCCTAAAACCAAAAACCCTAATTTTGTAGAGACCTTAACCCTAAAACCAAAAACCCTAATTCTACTGAAACGCTAACCCTAAAATCAAAAACCCTAATTCTGTCCTAATCCTAACCCTAACCCTCATTTGCTGGACATCAACATGATTTACGGAAAGCTGAGCAACTTTTTGGCATTGCTTTTTCTACGCAAATTGCTGAGAAAGAGAGAGAGAACCCTCTTTGCTTTATTTTAGCAAGAGAGAGAAAGAGAAAGCCTCTCTGCTTTATTTATTAAAAGAAAGAGAGAGGAAGAACTTTTGCTTTATTCGCCAAGCTTTTGAGCTTTTGATTTTCAACTTTTGGGGCTCTGCTTTTGGCAACCCTTATAACTTCAAATAAGTGAGCAAGCCTCTCACAACTGAGAGCACCTGGACGCAGAGTCTGAATGTGACGCCTGCCCGCACTCTTGTACTTTGAACTCAGATTAATACAAAAAGAAATACCAAAAGGGGTGCCAGTCTTTGGGGCCAATATCTTTAGGCACGGAACTCCGCCGGGCCAATGTCGAATAAATTGTGAACTGTTTTGAAGTGGTTATTTGGTGTTGTTGCGGTAGATTCTTGACTTGGAGTGTCCAGGTCTGTTACAAAGATCAACACAATATCATCAGTATTCTCCCAATGTATCAAAAACCTTATCTATATGCATACCAAATAGAATAGGGGACAATGGACAACCTTGTTTCACTCCAATAGTGGAGTGCACTAAATAAAATATCCCCTCTGGAGTGGGTACATCTCCCACTATTGACCTGTGTAGAGCCATGATCGCCCAAATCAACTTATTGGGCACTAGCATGTGCATCAATATGGCTCTCGGCACCATGTCAAATGCTTTGCAAAAATTCACAAAGCTACAATAAATCTGTCTCCCATGTGCCCTACCCTTCTCAATGATGCCTCTGAGCGTCAAAACATGGTCGAGTGGAGAAGCCTCTCTTGAAACCGGTATGTCCCGTTGCCCATACGCCCTCACTCTCCGCCCATGTGCTTCTCAAGGATAGATGCATACAATCGTGCCAATGTGTGTCCAATCATAATAGTACAATAGTTTCGAGGCTCCGTAGGATCATGTGCCTTGAAGATAGGCACAATAGTAGACAGTCTCCAAGTCTCAGGTAGACCCTTACACATGACACAATTGAACAGAACTGCAAAAACCTCTGTCAGCATATCTTTAGCAGGTATAAAGTATTCCGCTAGTAGACCATCATAATCATATGCCCTCCTGGTCCTCATCCTGTCAATGGCCGTCCACCATCTCAATGGTAAAGAAGGTACTCGTAGATGGGCATGGCTTAAGAGGATCTGGAAGGGGTGTCTGTCCAAGGACCGTACATAAGGATGTTGCATACTGACCCCACACATCAGGAGAAGTAATCATTGAAGGAGAGGAGTGCTCATGAAAGAAACGACATGCCCCTCTCTCTCTCTCTCTCTCTCTCTCTCTCTCTCTCTCTCTCTCTCTCTCTCTCTCTCTCTCTCTCTCTCTCTCTCTCTCTCTCTCTCTCACCTTACGAAGATTGAAGACAAGCTCAACGTCGCCATCAAAGAAAATAAAAAAATGACGGATCCGACACTCACATCCGTCATAAAAACGCCTATGCAAACTCGAGAAGGACGGAGAAGCCTACATCAAAGAACGCAAAGCATGGGGGAAAGAGAAGGAAGAATGGGAGCTAGAGAGGGTGAAAGAAAAAGACGAATGGCTCAAGGAGAAGGAAGCAATGCGGGAGCAAATCGAGCTCCTCAAAGCCTCGATCGCATCCCTCACCCCCGAGGACAGGGAGCTCAAGGAAGAGGCAAAGGAAGCCCTCAAGGTAGAGTTAACCCAAGCCTTGACCGCGAGCATGGAGACCAAGCTAGAGGCTACCAAAGAGGGTTGGGTCGAAGTAGTGAAGAAGAACATTAAGAAGGAGGCGAAGGAAGAGGCACAAAAAGAAGAAGCTCTCATTGTGCATACCACTCTTGAGGAAGAGAAGATGAGACAAGCCCAGCGTCTCAATGTGCGCATCACCGGCATGGTGGAAAAAGAAGGCTCTACTCCGGAGACAGATGGGAAGACACTATGCAAGAAGCTTGGCTACGGAGACCCTCCCGTTCATCAAATCTTGGAGAGCGGGGAAGGACCCCACGAGGAAGAGAGCTCTCATTTTACACTTCCCCTCCGAAGAGGTATGATCCACCTTCCTTCACAAGAGGGTGATCTTGAGAGGGCTTGAAGGCCCCCCCATCTACCTTGATGACGATTTCACGCCTATGCAGGTAGCTGATCGCCGGACATGTATAGCGCGAGTACACCAAGCTCGCAAAGAGGGGAAGAAGGCTTCATACAGAGACGGCCGGGTCATCATTGATGGCAAGGCCATCCCATAGGGATTCGCGGCCTATGAGACACCATAGGAGATACATCTTGCAGTCTGGAACTGCAATGGAGATCTATAAACACATCCAGAGAGGCTTGAGGAGGTGTGTCGAGACAGGGATATCATTCTCTTGACAGACACACATGAGAGCCCTGACAGGAGCCTACCTCGGGTTCAGGGATTCCATTGGGAGTTTACACACAGAGATTGTACACGCCAGCACACTACGAGAGGATCAAGAGGAGTAGCCATACTCTTCAAAATTGGGCTCCAGAACACAATACAGATTCTCGCACGTGATCCCATCCCACCGCCACCCGAGCCTCGCCCTACTAGCTCCACTTTCTTCACAGCAAGGATGGTACAGAGGGCCATAGACCAACTACAGCATGGCCGCTTGGCCGACCATACAGGATTGCAGAGTGAGCATCTAATATACACAGCTTCCACTATAGCCCCTTTGATTGCACATGTTTTCAACCGGGCTATAGGGGAGGGCTTCCCAGAAGAGTGGACCAGGCACACTATTGTGGTTCTCCACAAATCTGGCGACAACCTGGACCCAGGGAACTACAGGACCATCATGATTGGCCACACCATGGCCAAGCTATACGGGGCGGTACTTGAGGCAGAGCTCGGTTCATATGTAGAGATTGAGGGTCTACGAGCACGCGGCGAGGCAAGTTTCTGACGGGCCTTCTCCACTATTGATCACATCTTCATTCTGCACTGCCTCATTGATGGGGCAAAGGTGCGGAAGAAGAGATTATATTGCTGCTTTGTGGATTTCCGCAAAGTTTTTGATACAAAGTCACGAGAGAGGCTCTTCCGACGCCTCCAGAGCTTGGGGATACCATCAGATATGATTTGGGCCGTCTATGCACTCTATGAGCAGGTGACTGGGAGGGTATGCTGTTCAGGAGGTTTGTCTGAGGCTGTTGCTAGCACCATTGGTGTTAAGCAGGGCTGCCCACTCTCCCCCACTCTATTCGGACTCTACATCGACAAGATCGAGGACTACATTCTACGAGTTGGAGGAGAGGGGTCAGACCTCGCAAGTACACCTGTATACATTTTATTATATGTTGATGACATTGTATTGATTTCAGAGTCACCCGAGGGATTACAGCACCACTTGGCTGCCTTGGATGAGTTCTGTACACACAGGGGTTTGACAGTAAACCTTGGCAAGACCAAGGTCATGATCTTCCACACCTCTCCCATGGTGAGAGCTACAGCAGTATTCACAGCCGCCTTCAGACCGATAGAGGTCGTCACTTCATATGTCTACCGTGGAGTCACATTCACGAGTTTGCCTGGTCTTTTCTCCATGAGACAGGCAGCTACAGACTGACTGACATGGGGGTACGCAACGTTGGCCATGTTAGAGCGGCGATGTCACCAGGCACACTTTCAGGAGCCCCGTACGAAGGGGTGGCTATTTGACACATTAGTCACACCAGCTATGATGTATGCAGCGACAGTTTGGGCCCCAGGCCTCACAGACACCTAGTGGAGTGCGGTCGAGAGGCCCTAGGTACGTATGATCTCGCGATTATTTCACGGGAAGCGGACACTTCCACATGACATCATCAGAGTAGAGCTAGCGGCACCTCCCATGATAGTAGAGGCATTGTTCCAGACTATCTCCTTCATTCAGTAGATGAGAGAGCTCCCAACAAACAGACTCACACGCAGAGCATTTGAGGCAACTATACAGATCTCAGAGACAGGGTATGACAAAGCTTGGTACACTCAGGTTAGAGCATGGTTTGACAGACAGGGTCTAGACATGGATAGACTACCACCCTTTCAGTATGACCCAGATTCACCCCACATCCGCCTCTCACGTAGTGAGAGGAAGACTGCTCAGACAAGATCTTTGGCAGCTCTACACCAGTCGGACATGGCTCACACCCGACCTGGCATCTAGACGGTCACATTACCGAGATCAATTCCAGGACATACTAGCAGACAGGTTCATTCAGCGACCACGATACATGGATACTTACATGCCTCACAGCTCGAGAGTAGCTATTGGCCAGCTGAGGGTTTCCTCACATCGACTAGAGATTGAGACTGGCAGAGCATCAGACACCCCCAGAGAGGAGCAGATATGCCAGGTATGTAGAGTAGAGCTAGAGGATGAGGAGCACTTTGTATGCAGATGCAGAGCATATGATGACATCAGAGGCAGATACGAGGGTTTATTCACAGGGCAGCCTACCCTTTGAGAGATCATGGACTCCAAAGATCAGCGCCAGCTGGGGCGATTCTTACTAGAGATACAGAGCCACAGAGAGGCCTTACTTGAGCCCACGACAGCTCAAACAGGAGGAAGACAGACCCAACTCACTGACTTCTTCGTCTCACGACATCTACCTTCCCCCCCACCACCCGACACACACAGAGGGGTGACTCTTCAGCAGGCTGAGACCTCCAGAGCTAGGAGACGGCCCCGGGCTACAGGTTGCCGGGCCCCCAGACTTCATCGACGCCAGATTGCGGAGATTCAAACCCGTGATCGCCGAGCCACTGAGGAGAGACGAGCCCAGATGATGGCCAACCCCACTGCAGCCATCCGAGTAGCCCTCGCTCCAGCTCCACCCATGTACCACATCTTACACCCACCCATTAGCACAGGATGGAGCTAGTTTAGTTAGTCACCCAGATGCATATCATGCGTGTACTACCCTCTTGCATATAGGCTACCATAGTGATAGCGCTCCACACACTCACACTCTCATCATGGAGATTTGTATCAACTTTATCAGTCAGTCAGTCAATCAATTTTTTCAGCACTTTTGTCTTTCCGATTGACGGAAGACACACCCAAGTACATTGATTTGTCTCATAGACCGATTTCGGCCTTCTAATAGACGTAAACCTTTCTTTCTTTCTTCTTTCTTTCTCGCGGGGGGGGGGGGGGGGGGGGGGGGGGGGGGGGGAGAGAGAGAGAGAGAGAGAGAGATGAAATGAAATAATATATCAACGTGTTCTTTGGCTCTCTCTGACACAAAAAGCACAACCTGGCCTCGGCTAAAATGCATCAAAATTGGCAATCTCCAATGTGCGTGCGTGCGTGGGTGTGTGTGTGTGTGTGTGTGTGTGTGTGTGTGTGAGAGAGAGAGAGAGAGAGAGAGAGAGATGATATATTAACGTCTTCAAAAGGCCAAAATGACCTATGAGATCAATCCGTTGCAAATTGTTGAATCTGATATCATGTCTGTGTCACAAACTGCTCACGTGTCAAGCCACTGAAGACTTGAGCCGATTTACAGAGCCCAACCAAGGGGCCTAAACCCTAAGAAGAAGCAGTAGAAGAAGAAGTAACAGCGGAGGCAGAAAAAGTTCCCACCAACTTATGGGACCCCGTCCGATGGGGGCCCAATTTTGACTAAAGCCAAAACACGACCCACAAATGACCAACGTAAAAATATGATGATGTGGCAACTGTACGGACGCCCGCGAATTGCCTTGGCAATGCTAATGTGGCACCTTTACAGATTTCTGTGTTTTACGCTAAAGATGTGGCAGTTGTACCGATTTCCGTGAAGCGCGCTTGCTGCTTTTGACAGGCCTCATGCTTTAGAACTTAAAGAAATACTGAAAAGGGCACCAGGGTTTGGAGCCCGTGCTCTTTATTGTTTGTAAACCTTGGTAAACACCACACTGCAATGGATCAGGAGATCAGCCCCTGCATTCACTTATGGTCAGGAGACTGTGGAGTACACAGATGCATACACTTACCTTGGGGTAGTCTTCTCTGGGCCAATGTTTTCTTTGAAGAGAGCAGCAGAGACTAGATTGACCAAGAGGGTATATGGCCTTGGGAGGATTGGAGAGGATGTGTTCATGGGTTCAGCTCCAGGAACCCCGAACAAAGCTCTAACTTTATGATACCTTGGTAGCTTTAGCTATGCTCTAGATTGTCTCTCTTCAGATCTCCTCAATAAATTGTCTCTATGCTTGTGTAACTCAAGCAGATACAATCCAAGATATCTTCAGTCCTGATAGCTCATGACTTTGGAGAGGGTCCGAAGCCTTCTTTGAATAGACAACGGAAGGGACCCGTATCTTGAATACATTGTGCATTGCATATATAATGCATCTATCTCTGCTTTGTATGGCATAGGCGGCATATCCTGCTGCCTGCAGGTATCCCTCTGAATCTACAAGTCTCGATCTCAAGCTGGTGTGAAGATGTCCATATCTGACCAATGTCGCACCGTAACCCATAACCCATGAGATAGATGTGTGTCCATATAGGTGGGTTGAATCACAAACCCATCCCCTGTGAGTTGGAGAAGATGCTCTTTTTAGAAAGTCATCTTCGTGCCCAACTCCTGTGTCGGCTTTATCCATGTCCTCCTGGTGTCCGTAATCTCCACCCGTGTAAGAGACAACGATGGTGCATCAAGGGAGTACTAGAAGGGAGGTAAGATGTCCATGTTGAAGCCATGTATCTAGAACCATGATGACATCTGTGCATACAAGTATGATGTGTCCCCCTGTAAAGCTAATTGTCTGGAGGACTCAAGGGCCAATTTAGCATATTTGTCTTTGGTAGTATCCCATATGTTGAAGGAGACTGATCTGGTAAGCCCCTCTATCTCCATTCGGGAGGGAGGGCTGCTAACTCCACTCTAATGATCTCATGTGGCACGGAGGCCTTCGCTCTAATCAGCCGAGAGATCATAGATAAAAAATATGGCTCAGATAAAAAAAAATCTCAAGACTCAAATCCTGCCGATCGGCATGCACAAATAAGTCGTACTTAGCAAATAATGATTCCAAGAACTCAAAAATGAACAATGGCTAAAAGCCCTTTCTTGTAAATCTGTGCAACCCTTCTAACTTCAGGAGTAGTTGACTCTCGTAAGCTACCACAGCCATCCAGCATCAACACTACTACATGCTTCACAATGCACTTCTAATCACTGCTGAACACCCAAAAGAATCAAAACATGTCCTGTAGTGTGCTTCCATTATCCTATCAAAAGTTGTGATCTGAAAAGGTCCCCAAGTAAATGGAACAACTTTCTTTGTAAGGGCATGCAACAGTGATCGATCTTTGCTAACATTCTGATGAACCTCCAACAGTAGGACATAAACCCAAGAAGCTCCTCCACGCACATTCTTCAGCTCCAAATAGCTTCTACCTTGGCCAGAGAACGTAAAGAATTTGATAGGACCGTCATCCTTGAATGCTTTGGGGGTGGGAGGTCACAGGAGCTGGCATGGATGGTAAGGCTAAAGCCATAATGAAACCATGAGTGGCTGGATGGTGGTGGCGGCCAAGATGGAGAACCTATGGTGGTAGAGGTTGACTTTCCTAAGATGCATGCTTAAATAACTAGAGGCTAAATGTTGAAATAATCTGCCCAAAACTGAGAAGTATCAGAAGAGGTTAAATGAGATTATGAATAATGAGATCAAATAGAATAATTAGAAGAAAATCTTTGTGTAGCTTCTGACTTTAGAGAGAAAATCATTGCGCAAATAGGGAGGATTCTGACTTTGACCAAGAGTTAGGAATGGAACACCATTATATGCGAATCGTCAACCAGACACAAGAATCTATTGCGTCTTTGACCACGGGCAAAAACTGAAACCCTAAAACCTGTCACACCTCCAATGTCAAGGTGGCAAGAGTCAAGGCTTGATCAAGATCAAAGATTTGGCCTCCATGTTACCAATTTGCCAGACTTCCATCAATCAACAGTAAGCCAGCACGGAGCACCCATCATGTGGTCTCTTGGCTATCATGGGTATCAAGAACATTCATACTCTATGAGACTGACACTACAAATGTTGCATCATCAAATCAGCCAACTAGGAGCATCCATCATGTGGTCTCTTGGCTATTATGAGTACTTAACCATATACCTATTCTCCAAGATTGACAATGCAGATGTTGCATTCTACATACATTGTGGATATTGTTTAGCAAACCATTTTCATTAGAAACAACAAGAGACTATTTATTAAACCGATCCTGGCATGTGCATGTGACGAGTATCATCAAAAAGGGCTTGGCTTTTAACTAATCTATGGAATGCCAAAGAAGTTCACTGACAAGGCAGTAGTCTCCACATGCTGAAGAGACTCTGCCAATGCTAAGAAAAATTTTATATGAACATATACAATTGGCACAATTAGGTTTACACACAAAAGATTGGCCTTAAAAGACACAATTTTTTTGTCTACATTGTTATCACCAGATGTTGTCCAAACAATTAGAAGGAGTCTCATTGCAAATGTATTTGAATGGAATTTACTTACAGAAACATAAGAAAGAAAATTCAATGCATCATACCGAATCGAAGTTGAGGAAGGCCTCTTTAGCCTTTTCCATCAAGCCAGCCTTGCAATAAGCATGGATCAGATAGTCATACACACTTGCATTTGGTTTGAGCCCTGATTTGTGCATAAGCTCCACCAAGTCTACGACCCGTTCATGTTGGCCTCTTCTTCCATTTAGTTGCATAAGCTTGAAAAAATCCTGAACAATCAAACCAAGGTAAACATCAATCAAACGAGAACTTATACTCCACCTTGCAAAGATTGAGAAGCAAGCTTCAATAAATCCTGAACAATCAAAACCAAGGTAAACATCAATCATACGAGAAAATATACTCCACCTTGCAAAGATTGAGAGGCAAGCTTGCAGCAAATATGGAAAATTTAACATTTCATTAAATGGCATAAAAGGCATTGTATTTCTTTAGTGCAGAGTATGAGCAAAAGTCAAATCCACCAAATGTAGCTTTGTTCTAGAGACCTAACCCAAGGTTCGATGACCCTTTGCACATATATAAGGTCACAAAACTCTGAACTTACAAACCAAAGAAAAAGACTTGCAAAAAATACACAATCTAAAAACTTACACATTTAACCGAAACATGAATTAATTAAAAGGGAAATTAAATATAAATGAAAGAAGAGTACCAAAATTAAACTAATCCAATTGTTTTTATTATATAAGACTTTCAGTCATTCACACTAGGACCAAGAGATATACACCAAGATTTAGTTCTTGAATTTCAAGCTCTTCTATCTTCAACACTAGATACTTGTTAAAAAAGTATATCAAATATGATGTGGAGGTCCTTGATCCAATCAATCTCAACAAGGCGGTCGCGATTGCTCTCGCACAGGAGATGAAGCACAGTAAGCGAAAGCCTAAGGAGAACAAGACTTCTCAAGGAACCTCTCAAACTTCTCAGAACCCGCAAAATGGTAAGAACGGTAAGAATGGTAAGAATGGTAACTCTTCTAGCCCATCTTCCTCTAATCCTTCAGAAAAAATCTCTCAAAATGAATCTAAGGGTAAAGCTAAAGCACCTGCAAACCCTAAGCTAGCCCCATATGAAAAAGCCACACAAGGAATTATAGGAGGATACATAACGGCTGAAGAACAAGTGATTTATGCTAAAGAAGGTAGATGCTATCAATGTCACGTCAAGGGTCACATTAAGAAGGCTTGTCCTAAGACAGACCCACCTAAAGAATCTAAGGCACCCACAGCTACCACAAGCACTTTAATGAACCAAGCTGAATCTTCTCATGTCTTTGACACACATATTGATGAGTCTCTCATGAAGTGTTATGGTCATGTAAAGGGTCAGCGTTTTATCATAGTGTTTGATCTAAGCAGTATGCATGATGTGATTAGTGCCTCTCTTGTTGAGAGAGCCCACCTAGAGGTTAGTCAGAAATCTCCTCTCGAGGTGTCTGTGTTGCTAAATGAACTATTTTCTTATTTTCTCAAGTAATTTCTTTTTATTGAAATTAGGATATTTAAAAATGTGCACTTGAACCGTAAGGTTAGGAACTGTAGATCTACTGGAATTATTGAAAGCCATCAGGAACGGAAAACTCTGATGTGTCATATGATGGGTGACATTAAGCATCGCGAAGGGGTTTTACCGTTAGTTCTGTAGGAGAGACTAGGAAACGAGTATTCCTGATGCGTCACGTGATGGAGTGACAGGAGCATCGGAAAGGGAATTATCTCATTGGTCTCGCAAGAAATCCGAACTGGAAAGAGGAATACGCGTAAAGACGCAAGCACAAGAATAAAGATGGGTTCTGAGAAACTTTTCTTAAAAAAGCGGAATATTTTAACGAGTTTTCCGGGAAGAGCAGACACTTTCTCGCGAGGAATCTATGTCTGCATTGCATTTGTGCATGTGGTTGCATCCAGGGACGCCTTGGAAGTGTTGTGAAAAGCATTGTTTTAAACTTATAAGGTTTTATTGAGTTTTTGGGCAAGTTCAGACCAACTTTAAAATATGCCGGCCACCCACTTAATAAGCGGGCAGCCACTTAGAAAATAAAGCAACAAAACCAACCAGCGAATTCTCTCTCTATTTCGGGTAGAACAGCAGGGGGGGGGAGGGAGCGATCTCTACCCGGCCAACCTCTGCTCGACTATTCCTGTTGTGGCCAGGGAGCTATAAAAGCACCACATGCCTTCACTCAGAGCAGGAGTTGCCAGCGCCAACAAGAGAAGACTCTGCCGCCGGAAGAGGCAAGAGATCGTGAGACTGCGCAGCACGGAAGTCGCTTTTCCTGCGCAAGAGCGACAGGTATCTATTGTGGATTCGCCATACGAATTGTTGTCCCATGTTTGTGTGTGTGTTTGCAGGTACTTCATCGCAAAGAAGAAGCGAGAAGGCTTCGGCCTACGCTTGGGAATTCCGAGAACAGAATTCATAAATTGTCTGCGGAGTCTCGACTCCCAGTACAGACGGAAAAAGGATTGAGAACTCGTTTCCCTTACGGGAAGGAACGATGTCACGTGACACATCGAACCCTATGTGTCCGTGGACAAGCTACAGCACGACAAGGGTTCAGTCAATCCAGTCAGTCTAGATTTAGAAGTGTTCTGGCACTTTTGTGAGTCTGTTCGCAGACCGTGCATGCCCAATCACTTAGTGTAGATGCATATCCTCTGGTTGCACACAGCATGATCATAAGCATTCCCATCAGAATCCTTCAGGGGAATTTTCCAGTGCATTTAGCCTATTTTCCCTACTTTTGACATTTTTCACTTATTATTTTTAAGTGACTTTTGTTGGAAAGTAGGTAGGGCAATTTTGCTAAGTTTGTATATAAGCAAACTAGAGCTAGCACTATTTGGCAGAAGAGGCAGCAGGAGCCAAGCTCAATAGGCAATTTCTCCAACAAGACCCCTTGGTGGATTTCCTCCAAGCAAGAAGAATCAACCCTAGCGTTTTCTCATCAGCAGATCACCGCGACGGAAGCAAGCCCAGTGCATAGCGTTTTCACTCAGCATCATCGCCAGATCAGCCAACAAGCTAGCGTTTTTGGGAAACCAGCATACCTAGCGTTTTTTGACCTACATCAGCCTAGCGTTTTTGAAGATTTCAGCCACAGCATGCAGCGATTTCAGCAGTAGGAAAAACATCAAGATCAGCCCTAAAGAAGTAGCAGATTCAGCCCCGTAAGAACCTCAATTTTCAGCCTTAACGAACCTCAATTTTCAGCCCTAAACCTGCAGATTTTCAGCGACAAAGACCCACCGAAAACAGCCCCCAAATCAGCGTTTTTGGACTAGTCGCAGATTTCAGCCCATAGCGTTTTTGGACAGCAGCCCTTAGGTCACTCTCGTCGTCCCCGTCGTCATCGCCGACATAGCCTAGACTTGCATCAATCTCATGCATTCAGTTTGTACCAGTTTGTGCAATCATAAATAGACCACGCTCGCCGACGAGAGTGGGGCCTTCGGAGGAGGGTTTTACGTCGTCTCTGGTGTCGTATCTCTCTTCTCTCTCTATCTCTCAGTCTCATACACTTGCACGCACAGTGTCCATTCACTTTGTTTGTGATCATAGCATTCTCTCATTAAGAACGGAAGGCTCTCCCTTCCATAAGAACAAAAGGAACCTTGAGCACAATTCGGAGCACTCATCTTGAGCAAAGCGTAAACATTCATTCCGCTGCACCTAACAAACGACCATCGAGCCAGACAATTAGAACGGAGGGGTTCTTGTGCTTGTAAAAAAGATTCTCCCTAATAAAGGATTCTCTTTAAGGGGAGGGACCAGCCCCTCTTCTGGTCCCAAATACTGTGTCAAACTTCTCCCTCAACTCTGTTTAGTTGAAAGATTATTTATGCTCTTATTCGTGTGCGCTCCCGTTTGTGACAGTCTGGCTTCGCTCCCATTATGAACTCTCTCATCACGAAAGAATGCCTTGATGTGTTGTTTACAATTCAACAAGCTACTTTCCGTAGGAAATTTCTCGTGTCTCCTCTTTCAGAATGTGATATGCTTTTGGGCATTACATGATTTCGAGAGCATAACCCTCTCATTGATTGGGAGGCCAACACTCTCACATTAAATGCCAAGACTGACTCTCCCATGATCATTTGTGCTAAAGAGGGTCTGCATTCTTTGCCTCTCATTTCACATGTGCAGGTAAAGCATGAATTACGACGAGGAGCACAAGCGGCATTCATCTATGCTGCTCCAGTTTCCCAGAGCATTCAGGCTCCAGACAAGTATTCAGCTTTGTTTACCAAGTTTAAGCATCTCTCTTTGCAGGATGATCTTCCACCCTTGAGGGGCCGGAGAACCATCACATCGAGCTTATGGAGGGGACACATCCTGTCAGTAAGGCTCCCTACCGTTTGAACAAGACACAGGAGGAAGAGTTAGAGCGGCAACTCACGGAGCTGGTGGCTCGAGGATTCATACGTCCGAGTGTAAGTCCTTTTGCTGCTCCTATTTTGTTTGTCCGCAAGAAAGATGGTTCGTCTCGTTTGTGTGTTGATTACAGGGCATTGAACAAGATGACCGTCAAGAACAAGTTTCCGATGCCTCGCATTGAGTATATCCTTGATAGGCTCAATGAGGCAAAGGTTTTCAGTAAAGTCGATCTCAAGAGTGGATACCATCAAGTACGAGTATTCAAAGGCGACATCTTCAAGACCGCTTTTCGCACAGAGCGAGGGCAATGGGAGTAGTTGTTATACCTTTTGGATTGACAAGTGCCGTGGGTACATTTAATCGTCTCATGGTAGGCCGTTTCGACGATATGGTTGGTGTATGTGTGCTCATCTTTCTTGATGATGTTCTCATTTTTTCTGCATCGTGAGAACAACATGAAAAGGATGTCGAAAGGATACTAACCCGTTTGGATGAGTGTCAGTTGTACATTGCAGCTAAGAAATCTGAGTTTTTTCTCACTGAAGTTACTTATCTGGGTTATATCATTTCTGCAGAAGGCATCAAGCTAGACCCCGCGAAGGTGGAACAGGTACGTAATTAGGATTTGCCCAAAGCTGCATATGATGTGCGTTCTTTTCTTGGTTTATGTCAAGCATATAGTTCGCACATAGAAAATTTTGCACGCATTGCCGCACCTATGACTGATGTTTTGAAAGAGGTAAAGACTCGCCAGCAGCGCAAGGACTTGCTCGAAGCAGCCATTAAGGCTTTCGCAGCTCTCAAGGTTGTGGTGACAGAAGCACCGTGTCTTATCCTTGAGGTATGGACGGATGCGAGCAATGTCGCCATAGGCGCTGTGCTTCAGTAGCATGGTCATCCAGTAGCTTTCCTTAGCCAGAAGCTCAATAGTACAGAAAAGAACTATTCATGTCACGTGACACATCCAACCCTATGTGTCCGTGGACAAGCTACAGCATGATCAGGGTTCAGTCAGTCCAGTCAATCTAGATTAGAAGTGATCTGGCACTTTTGTGAGTCTATTAGTAGACCGTGCATGCCCAGTCACTTAGTATAGATGCATATCCTCTGGTTGCACACATCATGATCGTAGGAATTCCCATCAGAATCCATCAAAATCCTTCAGGGGAATTTTCCAGTGCATTTAGCGTATTTTACCTATTTTTGACATTTTTCACTTATTAATTTAAGTGACTTTCCAACAAAAGTAGGTAGGGCAATTTGGGTAAGAAAATATATAAGCAAACTAGAGCTAGCACTATTTGGCAGAAGAGGCAACAGGAGCTAAGCACAGCAGGCAACTTCTCACAAGAACCTTGGTGGACTTTCCCCTCCAAGCAGCAGATTCCCTTCCCTAGCGTTTTTAGAAGCATCTCCAAGCTAGCGTTTTCTGCATCATTACACCATCGCCATCATCCCCAGAGCTAGCGGTTTGCACCAGTTGTCATCACCAAAAGACCACATTTACTAGCGTTTTTGCAAGGACCCAACCCTAGCGTTTTCTGACATCACCAAGCCCTAGCGTTTTTGACACTTCCTGGCATTTGCAGATTTCAGCCTCGGACAGTTTTAAGCAACGATTTCAGCCATGAAATAGTTGCAGATTCAAGCCTTGAAGAGTAGCAGATTCAGCCCCGGAAGGACCCTCAGTTTCAGCCATGAAGAACCTCAGTTTTCAGCCCTAAACCTGCAGAATTTCAGCGACAAAGACCCACAAGAAACAGCCCCAAAAATCAGCGTTTTGGGACCCGCAGCAGATTTCAGCAATAAGCATTTTTGGACAGCAGTTAGAACCATCTCATTTTCAGCCCTATTGTCGTCACCGTCATCCCGGTTGTCGTTGTCGACATCAGTTTTATGCATCATCATTGTACCCGTTTGTGCAATCAATCGTAGACCGCTCTCGCCAAAGAGAGTGGGGCCTTCGGAGGAGGGTTTTACAACGTCTCTGATGTCGTATCTCTCTTCTCTCTATCTCTTAGTCTCATACACTTGCACGCACAGTGTACACTCACTTTGTTGGTGATCATAGCACTCTCCATTAAGAACGGAAGGCTCTCCCTTCTATAAGAACTAAAAGGAACCTTGAGCAAATATGGATCACTCATCTTGAGAAAGAACAAACATTCATTCCGCTACATCTTACATTGGTATCAGAGCTTTGGTAGTGTTCTGTATCACTCAAGGAAAGAACCACAAGAATCACAAGAATTTTTTTTGCTTGGTGCGGTCGCACGAACCCAAGTTCGCTTGGGTGTGTCGATTCCTAATCGTGTTTTTGAAGAGTGACAGGAATCCCACGAAAGAAGGGCTTATCCAGCCTCTCCCCTTGTGTCTCTTTTCACTCATTGAGAGCGGACCGTGCACTTAGCGGCCGGCCAATCGACGTGAGGTGGGAAAAAGCAACCTTGGTGTGAGCGCAAGGCCGCCAAGGGGTGCGCCTGCAGAAAGGAGTAGAACTCGGGTGAAGAGAAGATCCTTCTCAAACACGGTTTGCAAGCGAAAGGAAACCTCAAGATCCTCAAGAACCCAAGAACCCAAGACCCTCAAGAACCCAAGTTCCTCGTGAACTTAAGAACCAAAGATCCTAGTGCATGGTCGTCACTCGAAGAGGAATGGATACTTCGCATACAAGTGATGAGCATGAGAGAGGCGACGAAGAGTTCTCCCCACCAAGAGATTTTTCCGACCCTCCCCCTTCGCCATCCACGCCACGAGTTGGACCAACTTCTATGGAGGCGATGGTCAAGTCGATGTTGGACATGATGGCACAACAAGAAGAAACGAATCGAGTTGCGTTGACACAACCAGCAAGCAAAGCAAAACAACAGGAAGCTAAGGACCGCGAGCGCGATGAAAAAAACAAAAGAATTGCCGCACAACAAGAAGCAAATCGCATTGCTAAGGACCGCGAGCAAGAAGCAAATCGCATTGCTTTAGAACGCGAGCGCGACGCACGAAAAGAACTAAGAAAGGAGGAAGCGACAGCATGAAGCGCGGCCTTGGAGATCGAGCGTGAGGCTCAAAGAGAACTACGCACTCAAGAGTTGATTCGACAAGTACTTGCGTCGAAATCCGAACCAGCCAAAGATCGTGGGAGTTCCTCAAGTGGCACAAGCCATGATGCGGATTCCAACCATCCAGTCACAGAGAAGTTCACTTTCAGTAAGTATGATGGTAAGATGGATGCTACGGTTATTCATTCTTGGTTGCATCAATTTAATGCTTATTTTGCGACAACTAAGAAGACAGAAAATAGCAAAGTTTTGACGGCAGCTATGTACCTTGCCGGTGATGCCATTAATTGGTACCACGCATGGCAAGAGGCACAGTTAGCCGCGCACCTAGAGGAAGTCGATGAACTCACGCCCCTTTCCTTCAATTGGGCTAATTTCCAAGACAAGCTCAAGGCGCGGTTTATGCCACCTCAGTAACTCGTACGATTGAAGGACGATTGGAATTTGGCGTGCTCTCAAGCAAAATGGTATGCCCGTTATGTCTTTTTCTAATCGTGTTTTGCAGCTAGGTACCCAATTACGCAAGTCGGATGATGAGCGCAAAGAGGAATTCCTTTATGGATTGGACGAGTATATCAAGTACGATGTCGAGGTGCTCGATCCAATCGATCTCAACAAGGCGGTAGCGATTGCTCTCGCACAGGAGATGAAGCACAACAAGGGAAAGCCTAAGGAGAACAAGACTTCCACAAGTACCTCGCAGACTTCTCAGAACCCTCAGAACGGTAAGAACGGTAAGAATGGTAAATCTTCTAACCAATCTTCCAACAGTCTCTCAGAAAAAAATTCTTCCAATAAATCTAAGGGTAAGGCTAACACAATTGCTAAACCTAAGCTTACTCCATATGAAAAGGTAGCACAAGGAATTATAGGAGGGATACATCACGTCGGAAGAGCAAAGCACTTATTCTAAGGAAGGTCGTTGTTTTCATTGTCACATTAAGGGTCACATAAAAAGAACATGTCCTAAGCTTGAATCGAATGAATCTAAAGAATCCACAGAACCAACTTCCTCTGTTCATGCAATTAATGATAACACGAGTGTGCCCCAAGTTTCTCATGACCCTCCCATTGATGATTCTCTCATTAAATGTTATGGTCATATGACGGGGCAACGTTTTGTCATATTGTTTGACCCAGGTAATATGCATGATGTGATCAGTCCCTCTCTTGTTGAGAGAGCCCGCCTAGAAGTTAGTCAGAGATCTCCTATCGAGGTCTCTGGCTTTGTTCCCGGTATGGACGCTCTCATCACGGAGAAGTGCCTTGATGTGTTGTTTGCAATTCAAAAAGCTGCCTTCACTAGAAGATTTGTTGTCTCTCCTCTCTCAAGATGTGATATCATTTTGGGCATTGGATGGTTTCGTGATGCTAACCCTCTCATTGATTGGGAGGCTAACACTTTCACTCTCAATGCCAAAAGTGATTCTCCCATTGTCATTCATAGAGAGGACATTGTTCATTCTCCATCTCTCATTGCTGATATACAGGACAAGATTGAATGGATTCATGCGAAGGAGACTCTCTCCGGCTCTTTTTCTCCAAAGCATGATACACAGGATTTGCATGATGATTTGAATGACAATGATAAGCATGATGATTTGGATGTTAATGATGAGCATGATGATTTGCATGATCAAGATGTGATTTCTCACAAGCATGATGATTTGCATGAAGAAGATGTGGTTGTTCACAAGGATGATGTGTTAGTTGATACTTTCGCTAGTGAAGCTAACATCGTTACAGATTCGATCAATCACGAAGAATCGATCTTGGCTTTCGAGTCGAGGTCCAAAGAACCCCCATAGGACGATTCGATCATTCAAGAAGAACCGATCTTGGCTCTCGAGCCTAGGTCCAAAGAACCCTTACAGGAAGTATTATGTGTTCGCATGATTAGTACGCACGCATTGATCGAGTGTTTCGTTCGTGATCATTTCCTGTATTTTAGTCAGCGTCTTTATGTGATCCCTTTTATTAGGCATGACATATTATACGTTGAGCACGTTTCACTCATGGATGAGCACGAATGTATGCGGATTTTTCATGAAAAGTTGAAAAGTATGCATTCAAGGAAGTCACATTCCATGTCTCTTCCTTGGCATGACACATTCGTAGAACGAGCACATCAAAGTATGAGCACCAAGCATGGGCATTTCCGTTGTGAATTGCCAAAGTTGATTGATTTAGATCAAAATGACAAGATTCGATCTCATTGTTTGCGTGTGTGTGATGAACGGTTTGACACTCCGTCTATTTGTTCATCTACATTGCATGCACAGTCTTTGACGAAGACAAGATTTTTTCGACTCCCTTTACATGGAATAGGTATGTTCATTGTTTTGTGTTGGAAATGGTTTCAAGAATTTTCAGCCATGGAGATTCTTGAAGAAAAAAGAAGCATGACTCTAGACGAAGTTGAAGCACCGAAGGAGCCACAGAAGACTTTGTGTCGCTTTCGGCGCGGCCCAAAGAAGAAGGCATTGCAGACCTTTATGAAGTTCAAGTACCGTACGACCCACATATCAGAGTGAGCCGGCGAAGAGTCCCTTCCAGGATTCCGGATGCTATTGGCGATCTCCCTCGACGCCATACAATTCGGTACCAGTACCTCAATTTGAAAAGGAGGGGATGTCACGTGACACATCCAACCATTTGTCCGTGGACAAGCTATAGCATGATCAAGATTCAGTCAGTCCAGTCAATCTAGATTAGAAGTGATCTGGCACTTTTGTGAGTCTATTCGTAGACTGTGCATGCCCAGTCACTTAGTGTAGATGCATATCCTCTGGTTGCACACAGCATGATTGTAGGAATTCCCATCAGAATCCTTCAGGGGAATTTTCCAGTGCATTTAGCCTATTTTACCTATTTTTGACATTTTTCACATATTAATTTAAGTGACTTTCCAACAAAAGTAGGTAGGGCAATTTGGGTAAGAAAATATATAAGCAAACTAGAGCTAGCACTATTTGGCAGAAGAGGCAACAAGAGCCAAGCTCAGCAGGCAACTTCTCACAAGAACCTTGGTGGACTTTCCCCTCCAAGCAGCAAATTCCCTTCCCTAGCGTTTTTAGAAGCATCTCCAAGCTGGCGTTTTCTGCATCATCACACCATCGCCATCATCCCCAGAGCTAGCGGTTTGCAGTAGTTGTCATCGCCAGAAGACCACAGTTACTAGCATTTTTGCAAGGACCCAGCCCTAGCGTTTTCTGACATCAGCAAGCCCTAGCGTTTTTGACACTTCCTGGCATTTGCAAATTTCAGCCTCGGCCAGTTTTAAGCAGCGATTTCAGCCATGAAATAGTTGTAGATTCAAGCCTTGAAGAGTAGTAGATTCAGCCCCGGAAGGACCCTCAGTTTTCAGCCATGAAGAACCTCAGTTTTCAGCCCTAAACCTGCAGAATTTTAGCGACAAAGACCCACAGAAACAGTCCCAAAAATCAGCGTTTTTGGACCCGCAGCAGATTTCAGCAGTTAGCATTTTTGGACAGCAGTTAGAACCATCTCATTTTCATCCCGGTTGTCGTCACCGCCATCCCGGTTGTCCTCGTCGACATAGCCTAGATCTGCATGAGTTTTATGCATCATCATTGTACCCGTTTGTGCAATCAGTCGTAGACCGCTCTCGCCAAAGAGAGTGGGGCCTTCGGAGGAGGGTTTTACAACGTCTCTGGTGTCGTATCTCTCTTCTCTCTATCTCTCAGTCTCATACACTTGCACGCACAGTGTACACTCACTTTGTTCGTGATCATAGCACTCTCCATTAATAACAGAAGGCTCTCCCTTCCATAAGAACTAAAAGGAACCTTGAGAAAATATAGATCACTCATCTTGAGAAAGAACAAACATTCATTCCGCTGCATCTTACAATTCAATTTATGATAAAGAACTTTTGTCTGTCATTCACTCTCTTAAGCATTGGAAGCATTTTCTGTATGGTAGAGAGTATAGTTCGCACAGATCACCAAGCCCTCAAGTGGCTCCAGTCTATGCCTAGTGTACATTGGAGTGATCGCCAAGCACGGTGGTCACAATTTTTTGAGCAATTTGGAGGTTTGATTGAGTATGTGCCTCGAAAAGCTAACCCAGTTGCAGATGCGTTGAGTCGCAAAGGACAGATTTTGGCTCTTGAGTCAAGACCCACAGTTTCTATTCAGGGTGTGTCCTTCGACAGCATGAAGAACCAATATGCAGATTCTGAGTTTGGTAAGCAGTGGTTGCAGGATCTTGCTTCCCAAGGGCCAAGCAATTATCTCATTCGTGATGGTTTGTTGTATTTTCGTCAACGTCTATGTGTGTTGCCCTCTCTCAAGCCAACCATATTGCATGATGCACATGACTCTCACGGGTGGGCACAGGGGAATGAACACCACTCTGGAAAAAATAGAAAGATTCTTTTATTGGCCTAAAATGCGAAAGGATGTGTTTCGTTATGTCACACAGAGCACTATATGTCAAAAGGTAAAAGCTCCTTGGGGTAAGCAGCAAGGCCTCTTGCTTCCGCTGCCTATTCCCAGTGGACCTTTTCAAGATATTTCTATGGATTTTGTGACTAACCTTCCACCTAGTTTGCATTCAAGGAACACTCAATGTTTGACAATTGTTGATCGTTTCAGTAAGTTTTGCATATTAATTCCTTGCAAGGCCACAGTCACTGTATAAGATGTGGCACGGTTGTTTATAAAGCATTGGTACCCCCTCTGTGGTTTGCCAAAATCGATTGTTTCAGATAGGGATGTTAAGTTCAAGTCCAATTTTTGGCGCGCACTCTTTGAAAATCTTGGCACTAAGTTGAATTTTTCATCGGCTATCTACAGTCAAATGGTCAGACAAAGATTTACAATCAGGTGGCTTTTGATGTTTTAAAATCATATGTTCATAATTAGTAGTCTCAGTGGGAGCTCTATCTCTCATTGATCCACGCTATTTTGAATGACTCTTTTTCCTCTGCCATTGGTCGAACTCCGTATGAGGCAGCTCTTGGCCGTCCGTTCCAATCACTTTTGACTCGCTTCGTCTATCAAATGCCTGATGCCAATGCTGAAAGTCAGTCATTGGATGAGATCGTTGAGAGTGTAAAACTTCGGCTAAGCAAGGCTCAAGAATCTTATTGACGGCAGGCTAATAAGCATCATCAAGATGTTTCGATCAAGGAAGGGGATTGGGTGTATTTAAGAATCATGAAGCAACGTCTTAAGCAAGTTGGAAAGAAGTGTCCCAAGTTGTCTTTACGAATGTATGGTCCATTTCCTATCATTAAAAAGATAAATGAGGTTTCAATGAAATTTGCAATTGCCTAACTCATGGTCAATGCACAACGTTTTCCATGTTTCTTGGTTGAAAGTGTTTCAAGGAACACCTCCACACGACATTTCGGAAGAAGAAGAACCGAAGATCATCCATGAAGCTGAAGTCGTGGAGCCGGAGCAAGTGTTGTTGCATCGGTTTCGCCAAAGAAGCAAGTGAGACGATACTTTTTGAAGTTCAAGGATCGAGGAACCCACGAAGCAGTGTGGGTCGACGAAGAGTTTTTCAAAGATTACCCAGAGTTGTTGACAAACTACAAGGAAGCCATGCAGCTCGGTACCAGTACCTCACTTTAAAAAAAAGAGGGGACGTCACGTGACACATCTAACCCTATGTGTACGTGGACAAGCTACTTCATGACAAGGGTTGGGTTCGGTTCGGTCCAGTCAGTCTAGCTTAGAAAGTGTTCTGGCACTTTTGTGAGTATGTTCGCAGACCGTGCATGCCCAGGTACTTAGAGTAGATGCATATCCTCTGGTTGCACACAGCATGATCATCAGCAGTACCATCAAAATCCATCAGGAGCAATTTCCAGGGCATTAAACCTATTTTTCCTATTTTAGCCATTTTTCACTTATTATTTTTAAGTGACTTTTGTTGGGAAACTGGGTAGGGCAATTTGCATAAGACAATATATAAGAAAACCAGCGCTAGCATTCTCTGGCAAAAGTGGAAGAACTGCACAAGGCAACAGGCTTGCAACAAGCATCTCTCCCTCTCTCTCAAGCAAGACCCCTGAAGCTCTCGCGTTTTCAACCCTAAAACCTCAACGTTTTCAGCAAGCAAGACCAGCGATTTTCAGCTTGCCTCTACAGCGTTTTTCCACCAGCACAACCAGCGTTTTTCAAGCAACACAACCAGCGTTTTTCAAGCGAGCATAACTGCGTTTTTCAGCCCTGCATGGTGGCGATTTTGGACCAGTACATCAGCGTTTTACACCTGCAGCAATCAGCGTTTTTGAACCCGCAAAGGCAGCGTATTGCCACAGCAATTCAGCCGATAAGGAATAGCCCGAAAGAAGTCAATTCAGGCAGTCGTCGTCGTCACCGTCGTCTTCACAGCATTCAGTTTTCAGCCTTAGCATCGTTGACCTCGACGTAGCATCACTTAGATTTGCATCAGCTCTTGTACCAGATTTGTGCAATCAATAGCATAGACTTCTCTCGCCACCGAGAGAGGGGCCCTTGGAGGAGAGTTTGACAACTCTCTGGTGTCCGATTCTTCTCTCTCTATCTCTCAGTCTCAGCGCCTTCATTCACAGTGTTTATCCACTTGTTTGTGATCACTTGCACTCTCTCATTAAAGGACGGAAGGCTCTCCCTTTCCTAAGTAAAAGGAACCTTGAGCACAGTTCAGAGCACTCATCTTGAGCAACAGCACCTTACAATATGGGTAAAGGTTGTAAAAATCATGGAGCCTTGTGCCTCTCAAACTTGATCTTTTGGCATACTAAGCAACTGCCACAAATGCATCCACAACCTTTTTGAGCCTTGGTCAGTAAACACCCTTCAAGATGGAATCTATGCTGCGCTGGCCGGAAAAAGGTGAACAATGGAACTCTGTCAAAATCTTGTCTCCCAAAGATTGTGTAACACAACATCGTTTTCCGCATCAAATAGCCGTCCCATATGGAAGAGCCTGCAACTAGCTCGCCATTCTATATCGGATGAAAGATGTCGGCAAAGTTGGGATCGGTGGCGTACTGATCTGTCACGTGCGCACTGCTACGTGGACATGCTTCTGCCATAGTCTAGCATGAGTCTTAGCTTAGGACTGAACCTCGCACTTTGTGAGCCTCTAGCAGGACGTGCATGCCCAGGCCGGTCATAGTTGCATACCCTCTCTTGCACAATACAATCAGTTAGCATGAGCATTTTTCAGGGCATTGAACCCTTTTTGCCAAAGTACACAATTTTCACTTATTTATTAATAAGTGACTTTTGTTGGAAAAGTAGGTAGGGCAAATTGCTAAAGAGCTATAAAAGAAACCATATTGGGCACTCAGTAGAAGCAAAAGAAGCAAGGACATAGAAAAGGCAAGCACCGCAATAGACCGGCAGGCACCCTCAGGCTCATAAGCGTTTTCTCAACAGTTCAGCCCAATGTTTTCAGCCATCAGCCACCAGCGTTTTCAGTTCAGCCCTTAGCTTCACAGATCCTCCCCATTCCGTTGCAGATCCTTGCCACATCGGCCAAGCAGAACCCAGATCAGCCTAGCGTTTTGCATTTTCAGCCAAGACAGCCTTGCGTTTTTGCATTTCAGCCCAAGTGCGACTCGGCGGTTGCAGATCCAAGCCGCAATGCCGCCACAGTAGCAGATCCATAGCAGAACATCTAGCGTTTTCAGTTTTCAGCATTGACGCCGTCGTGGTCGGCACCATCGTCAACATCGACATCGTCATCATCATCAGAGTCCCTATCTTGACGACGACACCTTCGTCTTCATCATCGTCATTGCAAATCCCTATCTTGACGACAATGACGAAGGTGTCAAGATAGGGGGATAACGATGGTGTCGTCGTCAAGATAGGGACTACGATGACAATGATGATGTCGATGTCGACGGTGGTGTTGATGACGACGGTGTCAATGCTGAAAACTGAAAACGCTAGATGTTCTGCTATGGATCTGCTATTGTGGCGTCACTGCGGCTTGGATCTACAACCACCGAGTCGCACTTGGGCTGAAATGCAAAAACGCCAGGCTGTCTTGGCTGAAAATGCAAAACGCTAGGCTGGTCTGGCTGGAACTGAAAAGCTAGGCTGACCTAGGTTCTGCTTGGCCGATGCAGCGAGGATCTACAACGGAATTTGGAGGATCCGCGAAGCTAAGGGCTGAACTGAAAATGCTGGTGGCACACAGAGCTTTGATACCAATGTCAGGTGCAGCGGAAGAGAATAAGAATTTTGCTCGGATCTAGTACTCCGCACACAAACACAAGGGACACTTTACTTCACTTGAAAGAACTGAATTGAACTGAAGGAAAGAGAGTGACACAAGAGAGAGAAAGAGACGACACAGGCATGTCGGGTCCCAACCTTCAAGGGCCCTCTGGGCCCTCTTGCTCTGTTGCAAGAGCAAGAACTTTCTTTATTCTTGCACAATGCTGATACAATGACTAAATGCTCAGATGCTGAGCTAAGGGTACTAAAGTTGTGGTACTTGATGTCCACTATGTCGACGACGTCGATGACGACGATGATGTCCCTGTCAAGTCCGGGATCTGCGACGATGGCGACGAAGGTGTCGTCGTCAAGATAGGGATCTACGATGACAATGATGAAGGCGTCGCCGTCAAGATAGGGACTCCGATTACGATGACGATGACGATGTCGACGATGGTGTCGACGACGACGGCGTCAATGCTGAAAACTGAAAACGCTAGATGTTCTGCTATGGATCTCCTACTGTGGCGGCACTGCGGCTTGGATCTACAACCGGCGAGTCGCACTTGGGTTGAAATGCAAAAACGCCAGGCTGTCTTGGCTGAAAATGCAAAACACTAGGCTGATCTCGTTGGAACTGAAAACACTAGGCTGATCTAGGTTCTGCTTGGCCAATGCGACGAGGATCTGCAACGGAATGGGGAGGATCCGCGAAGCTAAGGGCTGAACTGAGAACGCTGGTGGCTGATGGCTGAAAACGCTGGGCTGAACTGTTGAGAAAATGCTAGGGAGCCTGAGGGTGCCTGTCGGTCTGCTGCGGTGCCCGTCCTTTCTGTGTCCCTGCTTCTTCTGCTACTACTGAGTGCCCAATTGTCTCTTTTATAGCTCTTTAGCAGTTTGCCCTACCTACTTTTTCAAGAAAAGTCACTTATTAATAAATAAGTGAAAAATGTGTACTTCGGCAAAACGGGTTCAATGCTCTGAAAAATGCTCGTGCTAACTACTGACTGTACTGTGCAAAAGAGGGTATGCAACTATGACTAGCCTGGGCATGCACATCCTGCTAGAGGCTCACAAAGTGCCAGGCTCAGTCCTAAGTCAAGACTCATGCTAGATTATGGCAGAAACATGTCCACGTAGCGCAAGTGAAGTGCGCACGTGACATGATCTGTCATATCCTTGAAGCGTCGATGATGTATCACGGAAATAGCCAAAACCAAGGGCTTCCAAGATAAAGCAACTGCCACTGAGTGTTTCCGTCCCTGAACATGGCCTATCTGGAAGTGAAACTGTGACAAGATGTTAGCCCTCCGCATCTACTTTTCCGAAAGCTTCTTCTATGACAAGAAGTAGCGTAAACTCTAATGATCTGTAAAGACTGTAAAATCAGCTCCGAGTAAATAGTGTCGCCACTAAGTAAGAGCATGGATCACTGCCAATAGCTCTTTTTCATAAATCTGTGCAACTATTTCAGAATGTAAAAACACCCTGCTCTCATAAGCAATTACATGGCCTTCTTGCATCAAGACTGCTCCCAAACTGCGACCATAAACATCACGGTAAACTTCGAATGGCTTTAACAAGTCTGGTAAGGCCAACACGAGTCCAGTAGTCAACTTTTCTTTAAGAGTCGCAAAGGCTGCAATCTCTATCGGTCCCAAGTAAAAGGAACTCCTTTTTGAGTCAGCATATGCAAAGGAGAAACTATCTCTGCAAATTTCCAAATAAACCACCGATAATATGAGCTCGAGCCCAAATAAGCTTCGAACCTCATGAACATTCTTCGAAAAAATCAAGCCAATAACAAATAGTCTCAATTTTGGTCGGGTCCATCTTTACCCCTTCTGCTGAGACAATGTGTCCCAAGAAGTGTATCTCAGGGGGAAAAACAAAAAAAAAAATTGCTCTTTTTCGCTTTTTATAACCAACTTATGCTTCCGGAGTACTTGGAAAAACTCTTTGAAAATCCAAAAGTCGTCCTAAAGCTGTCTTGTAGACGTCTCCAGGAGCAATTCAGATCTGATGATAACCACTCTTCAGATCAATTTGACAAGTAGAATCTTGGAGTCTATCGAGTATATCATCGATCCTCGTAATGTGGAAATCTGTTCTGGTTCATTGTTTCTTTATTTTGGCCTCGGCTAACTCTGTAAGGTGGCCGGTTTGGTGGTGTACTACAGGGAATCAATCATGTGATCTTCAAGACGTGAAGGAAGCAACTCGCCTAGTACGCCCTCAAAGAAGCAGTCAACCTGAGCTTGCAAAAAAATCTTGTCTTTCCTTTTTCGAGGTCTTTTAGATTTTCTGTCAAGTACAATCTCTCTGCCCTTCTCATTCTTCCAAATGGCTTTCCCTGCCCTATAATCGACCACGGCACTTTGGGGGAACAAAGGGATTCCTCGGAGGACGTCACACCCTCCAAAGGCATGATGTACAAGTCCTCGTGCCCTAAATACCCCCAGCACTGCAAACGTAGTTTGCCAATGACCGACGTAATGGCAACATCCCGTCCGGGTTCCGCTAGAACGGCCTCAGCTTGTGGCCCCATTTCCTTGGGCGTAAGTCCAACTCGAGTAAATCTCATCAAATAGGTGTTTCACAAATCTCGAGTCTCTAGAGTACTTCATCAATCTTTTCATACATATGCCAACCTGCAGTTGACGTTTGTACTCTGTTCTGGCAAACTTTTTTGACAAAAAATTTGCCCAAATATTCATTCTTTTCTTCAATTCCCGCGCCGGATTTTGACTTTTCTCTGCCTCCCCACCGGGAAGTGTTATCTCTGTAAGATTCTCCGCGAGAGCCCATGTATAATCTGGAGTTCTTTAAGGCTTATGCCCTATAAGACAGAGTGATGAAGACGGGAGCGCGCCCGATGCGTGATGTACGAAAGGTGGGAGTGATTAATAAGTCCGGGGTGGGGCCACGAAGATTCTTTTACAAAAACCTGTGTGTGCTACAAAAAGGATCGGATCCTCCGTAGAAGAAGAATCTTTCTAGGCTCTGATACCACTGTAACAAGCTTGGTCACTCCAAGCGAGAAATAAATAGCAACACACAAACAGAAACTTCATAATCACTGAACTTTTAATAGAGAGAGAGAGAGAGAGAGTCAACACGGACCAGCGTAGTTCCGTGCCCAGAGATATTGGCCCCAAAGTTTGGCGCCCCTTTCAGTATTTCTTTTTCATTAATCATTGCAAAGTACAACTCCCGAAGGACCTCTGCTCTCAGACTCAGCGTCCAGATGCTCTGCAGAGTGAGGCCTTAGGGGCTCTTATAAAGTTTACAAGGGATGCCAAAAGCAGAGCCCCAAAAGCAGTTAACTCAAAAGCATCTTGTCCAAAAACTGCCCAAAAAGCAATTAGCGCGATTAGCGGAAATGCGTACAGCCTGCCCACGTCAGCAGCTGTCAGCGCAAAACACGAAAATCCGTATTGTCTGCCACGTCGACATGCCAACGCAAATTCTGGAAAATCCGTACAGTTGTCCATGTCAACCTGTCCGTACTGCAGACATTGCCACCTCATCATTTTCTGTCCGCGGGTGGTCATGCCATGTCATCAGTTTGTGACAATCGTCCTCGCCATCTCCACCACAATCCTATTCTTCTGCCGCCCCACAACTCCATCCTTTGAGGATGATCCCGTATTCACAAGCTCTCACATAATGCTATGGTCTAAAATTGTATAAAAGCATTGGATGTTAACTCCAAACCTTGTCCTATCGAATTCACTTCGACACGTTGCTGCTTTCCTTCTCCACGAGTGTACATCAGTTCTTGAGAAGATCAAATGTCTCTAACTTATGCTGTAGAAAATATAACCAAGCAAAGCGGTTGAAATCATCCATTAGCAACATGAAGTAGAGAGCTTTGCCCAAAGATGCAAGTCTACATAGGTCCACAAAGGTCGATGTGAACCATCTCCATTTCCCATGCTTACTCCCTATATCTAGCCTTCAATCAACAGTTCACGAAAAGCATCGCGAAGAGCATCAATGTTCAAATGACAAAACCGATAATGCCATAAATCACATGCAGACTTACCAATCAATGAAGAAAGCATGGAGCCTATAGACATTGTGCTCCATCATGCCCCATCTAACCTCCTTGTCAAAGATTCGATCCCGTACGGAAGCTGCATCCTCTATGAAAATGAGCTCCATGCCTAACTTCCATACTTTGTGCACCGACATGAGATAGAAAACCAAGCTTTGGAGCATAAGGAACCTTGGAGATATGCATACCTTCTCTACCGTCTATAATCAACTCCATGGTACCCTCATTGTGAACAAATATCTCTGAATTGACGCCAATGAAAATGGAACCACAGTGTCATTGCATGTTGGGTAATTGATGCTTCAAAGGTGTCATGTATCGTGAAGCACCACTATCAGAGATCCAATTCCGAGCATATCGGACATCAAGAGTTGTCTCAACCTCCAATGTCCCTCGAGAAGCCTCTAAAGGTAGCAGCTCCAAATAAACAAAGACCGATGATTATACTGCTGTCGAAGAAGTGGTAGCATCACCAACTCGCTTTGAAACTTCCTACTTTCAAAGCATCTTTTTCAACATGGGAGTGTTGTTACTTTTCTTCTTATCCTTCTGCTTCTTATTGTTGTAGTTGGAAGAACCGGACAAGGCTTCAGGGCCTGCGCATTGAACCGCTCCTCTTGGTCCAACACCATAAAATAATCTCGTCCAAGTAATGGTGTTCAACCTGCCACTCGTAATCAACGAAGAACAAAAATTGGAATACAGAGGAGAAAACTAGGCCAAGCTAATTGGTCATGTTCTCTAAGCTGATTTGCTTTCCCATCTTAAGTATCTCCTGTTGGAGTTTCTGCATCTTGTTGATAAGGTTCCTCATGGAGGTCTATTTGGCATCCAGGGTTCGCAGTTGCACCTCCAAAGCAATCCACTCCATTATCGGAGAAGGTCAATCCCAAATCTGCTTCACGTCCTTCATGAATTGGATGTGACCGATGACAAATGGTGTGCTATTGAAGATGATAAATGACAGAATCCGAGCGTTGAGATGTTCCCAGAGCTTCACTCTCACTGGATCCTTTGGCTTCAAAAAGTTGCTATTAACAAAGCCTCCAAGCTCGTAAGTTGAAAACCACCATCATAATTTCCAAATGAAATAGTTGTCTCCATCCAATTGCCATACTGAGGGAAAAGTATGAAGGGTAGGTACCTTGATTGGTTGATCACCCGCATTGAAGTAGAACGGGACAAATCTCCCTCGTTGATTGTTGTTCCATCAAGAACTTCCTCCTCTCGTCCTTCTTCATCATGGACCGAGTTAAAGTCAAAATCATCAACCCACAACACCTTAAAATCAGCCCCATGAGGGGAAAAAACAACAAGACAGCAATATGCCTCTTTTCATAACGAAATCAGCACCAAAAACCCGCACAAGTCAAGGATCCGACGCAAGAGCATGCCTTGGCTCTAAAACCATGTCAAAGGTGCAACAGAAAAGGTGAATCAGATGATGATTGAGTCTGCTACCACACGCAAATCTCCTCTTGAGACTGGGCAGTCACTAGATCTTGAATCTACTGCAACAGATCTCCTTGACAATGTCCTCCGTGTGTCGACCACCCACCGTACGGGCTCTAGATGCAACACTGCAACAACTGTAGAAAGGAAGGAGAGAGCAAGGGAAGGCAAGCACTAAAGAGAGTGAGATCGCAATGAAAAGGCCAAGCAAGAGAGAGATATCAAGTTCTCTACAAACGCTAGAGAGAGCCTGAGAGGGGAGAGGTAACACGCTAGAGAGAGGGTGATACCCAAAACGCTGGTTGTATCTGCTCAATAACATTATGATGAATACAAGGAATGTGGAAGTCCCTAAAAATGCCTTACTCACAGCCCAGCCCTCACAACTTGTAATAATTGGGGGCCACCCTAATAAATATGCAATATCACCTAAAGTGATGATAAACTACGCATATAAAGGGACAATTGCAGATCACTAGAGACTGAAAACCCTAGAAGCAGGGGTCCTACCTAATCCCAGCCTACCGGACACAACACGTAGCTGGTAACGCCGAGAAGGTACGTCTACCTTAGGTGCAGCCAGGCACAGCCACAAAACAGCCCTCACTCCCAAATCTGCTCCTGAGAAGTACTGGAGCCACCACCAGATAGGAAGGTGCAACTCTAATAGAGGGGAAGGCAAGTTGTCATTTGCAAGAGGTGGGAGAGGGTTAGAGCTTCAAGCTTGACTTGCAAGTGCCTAGGCCTAAGTACTATGAGAGTCTATAAGAAGAGGAGGGGAACAAAATCTCTTATTTAGCTAGCAAATAGAAAACCCTTTCAAATACCATTTTCAAAGAAAGCAAAAATGTACCGATTTGCCCTGCCATTTGGCCATTCTAGAATTCAAAAATGTGTTCACAAATTCCCTGGCCAATTTGTTCGACATATGATAAACAGTAGATCCGCACATAGATACATATGAGCATTGTGACTCCTGAGACAACTTTCTTAACATGTTTCGATAGATCTGCAATCTCTCTTACACCACAGGTATTACTATCTTGAGAAGCCACAACAACAATTCCATCATACCAATGGCTTACAGGCATGTTAGGTTGGAAACTTTATGCAGACTAGTCAATCCCTTAATATTCCTCTCTCTAGATTCTCCCAATCACCACCCTCTTTCATTGCATTCAAATTCTTCTCTTAATTGAAACAAAAACTTCATCTTCAACCCAAAAAAAATGCAGTGAAACGCCTCATCTATATCCTTAGCTACATGTCCCAGAAATCAGCATCTCCTGGAACACGTGTCAACTCCTAAAAGTTTACCTGCTTAGCATCATGTCCAGTACTTACTTCAGTCTCAGAAAAGCCATGGCTCCTAGGTATCTCGTGACCTTCATTCTTGATAGCTACCACTACAGAACTTGTCAAAGATTGCTCAAAGAAAACGTACATTTCAACCTTTGCAATTGCAGTGTTTCACCCTACTCGTCTCTCACTAAATAATCCCCCATAGAACAGATTATTTTAATTTCACTTGCTATCCAAGATGGGCTTCAATCTAGTGCGATTGGCAAAGACCTAGGACACAAGCCTCTTCTTAAAATATCATAATGTTCAAATCGACTGAAACGCCTCCAACAAAGATATCGTGGATTTCAATTTGTTTCATTATGTAAAGAGAAATAATTAATGTTCACCTGCATAAGGATTCTTATACCTCATGCGCATTCAAACCACTCTCGTCATATGTTTATCTTTTCCCATTACTGAACCAACATTATTTAGGAACTGCTTGCCCGAAATTATCCAATCAGAACACAGTCCCACAACCTAAAAAATAGAGTCTTTTCAAAAGATCCAAACCGTTTTGACTAAAGAAACCTAGTCATATAATATAACCAACCAACACTATTCATTGCACCAATAACATGTAATATTGGGCGTGTCTAGATCCATTGAATATGGCTCAACAAAGTACCACTTTGAATAGGTCACAAAAGTCCAATATGACCTTGTCAGGATTACAAGGCGGAGTAACAAGTATTATGACAATTGAGCAATGCTTAAACTGCACCTAAAAATTTCTTGAAAAAAAGACAAGATGAGCTGATGCAGGAACCACACATGCACATCAATCATAACATGAGAAGGAATCAGTTACCATGCCTTCATTTCTGGAGTGTGACCAGCAACCAACAAGGCCTCAAAGGTCTCCTCAGCACCTGCAACATCATTGGCTACCCAATGGAGTTTTAACAAGTTCTGGTATAGCGATGGAACAGCTGATGAATTTCTTGACCTCAAGTCTTCTACGATTTCCTTGAGTACCTCTATGGAAGCGTTTCCTTCATCAGAATAAACATGACAAAACTGACAAGCAAAAAACCTTGATATCAGTTTTCCAAACGGGAACTCTCTCTCTCTCTCTCTCTCTCTCTCTCTCTCTCTCTCGTGTGGTAGATTGGTTATGCCATTTCCCTCTTGAATAACAGGTCTTGAGTTCAACTCTCCTCATTGGTTAGATATTTAAGGTCTCTTGAGATAGTTTCCTACGACGTTAAAATAATCTTCTTCTCGGGTGTGTGTGTGTGGGTGCTAATAAAAAGAGGAAAATGGTATAACCTTTCTATCACTCAAGTGTGGTAGATTGGTTATGCCATTTCCCTCTTGAATAATAGGTCTTGAGTTCAACTCTCCTCGTCGGTTAGATCTTTAAGGTCTCTTGGGATAGTTTCCTACAACGTTAAAATAATCTTCTTCTTCTCTCTCTCTCTCTCTCTCTCTCTCTCTCTCTCTCTCTCTCTCTCTTTTGGAAAAAGTCAGGGCTGTATATTACTGAGTACAAAATAATCCCAGCGGATGCCAAAATAGCCTATCACACGGGGAGTACAAGCTGAATGAAAGAAGGAGAGCCACTATAGTGACTACTCGACTAGAACAATCTCATGGTGGTCGGTGTGAGGAATGAAGGAGAAACCACTGAGGAGGGGCATAATGCCAAGTAATCTGACCACCTGTCAATGTGAAGAAGAGTGGGGATCGTGCCCAATGTCGAAGAAAGGCAAATCGACGAGCCTCGGCTGCTCTAGATGTACCGGAGGAGGAATCCCACTGCCAAATCAGGGTGTGAATGGTGTCTAGCCAAATGGCAGTGAGGATATCCTGAAGCAGCTGTGGAGCCGCACTGAGAATGTGAAGACAACGAGCTCTCCAAATATTCCATAGTGTAATACTAGTGATGATTGAGAAAACTGCATCACGTGTCTGCGTATCTCCCTGCCAAGCAATCTGTGGTATCATAGCCAAAGTCCCTCGTCGATAACCAGTGGATGTAAGCATGAAGGCTGGATCTGTGGCTGAGCCCTCGTAGAAAAGATGCGGGCCGGGCATCGACATCAACCATGAGACAGATCCCCAAGTAAGAAATCCATGCTGAACACCTGATCTGCTGAGTAGAGAGCAAACTGCAAGCCACACTACAAGGGAAGCTGAGCATGACCAAAGACAGTGAGCAGGTGACTCAAGTTGACGCAAAGGGCAACGAGTACATAACGGATCATGACCCATAGTAGCTAGCCAAGTCCCAACTGGTAGTCCCGCATGAGCAATCATCCACATGAAAAAGGAAATACGACGAGCAACATGTAAATCCCAGATCGCGGACCAAAACTGCTGCAGATAGGCATGAGAGAGGCCTGAATGTAACCAGAAACGCATTCGAGTGAGCTTCTGAGGTTGCTGTCTCATCAATGCTAATCTTCCAATCCGGACAGTGTACTCAAAGAAAGATACGGGTGCCCCTGTGGGATCTGAGTGAGGCCAATGCCACTCTCCTGGGTCCCAGTAAAGCTGCGATAGGGCATGGCCCTCCCACACCCAAAGCCTCCAAAGTGCAGCATCAACGGAAGCAAAACGGGGATCAACACAACGACGCTTCCCGCGTGAGCCAACTACTCGCATGGCCTCCCATCGAGCACCGGAGGAGATAAGTAGTGGAGAAGTGGCCGAGTATGTCAATCGAGCATGAATCCCCTGAGAATTGTCAGTATCAAGTGTGAATAGCATGGAGTCCAAACGAACTAATAAGAGAGTGTTGCAGTCAAAGAGGCCTTCCCAGCCACAATGAGGAGGCATCTGAAGCGTGCCGCGCATGACTGCATCCCACTGTGAAGGAACGGCAGAATCAATCTCAAGCAGTCTGTCTGGCACCCCGCGACCAATGTCATAATGTTCTGTCACAAAATCTGCATGCAACATACGTGTCTCATAAAACAACCGCATAGAGGCTGCAGGGCCAGAATCCCAAGCAGCCCAATCAATGTGAGTCCTCTCTCCAAGCTGACGAGGTGGATGAACCGAAGAATCAAGAACAGTAGCATTCCAAATGAGAGGCTGGCGCTCAATCTCCTCACGACATGAGGGAGGTGAGCGTACGATAGTCCGTCTCATGGAAACCCAAATCTGAAGGAGCGATCGTAGAAAGGGTGAGAGGGTGGAAGTAGACAAAGGAGCATCCGTAAAGAGAAAACGATACCCTGAATGCCAAGTATGACCGTCTCTAGTGCCGAGTCGTGGAGGCACTGTGCAAAGAGCAGCCTGAAGAAGCATCTTCCAAGGTTCTTGGCCAGGAAAAAGACCCCGAACAATAAGCTTGGTAAGAAGTGCGCGGCTCTATAACTCTGGATCAATGATGCCAAGGCCTCCCTCTGATCTAGGACGAATGATCGTGGACCAGCGAACTCTAGCACGAGTATCAATAGTCCCGTCTATGCCACTCCATAAAAAGTTCCTTACTAGTCGGCGGAGCTGAGCTATCACACCAGAATGTAACATCCAACAAGAAGCCGTATACCATACTGTAGCCAGAATGACTTGGTTGGCGACCAATGCACGGCCAGCCAACGACAGATGACGTGAAGACCAATGGCATAGCTTCTTGCGAATAGACTGTAGTACGGGTGCAAACTGCTGCTGTGAGGAAACATCAAATCCAACCTCGAAGCCCAGGTATCGGCATGTCTGACCCGGCTGTAGCCATGTGAAACCATTAGCTGCCCCCCAAGTAGGTATGTCATCACTGCCAACCAATAACCCAAAGGATTTATGCCAGTTAATGCGTGCACCACTGGCAATGCAAAAAACTTGTAGGGCCTCCCGCATTGCATCAAGAGCGGGTAGCAAATAGCGCAACATGAGCATAGTGTCATCAGCAAACTCTTGATCGATAAGGTCTGGAGCTATAGGTACTGGCATGGTCAATCCCCGAAATGCATGACTCTGAGCACGAAGAAAGTCAGACATAGTCTCTCCCACAAAAAGATACACATAGGCTGCTAAAGGACATCCCTGACGAACAGATCGAGAAAGCTCAAAACTGCGACTGACACGGCCACCAAAGGTAATAGCGCTGCTGGCAGTTTTGAAGAGAGCGGAAATACCTGAAATCCAACTCATAGGGAAACCCATCCTAGCTAAAGATCCTTCGAGAAAGTCCTAGTCAACACGATCGTATGCTTTCTCGAAGTCTAGGATGAAAAAAGCCATGGGTTCAGAAGATGATCTTGCCCACTCTACTGCCTCATAAAAAGTGAAGTTATTATCCAGAATGCATCGATCCATAACGAAGCCTGTCTGAGAAGTATGAATAATATCTGGTAGGAACGACCGCAAGCGGTGGCTGATCAGTAACGCTAATATCTTATAGACCGAAGGGAGTAGGGTAATAGGTCTCCACTGTCGGAGCTGAGTGGTGTCACCCCCCTTCGGAATAAGAGATATGAGACCTGAACAAAGCCGGATGCATATATCCCGAGTCGAAGATGTCCTGACAACCGCGAAGCAATGGTGTATGCAATACATCCCAATATGTCAAAAAGAAGGCTCTAGTGAGACCATCCTCGCCTAGACAAGAGGATGGATCAAGACTGTCTATAGAAGCATGGAGCTCTGTAAGTGTGAAAGGCGCCAACAGGATCTCTGCCATAGTGTCTGTACAACGATGTCTAGTGTGCTGCCAGATTTGCTCACGGGCAAGTAAAACCTCAGGAGTGCATACATCAACAGTGAACATTGTCTCAAAATAATCTGCAGACATATCAAGAATTACATCAGGATGCATATGTAGTGTCCCCTGAGCATCGCGCAAAGTCCGCAGAGTGGTGCCAGGAGGGCGTTCTTTATGTGCCGCGAAGAAGTCTTTATTCATTCGATCAGCTTTAGCTATCCAATGAGACACTGAAGCATGATGCGTGAACTCAGACCTAGCCTCCTGCACGCGACGAATCTCTTCTGTGAGCTCCGTCTATCTAGCAGCAAGATAAGCATCCTGAGGCCACTCCTCAAGCAAGCGCTGAGTGGAACCAAGAGGGATGTGAAGATCAGACTCACGGACTCTCAACTGACGATGAATGATAGCAGTCTGATCACGGCAGTAAGTACTAGACTGAGAAATGCAGTGAGCAAGAAACTCTCCAGGGGGTCCACTATAAGAAGCATCCGAGGACCACAAGTCATGAATCTGCTGCTGTAATAATTGAGTGGTGAGAACACTGTCAGGGATGCGACAGCCTCGTCTCTGAGCAGAGGATCTAGTGAAGGAGAGGAATAATGATGTGGGAAAATGATCTGAGAGACTGGTTCCTCTCCATATAGTAGTAAATCCGCCTAGAGTTGCTGCCCAAGTGCCAATGTAAAAACGGTCAAGTCGCTCTAATAATCTCCCCTGCTGTCGCTGAAACCCCCAAGAGTAATGAAGAGTAGCAGGGTGATGACCAAAAGAGGGTATGTGCCAAGCGTCCACACCTTGAATCGCTAGGAGAAATCGATCCCAAGCTGGCTGCTCATCGGGAGAAATGGATGATAGAACAGGAGGTGTGGTGGCTCGCCAATCAGAATCGCTCTCAACGTTG
Source organism: Adiantum capillus-veneris (assembly GCF_014529385.1). Classification (NCBI taxonomy): domain Eukaryota; kingdom Viridiplantae; phylum Streptophyta; class Polypodiopsida; order Polypodiales; family Pteridaceae; genus Adiantum; species Adiantum capillus-veneris. The sequence goes on from NC_140946.1 coordinate 126,223,763, forward strand.
TTGAAATCACCTCCAACAACCCGAGTCTACAGCAGGTAGAGCAACAGCCAGGGAGGACCAAAAGTAGCCCTCTCCCGAGGGGTAGTGGGTGCATAGACTGACATAAAACCAATGATAGATTCTCAAATCCGAATAGAAGCATAAACTGCTCTGCCAGCGACTAGTGTGCCATGCTGCTGAACTGAGGCCAAGAAACGTGACCCCACTGAGATGCATACACCACAACTCTGACCATGAATGCCCACAGCAGGCTCCCAAAAAGTGCGGGCGCCCGATGGCATGAGATTGCCAAAAGGAGCGACAATCTTATGCTCCTGTACTAGTAGTATGTCCACAGTGCCCACTACATGAGTGTGTAAATCTCTGCGAAGTAAAAGCTTACGGGACCCTTTTACCCGAGAAGTCTGTAAACCATTAGCATTCCAAGAAAGTACATGTAAATCCATAGACTGCATGAAAGAGTAGGTATAATATCTGACTAACTGCGCATCTTCTTGGAGGCAGCAGGACCATCCAAGGGGTGAGCTTCAGGCGGTAGGAAAGCAACCCGCAAGCCCTCTCGAAAATATGGTGTTTCATTGCACCAACTGCAAACCTCAGCTTGTTTACATTGCATTACCGATGCTGCAGCCTTGACACCCCAAATGCGCATAGACATAGGAAGCACCACATCTGAGGATACATGAATGACCATAGGCAATGAATAGCAAGCATAAACATCACTCCACTCCATAGCACCAATACATGAAGGATAGTGAGGAGACAGAACATCGAGGGCAGAAGTAGACAACCATAAATGTAGGTGAGCCATAGTCTGGGCGTGCACAAAATGGAGAACCTGATCCTCGAACCATTCCTGAGCAGCGTTGAATGGAAGGAAAAAGGAATGCGTAGGCTGAGAGCAGCTGCCAATCAAAGAAGGAACACCACCTGTCTTGTGATGCATAAGGTAGAGTTGTACCCGCAATGGTCCGTCGGAGTCACCGCACATCTCAGCCCGATGAGTGCCCCAGGAAAGAGGGCAAGAGCTGAGAAAACTGCGTGGGACGTAAGTATGAGCTGCTGAGGGAGGGGGGGGGGCAGAAGGTGGCGGGGGGAGAGCTAGGATAGGAGGAGGAGGAGGAGGAGGGAGAGGTAGTAGCGGTGAATGATCCATCTGCATGGGAATAGGAGCCTCTGGAAGAGGGGGAGGAGCGAGAGGAGGAACAGCAGGTGGAGGAGGAGCTGGTAGCAAAGGTAAGTGATCCTGTGCTGAAGAAGAAGAATGGTGAGGAGAAGCAGGTGGTAAGGGGGTGGTGGAAACTTGAGAGGGAGCAGGAGAGGTAACACTAGGAGCTGCATGCATTGGAGGTTGCGGACGAGGACGGAAGGAATGGTTACGACCCACTGTCTGCCATGCTGCCTCAGTAGGAGCCGAAGCAGAGGGAGGGACATGGAGGGTCGAAGCTCTAGGAGCACCTGCAGGCTGAGGAGGTGCTCGAGAAGTAGTAGGAGGAGCCGCTTGTTGGCGCTGACCATGTGGCTGAGTATGAGAGCCACGAGCCGGCTGCTGTTGTTGCCGATGGCGTGGCAGTGTGGGGCATCCTCGCGCCAAGTGTCCAATCTCGTGACAGCGTAAGCACTGTCCTGGACGGCCAGTGACTACCATTCGGCAAGAGTAGTCTCGATCGCGCACAGCCACAGTAACTGAATCTGGTAATGAAGTATCCCCAAACACCAAAACCTGAATGCGAGGTGGACCAGAGGAGAAGATGCAGGATCCCGGAACTACTGTGCCAAAGTGAGCAGCAATCATCTGAAGGAGATGCTCATCAATAAAATGAAGAGGCATATCCGGGAAGGAGAGGGTCAGAGGGAATCTGGGAATAAGGTGTCGACTGTCAAACTCCTCAGTAGTAAACTCGGGATACCACCGCGTCAGGTATATCATCCTGCGATCACAGAGTATCGGAGAGCGAGCCAGGAGAGCTGATGCAGTGGCGGGATCGGAAAGACGTACCATGAATATGCCTCTGCCAAGGAATGTAAGCTCTGAGATCCGTCCCTGAGTAGTGCCCAATGCAGTCTGACACCAATCGCGGATAGAAGATCGAGGTGGAGACTGTCCAATCATCCGGCCAACCAAGGCATGCTGTGCCAAGTGTTGTACTTTGGAGTCAATGCGTGTCAACAGGTTGCCAGTACAGTCCACACGACAAGCAAGTGGTGATGGAGCGCCGTGTATAGCACTCGAGACCGGCAAAGCCGCCATGAAGAATGGACGAAACTGACAAACGGGGAAAGCACGACCCGAATGGAATGCTGGACACTTTCTCTCTCGCTCTCTTTCTCGCTTTCGCTTGCAGGCGATTGAAAGAAGACGCGGTTAGGGTTTGGGACGGTTAGGTTTTTGGATTTTTAGGGTTTCGTTGAATTAGGGTTTTTGAAACTGTTAGGGTTGCACGGAATTAGGGTTTGGCTGGCTGCAGAGCACGCGCAGGCCGCAAAGGAGTGCAGGCAACAGAGCGTGCGCAGGCAGCAAGGGTGTGCAGGCAGCGCGTGCAGGCAGCAGCACATGCGCAGAGCAAGGCGCGACGGCAGGGAATAGGGCGCGCAGCAGGGCAGGCTGCAGGGTCGCGCGCAAGAGAACAGGCTGCAGGTTCCCACGACGGCCTCTCTCTCTCTCTCTCTCTCTCTCTCTCTCTCTCTCTCTCTCTCTCTCTCTCTCTCTCTCTGGGAGGGGTTTGGGCCTCTACCTAGAGTCATGCAATTCAACGACCAGAGATGCCTTGGTCTATAGTTGATGGAGATACAGCAAGCAGGGCTCTTAAGAAAGAGATAGAGCTAAATTTGGAGAAAAATACCTAGCATTAGATCAAAGATTTTTTCATGCCAGATCACAGACAAGAGCAGCCAGACAGCAGAGATAGAGACCATATCATCCGTAGAAGCATAATGACTGATCAAGCAACCTAGATTGGGAGATTCGAGGATGAGAGGCCATTCTTCTAGAGATGAAAGAGACTTCAGCAACAAATCAGACATGGGGAGCCATTGTCACGTGCACATGGCTTTGTGTGCCAGGTGGACATGCTTCATCGACTTCCAAGGCCAGTTTTCCTGGTCTTCCTAGATAGAAGTGTCTAGAATCCTAGGAGGATTAGTACCGGCAATTTTGTGAGCCTGTTTGCACGACCTGCATGTCCAAACGAGTCCATTAGGTTAGGTTTTCCAGTTTTGGAACCCTCTTGCATAAATGGTTTATATACGCATTTTGACAAATGTTATTACACTACGGTGGGCATCTGCCATGACGTGCATGTAGTGCTAGGTTAGAGGAATCCAACGAGCCATTCCCGTGTCAATCAGATTCTCAAGTGGGCATATGTGCAACAATGTCACCCAAAAACTGATCCCCTGGTCCAATTTATTAATAAATCATTTTTGTGATTTATTTTGTTGGGTCTGCCCTACCTAGCCCTTAGCAAATTTATTAAGTCAAAAACTGGGCCTATAAAGGGAGCACTCATCCTAGCATTTTCAGTCACATTTGCCAGCGCTAGCAAGGAGCAGAGCAACCTCAGCGTTTTCAACAAATTCAGCCAGTGTTTCCTTCAAGTAACCCTCAGCCTTAGCGTTTTGCAGTTTACTCTCTAGCGCTAGCCTGAGCCTAGCAGATCAACCAGCGTTTCCAGTTTTCAGCCCATGCCATCGTCGGGTCGTGCGAGATCTGTTAATGATAGCTTCTCCCAAATGCGGTCCAGTACTTCAGAAGCCCATTGAGCCTCCCCTCAGCCATTCCCTCACTGGCATCGAGTGCTCCATTGCTGCCCATCATCGTCGCCATAGAGATCAGCGTTTTCAGCCCTGCTTTACGCGAGAGATCTGCTGCGTTTCACGTCGGAGATCTGTGTTTTTGCAGCCAGCTTTCAGCCCTTCATTCCTCTCACCTCGGGAGAGCAATTCAGCCCCAGATCTACCCCTTGGTGGCCATCCGCAATCGCACATCGAGAAGGATCCAAAGGTGCATCAATTTAGCCCCGAAGGTGCCTCATCTTGAGGAGTTACCACAGCGATAGTCATCATTTGAGTCAGTAGAGTCTGCACTTGAGGTACTGCATGTTCCATTTATGCAATCAAAAGCAAATCCCACATTGGCAACGGTGTGGGGGTCCCTTGACAGCGTTGGTTGGGACCCCATGGGGTGTCAAGCGAGAGAGAGAGAGAGAGAGAGAGAGTAGGGGGGGAGAGAAAAAAAAAAAACCTCTTCTTCACTCCTGTACTCCCTCTCCCTCTCCTGTTGCGGCCTTTCAATCATGAGAAAGTAGAATGGCAAGGATGACCCGGTGGAGGATGCAAAGAAGAATTGAGCGAGTCCATCAACAAGATCAACCGCCACCTCTTAGGTACTATTAACGGACTCGACGCACGCGTGACAACACACGAAAGCACGATACACACACTCAAGGATCGCGTGAAGGCCCAAGATGAGGAAATCGCACTTCTCAAGAAAGAGCTTGCACAGGTGCGATCGCAAAATGTCCTCGAAGAGGAAAGCTTCAACCCTCTGTCATTGAAGAGCTTAACACGATTAAGAAACAAGTGCAGGCCATCAAAGAAGGTGGGGAGCAACAAAAAGAAATGACGACCTTGTAGGTATATGTCATCACAAAGACCCAACAAAAAGCAAAATCCTTTAGGGGAATTTTCCGATGCATTTAGCCTAATTTCCCTATTTTTGACAATTTTTCACTTCTAATTTTTAAGTGACTTTTGTTGGAAAGTAGGGAGGGCAAATTGAGTAAGTTTGTATATAAACAAACCTAGACTAGCACTAATTGGCAAAAGAGGCAGCAGGAGCACCTTCCCTCAACAGGCAACTGCTCAGCAAGAACCCTTGGTGGCCTTTTTCCTCCAAGCAACTCTCTAGCGTTTTCATCAACAAGTTACCCTCGCCATAGACCCCCCAAGCATTGGCGTTTTCCAGCCATCGCATCATCGCAGACAACCACAATACCTTGCGTTTTTCCTCCAAGGCGGATTGCAGCCCTAGCATTTCCAAAACCCCCAATCGCCCCCTTTTGGCATGGCGATTTCAGCAGATAGAGCACCGACAGATTCCAAGTTTTGACCACCTAAAGACCAATAGATTTCAGCCATTAAGAACCAGCCATATCAGTGTTTTTAGGATCAGAATCTTCAACGTTTTCAGCCACAGCAGATTTCAGCCCATTTGCGTTTTTGGACAGCAGTACAAGAACAGCAGATTTCAGCCCTTAGATCGGTCTCGCCATCCCCGCCGTCGTCATCGATCTAGCCTAGACTTGCATCAATCAAATGCATCCACTTTGTACTAGTTTGTGCAATCAATAGTAGACCACTCTCACCGACGAAAGTGGGGCCTTCGGAGGAGGGTTTTACAACGTCTCTGGTGTCGTATTCTCTTCTCTCTCTATCTCTCAATCTCATACACTTGCACGCACAGTGTTCATTCACTTTGTTCGTGATCATTGCACTCTCTCATTAAGGACGGAAGGCTCTCCCTTCCATAAGAACAAAAAGGAACCTTGAGCACACTACGGAGCGCTCATCTTGAGAAAGAACAACATTCATTCCGCTGCACCTTACATTGGTATCAGAGCTTTGGCAGTGTTCTGTATCACTCAAGGAAAGAACCACATAATATTTTTTGCTTGATGCGGTGGCACGCACCCAAGTTCACTTGGACGTGTCGATTCCTAATCGTGTTTTTGAAGAGTGACAGGAATCCCAAGAAAGAAGGGCTTGTCCAGCCTCCCCTTGTGCCTCTTTTCACTCATTGAGAGCGGACCGTGCACTTAGCGGCCGGACAATCGACGTGGGGTGGGAAAAAGCAACCTTGGTGTGAGCGCAAGGCCGCCAAGGGGTGCGCCCGCGGAAAAGAGCAGAACTCGGGCAAACAGAAGATCCTTCTCGAACACAGATTGCAAGCAAAAGAAGAACCTCAAGAACCTCAAGACCTCAAGACCCTCAAGAACCCGAGAACCCAAGACCCTCAAGAACCCAAGTTCCTCGTGAACTTAAGAACCAAAGGTCATAGTGCATGGTCATCACCCAAAGCGGAATGGATACTTCGCATACAGGTAATGAGCATGAGAGAGGCGACGAAGAATTTTTCCCACCAAGAGGTTTTTCCGACCCTCCCCCTTCCCCATCTATGCCACGAGTTGTACCAAATCCTTTGGAGGCAATGGTCAAGTCGATGTTGGACATCATGGCACGACAAGAAGCGACTCGCATTGATAGGGAACGTGAGCGCAAGGAACGCAAAGAAAGAAAAGCAGACACAAAAGTAGCTATGGAACGTGAGCGCGAGCAAATGCGCTTGGACGCCGAAGCAAGACGAGTGGACTTCGAGGCCGATCGCGAGGTTCAAAGGGACCTCCGCACTCAAGAATTGGTTCGACAAGTTCTTGCCTCGAAGTCTGAACCAGCCAAAGATGTTGATAGTTCCTCAAGTGGCGCAAGCCGGGATGCAGACGCCAACAACCCAGTCACAGAGAAGTTGACTTTTAGTAAATATGATGGTAAGATGGATGCTACGGTTATTCATTCTTGGTTGCATCAATTTAATGCTTATTTTGCGACAACTAAGAAGACGACAACTATGTACCTTGCCAGTGATGCCATCAATTGGTACCACGCATAGCAAGAGGCAAAGTTAGCCGCGCACCTAGAGGAAGCTGACGAATTCACGTCCCCTTCCCTTCAATTGGGTTGATTTCCAAGACAAGCTCAAGGCGCGGTTTATGCCACCTCAGTATCTCACACGATTGAAGAACGATTGGTGCGCTCTCAAGTAAAATGGTATGCCGGTTATGCATTTTTCTAATCGTGTTTTGCAGCTAGGTACCCAATTACACAAGTCGGATGATGAGCGCAAGGAGGCATTCCTTTATGGATTGAACGAGTATATCAAGTACGATTTCGAGGTACTCGATCCAATCGATCTCAACAAGGCGGTAACGATCGCTCTCGCACAGGAGATGAAGCACAGCAAGGGAAAGCCTAAGGAGAACAAGACTTCCACAAGTACCTCTCAAACTTCTGAGAACCCTCATAATGGTAAGCACGGCAAGAATGGTAAGAACGGTAACTCTTCTAACCAATCTTCCAGTAGTCTCTTAGAAACGAATTCTTCGAATGAACCTAAGGGAAAGGCTAACACAATTGCTAAACCGAAGCTTACTCCATATGAAAAGGTAGCACAAGGAATTTTAGGAGGATACATCACGTCGGAAGAGCAAAGCACTTATTCTAAGGAAGGTAGTTGTTTTCATTCACATTAAGGGTCACATCCAAAGAACATGTCCTAAGCTTGACTCAAATGAATCTAAAGAATCCACAGAACCCACTTCCTCTGTCAATGCAATTAATGATAAAACAAGTATGCCCCAAGTTTCTCCTCACCCTCCCATTGATGAGTCTCTCATTAAATGTTATGGTCATATGACGGGGCAGCATTTTGTGATATTGTTTGACCCAGGTAGTATGCATGATGGGATCAGTCCCTTGATGTAGATGCATATCCTCTGGTTGCACACAACATGATCATAAGCATTCCCATCAGAATCCTTTAGGGGAATTTTCTAGTGCATTTAGCCTATTTTCCCTATTTTTAACATTTTTACTTATTATTTTTAAGTGACTTTTGTTGGTAAGTAAGTAGGGCAAATTGAGTAAGTTTGTATATAAGCAAACCTAGACTAGCACTAATTGGCAAAAGAGGCGGCAGGAGCGCCATCGCTCCACAGGCAACTTCTCAACAAGAACCCTTGGTGGCGTTTTTCCTCAAGCAAGAACACTTCACTCTCTAGCGTTTTCATCAACAAGTTACCCTCGTCATAGAACCCCCCAAGCATTGGCGTTTTCCAGCCATAGCCTCATCACAGACAACCACAGTACCTAGCGTTTTTCCTCCAAGACGGATTGCAGCCCTAGCGTTTCCAAAACCCCCAATCGCCCCCTTTTGGCATGGCGATTTCAGCAAATAGAGCACCAACAGATTCTAGGTTTTGACCACCTAAAGACCAACAGATTTCAGCCATTAAGAACCAGCCATATCAACGTTTTTAGGAGCAGAATCTTCAGCGTTTTCAGCCGCAGCAGATTTCAGCCCATTTGCGTTTTTAAACAGCAGTACAAGAAAAGCAGATTTCAGCCCTTAGATCGGTCTCGCCATCCCCATCGTCGTCATCGATCTAGCCTAGACTTGCATTAGTCACATGCATCCACTTTGTACCAATTTGTGCAATCAATAGTAGACCACTCTCGCAGACGAGAGTGAGGCCTTCGGAGGAGGGTTTTACAACGTCTCTGGTGTCGTATTCTCTTCTCTCTCTCTCTCTCTCAATCTCATACACTTGCACGCACAGTGTCCATTCACTTTGTTCGTGATCATTGCACTCTCTCATTAAGGACGGAAGGCTCTCCCTTCCATAAGAACAAAAAGGAATCTGAGCACACTACGGAGCACTCATCTTGAGAAAGAACAACATTCATTCTGCTACACCTTACAGTCAACGAGCAGACGCATACGATGGCTTGGAGAGTGGGCACTAAGAAAAATGGGAACAACAGAGAAACCTCAAAGGAAAGGGTACTCATTCTCCGCTTCCCCTCCATGGAAGCGAAGAAGGACTTCTTGAAGAAGAGACCGACTCTAAAGAAGACTGACATCTTTCTTGGAAATGACCTCCCCCTCTCGCAGATTCCTCATATGCAAGAAGTAATGCCGGAAATTAGAGCAACAAGGGAAAAGGGGAAGATTGCTTTTTACACGGATGGAAAGGTGGTGATATTGGAGAGACGCCCCGCATGACGGTGCGAGACCTATGGGACCACACTAAAGATGGAAACCTAGAATTGTAATGGGTCACTCCGTCTTGATATAGGTGTCACGTGACACATCTAACCCTATGTGTACGTGGACAAGCTACTTCATGACAATGGTTCAGTTCAGTTCAGTCAGTCTAGATTAGGAAATGATCTGGCACTTTTGTGAGTCTGTTAACCATGCATATCCAGACACTTGTAGATGCATATCCTCTGGTTGCACACAGCATGATCATCAAATTTCTATCAAAACCCATCAGGAGCATTTTTACAATGCATAGACCTATTTTTCCTATTTTTGACATTTTTCACTTATTATTTTTAAGTGACTTTGTTGGGAATTAGGTAGGGCAATTTGACTAGCCAAGTATATTTAGAAACCTAGCGCGAGCATTTCCACATAACAAAAGAGCCAGTAGGAACTCTGTTCAACAGGCACCTTCTCAGCAGGACCCCCAGCAGGCATAGCGTTTTTGCACCATCTGCAACAGGCTAACATTTTTGTACCAAGATCAGCCAGTATTTTGCATTTGCAGATTCCCGACGACAGTAGATCAGCAAATCAGCCTAGCGTTTTGCATTTGCAGGACAGCCGGCGACAACAGACTCCAATTCAGCCCTAGCGTTTTTGGTTTGCATAACAACCCTAGCTTTTTGTGGTTCCATCGCGACATGGACTCATGAAGGACCAGCGTTTTCAGCTTTCAGCAGTCACACATCGCAAAAGAAGTCCCGAACCTCACAGATCTCACCTTCCCGCAGCAGATCCTCACCGCACGGTCAGATCCCACGAAGTTTGTAGTTTAAGCCCGGAAAACGCAGATTCAGCATCTGCGTTTTCAGCGCGTCGTCGTTGCATCGTCGTCATTGACATCATCATCGAAATAGAGTCAGAATTCAGCAGATAAAGATTTGCAGATTTCAGCCATTAGCGTTTTCAGATTTCAGCCCGTCTCGTCGTCATTCTCATCGTCTCGACATCGTCGGCAAGCCCAAGCATTGTAGAGATTTGTGCAATCAATAGTAGACCGCTCTCGCCATAGAGTGGGCCTTTCGGAGGAGGGTTTGACAACATTCTGGTGTCGTATTCTTCTCTCTCTATCATGCACCTTCATTCATAGTGTTCACCACTTTGTTTGTGTCCATTGCAGTCTCTCACTAAAGGAACGGAAGGCTCTCCCATCTGTAAGTAAAAGGAACCCTTGAGCACAGTTCGGAGCACTCATCTTGAGCAAAGTTCAACATTCACTTCCACTGCACCTTACATTGGTATCAAAGCTTTGGCAGTGCTCTGTATCACTCAAGGAAACAACCACAAGAACCACATAATTAATTTTTCTGCGGTCGCACGTAACCCAAGTCCTCTTGGGCGTGTCGATTCCTAATCGTGTTTTTGAAGAGTGATAGGAAACCCAAGAAAGAAGAGCTTGTCCAGCCTCCCCTTGTGCCTCTTTTCACTCACAGAGTGTTAGGTGCAGCAGAATGAATGTTTGCGCTTTGCTCAAGATGAGTGCTTCGAACTGTGCTCAAGGTTCCTTTTGTTCTTATGGAAGGTAGAGCCTTCCGTTCTTAAGGAGAGAGTGCTATGATCACAAACGAAGTGAATGGACACTGTGCGTGCAAGTGTATGAGACTGAGAGATAGAGAGAAGAGAGATACGACACCAGAGACGTAAAACCCTCCTCCGAAGGCCCCACTCTCGTCGGCGAGAGTGGTCTACTTATGATTGCACAAACTGGTACAAACAGTATGCATGAGACTGATGCAAGTCTAGGCTATGTCGACGATGATGACGAAGTCGACCTAAGGGCTGAAATCTGCAATCTTTCTACTGCTGTCTAAAAACGCTATGGGCTGAAATCTGCGACTAGTCCAAAAACACTGATTTGGGGGCTGTTTTCGGTGGGTCTTTGACGCTGAAAATCTGCAAGTTTAGGGCTGAAAACTAAGGTGTCTTTAGGCTGAAAACTGATGGTCTTTCCGGGCTGAATTTGCTACTTCTTTATGGGCTGGAATCTGCTACTCTTCGAGGGCTGAATCCTCAGGAAAAACGCAAGGGCTGTTTCTGTCAAAAACGCTAGGTCAGTTGGTTTCTGCTGGCGAGGGTGCTGATGCAAAACGCTAGGCACTGGGGGGTATGGCGATGATGTGCTGGTGCAAAAACGCCAGGCAAAGCTGATGAAGAAACGCTAGGATGGGGGGTCTGTTGCTTGGAGGGAATCCACCAAGGCTTGGTCTTGCTGAGAAGTTGCCTGCTGAGCTTGGCTCCATTTGCCTCTTCTGCCAAATAGTGCTAGCTCTAGTTTGCTTATATACAGGCTTAGCAAAATTGCCCTACCTACTTTCTAACAAAAGTCACTTAAAAATAATAAGTGAAAAATGTCAAAAATAGGTAAAATAGACTAAATGCACTGGAAAATTTCCCTGAAGGATTCTGATGAATTCTGATGGGAATGCTTATGATCATGCTGTGTGAAACCAGAGGATATGCATCTACACTAAGTGACTGGGCATGCACGGTCTGCGTACAGACTCACAAAAGTGCCAGATCACTTCCTACTCTAGACTAACTTGACTGAACTGAACCCTTGTCATGCTGTAGCTTGTCCACGGACACATAGGGTTGGATGTGTCACGTGACATCCCCTCCTTTTCAAAGTGGGGTACTGGTACCAAACTGTATGGCATCGAGGGAGATCGCCAATAGCATCCAGAATCCTGAAAGGGACTCTTCGCCGGCCCACTCTGATGTGTGGGTCGTGCGGTACTTGAACTTCATAAAGGTCTGCAACGCTTGCTTCTTTGCGCCACGCCAAAAGCGAGACAAAGTCTTTTGTGTTTTCCTTCGATGCTTCAACTTCGTCGAGAGTCATGCTTCTTTCTTCTTCAGGAATCTCCATGGCTGAAAATTCCTGAAACCACTTCCAACATAAAAACATGAACATACCTATTCCATGTAAAGTGAGTGAAAAAAATCTCATCTTCTCAAAAGACTGTGCATGCAATGTAGATGAACAAATAAACGGAGTGCCAAACCGTTCACCACACACACGCAAACAATGAGATCGAATCTTTCTCTTATGATCTAAAGCAATCAGCTGTGGCAATTCACAACGGAAATGCCCATGCTTGGTGCTCATACTTCTATGTGCTCTTTCTACGACTGTGTCGTGCCAAGGAAGAGACATGGAATGTAACTTCCTTGAATGCATACTTTTGAGCTTTTCATGAACAATCCGCATAAATTTGTGGTAATTCATGAGTGAAACGTGCTCAACGTACAATATGTCATGCCTAGTAAAAGGGAACACATAAAGATGCTGACTAAAATACAAGAAACGATCACGAACGAAACACTCGTACAATGCGTGCGTATCAATCATGCGAACACATAATACTTCCTGTAAGGGTTCTTGGACCTAGGCTCGAGAGCCAAGATCGATTTTTCCTGAGGGGGTTCTTTGAGAGCCAAGATCGGTTCTTCGGGATCTATCGAATCTTCTTGTGGGGGATTTGTGGACCTCGACTTGAAAGCCAAGATCGATTCTTCGTGATTGATCGAATCTGTAACGAGGTTAGCTTCGCTAGAAAAAAAATCCACTAACACATCATCCTTGTGAACAATCACATCATCTTCATGCAAATCATCATGCTTGTGAGAAATCACATCTCGATCATGCAAATCATCATGCTTGTCATTGTCATCCAAATCATCAAGCTCATCCAAATCATCATGCAAATCATTGTCAATCAAATCATCATGCTTCTCATAATCATGCAAATCTTGTGCGTCATGCTTTGGAGAAGAAGAGACTGAGAGAGTCTCGGTCTCCTGAATCTCTTGCATCTGTGCCGACACTTGTGAAAACGCAAGAACTCTTGCATGTGTCAGTCACGCTGTTCTTGTCTTGCCTTTCTTTCTGCTTTGTCTTCTGCGTGTCTGCGTTTCATTTCTGCCATTCTTGCTGCATTTCTTACTTCGCGTTCTAAATTCTGTTCCAAAAACAATTGCTCCAAAGCCTCCATAGGAGTTAAGTGCAATCCTTGACATAGACGAGGAAGGGTTAGAAAAACCTCCTAGTAGGGAAAATTCTTCTTCGCCTCTCTCATGCTCATCACCTGCAAGCGAAGTATCCATTCCGCTTCGAGTGATGACCATTCTGAAGTCGTGGGTTCTTGTGGGTTCTTGTGGTCTTGGGTTCTTAAGTTCACGAGGAACTTGGGTTCTTGGGAGTCTTGGTTCTTAAGTTCACGAGGAACTTGGGTTCTTGGGGGTCTTGGTTCTTGGGGTTCTTGAGTTCTTGAGGTTCTTGGGGTCTTGAGGTTCTTGAGGTTTTCTTTCGCTTGCAAACCGTGTTTGAGAAGGATCTTCTCTTCACCCGAGTTCTACTTCTTTTTGCGGGCGCACCCCTTGGCGGCCTTGCACTCACACCAAGGTTGCTTTTTCCCACCTCACGTCGATTGGCCGGCCGCTAAGTGCACGGTCCGCTCTCAATGAGTGAAAAGAGACACAAGGGGAGACTGGACAAGCCCTTCTTTCCTGGGATTCCTGTCACTCTTCAAAAACACGATTAGGAATCGACACACCCAAGCGGTGTGACCACAACTAGCAAAAAAAATTCTTGTGATTCTTGTGGTTCTTTCCTTGAGTGATACAGAACACTGCCAAAGCTCTGATACCAATGTTAGGTGCAGCGGAATGAATGTTTGCGCTTTGCTCAAGATGAGTGCTCCGAACTGTGCTCAAGGTTCCTTTTGTTCTTATGGAAGGTAGAGCCTTCCGTTCTTAATGAGAGTGCTATGATCACAAACGAAGTGAATGGACACTGTGCGTGCAAGTGTATGAGACTGAGAGATAGAGAGAAGAGAGATACGACACCAGAGACGTTGTAAAACCCTCCTCAAAAGGCCCCACTCTCGTCGGCGAGAGTGGTCTACTTATGATTGCACAAACTGGTACAAACGGTATGCATGAGACTGATGCAAGTCTAGGCTATGTCGATGATGACGACGGTGATGACGAAGTCGACCTAAGGGCTGAACTCTGCAATCTTTCTACTGCTGTCCAAAAACGCTATGGGCTGAAATCTGCGACTAGTCCAAAAACACTGATTTGGGGGTTGTTTTCGGTGGGTCTTTGACGCTGAAAATCTGCAAGTTTAGGGCTGAAAACTAAGGTGTCTTTAGGCTGAAAACTGATGGTCTTTCCGGGCTGAATCTGCTACTTCTTTATGGGCTGGAATCTGCTACTCTTCGAGGGCTGAATCCTCAGGACAAAAGCCAAGGTTGTTTCTGTCAAAAACGCTAGGCTGATGGTAACCAAAAACGCTAGGTCAATTGGTTTCTGTTGGCGAGGGTGCTGATGCAAAACGCTAGGCACTGGGGGGTATGGCGATGATGTGCTAGTGCAAAAATGCCAGGCAAGGCTGATGAAGAAACGCTAGGATGGGGGGGATCTGCTACTTGGAGGGAACCCACCAAGGCTTGTTCTTGCTGAGAAGTTGCCTGCTGAGCTTGGCTCCTATTGCCCCTTTTGCCAAATAGTGCTAGCTCTAGTTTGCTTATATACAAACTTAGCAAAATTGCCCTATCTACTTTCCAACAAAAGTCACTTAAAAATAATAAGTGAAAAATATCAAAAATAGGTAAAATAGGCTAAATGCACTGAAAAAATTCCCTGAAGGATTCTGATGGATTCTGATGGGAATGCTTATGATCATGCTGTGTGAAACCAGAGGATATGCATCTACACTAAGTGACTGGGCATGCACGGTCCACGAACAGACTCACAAAAGTGCCAGATCACTTCCTACTCTACACTGACTTGACTGAACTGAACCCTTGTCGTGATGTAGCTTGTCCACGGACACATAGGGTTGGATGTGTCACGTGACATTGAGAGCGGACCGTGCACTTAACGGCCGGCCAATTGACGTGAGGTGGAAAAAAGCAACCTTGGTGTGAGCGCAAGGCCGCCATGGGGTGCGCCCGCGGAACTCGGGTGAAAAGAAGATCCTTCTCTAACACAGATTGCAAGCTAAAGAAGAACCCCAAGACCCACAAGAACCCAAGTTCGTCGTGAAGTTAAGAACCCACGACTTCAGCGGATGGTCATCACCCGAAGCGGAATGGATACTTCGCATGGAGGTGGTGAGCATGGGAGTCGCGAAGAAGTGTTTTCTCCACCAAAAGGTTTTTCGGACCCTCCCCCTTCCCCATCCACGCCAAAGATTGCACCAAATCCTATGGCAGCTTTCGACAAGATGATGATGGACACGAAGTTAGAAAGCGACGAATGAATAACACCCATAGAGCGTAAATACATAGAAAGAATGGCAGCCCTAGATCGTGAAAGCAAAAAAAGAGAAGTAGAATTTGATCACGAGAACAAAGCAATAAAAGAGAAGAGCGACCAACACATGAAAGAGTTCTTGCGACTCTTTTCAAATGTGCAGGCGCAGTTTGAATAGAATCAGAAGAAGGAGACTCTCTCAGTCTCTTCTTCTCCCAAGCATGACACACATTGATTTGAATGACAATCATAAGCATGATGATTGGAATGATAATGACAAGCATGATGAATTGCATGATAATGATAAGCATGATGGTTTGCATGATCAAGATGTGATTATTCACGAGCATGCTGATTTGCAAGAAAAAGATGTGATTGTTCACAAGAATGATGGATTCTTTTTCGCATGACCCACGCATCGGAGTGGACCGACGAAGAGTCCTTTCCAGGATTCCAAACGCTATTGGCGATCTCCCTCAACGCCATACAATTCAGTATCAGTACCTCACTTTGAAAAGGAGGGGATGTCACGTGACACATCTAACCCTATGTGTACGTGGACAAGCTACTTCATGACAAGCGTTCAGTTCAGTTCAATCGGTCTAGATTAGAAAGTGATCTGGCACTTTTGTGAGTCTGTTTGCAGACCGTGCATGTCCAGACACTTAGGGTAGATTCATATCCTCTGGTTGCACACAGCATGATCATCAGATTTCCATCAGAACCCATCAGGAGCATTTTTACAGTGCATAGACCTATTTTCCCTATTTTTTGACATTTTTCACTTATTATTTTTAAGTGACTTTTGTTGGGAACTGGGTAGGGCAATTTGACTAGCCAAGTATATATAGAAACCTAGCGCTAGCATTCCACATCAGAAGAAGCAGCAGGAACTCGGTTCAAAAGGCACCTTCTCAGCAGGACCCCCAACGGGCCAACAGGCCTAGCGTTTTTGCACCATCTGCAACAAGCTAGCGTTTTTGCACCAAGATCAGCCAACGTTTTTGCATTTGCAGATTTCCAACGCCAGTAGAACAGTAGATTAGCCTAGCGTTTTGCATTTGCAGGACAACCGGCGACAGCAGACTCCAATTTAGCCCTAGCGTTTTTGGTTTGCAGAACAGCCCTAGCTTTTTGCAGTTCCATCTCGACAAGGACTCAAGAAGGACCAACGTTTTCAGTTTTCAGCAGTCACACATTGCAGAAGAAGTCCCGAACCTCGCAGATCTCACCTTCCCGCAGCAAATCCTGCCGCACGGTCAGATCCCGCGAAGTTTGCAATTTCAGCTTGGAAAACGCAGATTTCAGCATCTGCGTTTTCAGCGCGTCGTCGTTGCATCGTCGTCATCGACATAGAGTCTAAAGATTTGCAGATTTCAGCCATTAGCGTTTTCAGATTTCAGCCCGTCTCGTCGTCGTCCTCGTCACGTCGACATCATCGGCAAGTCCAAGCATTGTAGAGATTTGTGCAATCAATAGTAGACCGCTCTCGCCATAGAGAGTGGAGCCTTCAAAGGAGGGTTTGACAACATTCTGGTGTCGTATTCTTCTCTCTATCTTTCAGTCTCATGCACCTTCATTCACAATGTTCACCACTTTGTTTGTGTCCATTGCACTCTCTCGCTAAAGGAACGGAAGGCTCTCCCTTCCGTAAGTAAAAGGAACCCTTGAGCACAGTTTGGAGCACTCATCTTGAGCAAAGTTCAACATTCACTTCCGCTGCACCTTACAGTAGGGGCCTTTGAGGATAGCTTCACGGGGAGAGACATCATTTTCTACTCTGAGACGCATCAAGCACCTGGGCAATCCATGCCACAAGTGAGCGGATATAGATGGGAGACAACCTGCAGACAGGACACCAGATTGGAGCATCGAGGACAGGGCTCAGGGGGAGTGGCAGTCCTATTCAAGGAGGAGTTGCAGCCACTGATATATATAGCACGCAAGGATGAACAGGCTAGGTACATGTGGGTGAGGCTTAGGGGCCAGGGTAGAGACGGGCAGATACCTCTATGTTGCTATTTGTTACTTTCCTCCTAGTACGTCAGTATATACATCACCTAGAGGACAATCCCCCTATGCTATTTTGGATAATGACATATGGGAGTTTTCCAAGGGTCATCTTCATGCAAATCATCATGCTTGTGAGAAATGACATCTTGATCATGCAAATCATCATGCTTATCATTATTATCCAATTCATCATGCTTATCAGTGTCATCCAAATCATCATGCTCATCACTAGCATTCAAATCATCATGCAAATCATGTGTGTCATGCTTGGGAGAAGAAGAGACTAAGAGAGTCTCCTTCTCCTGAATCCTTTCAATCTTGTTCTGCATATTAGCAATGAGAGAGGAAGAATGAACAATGTTCTCTCAACGAATGACAATGGGAAAGTCACTTTTGGCATTGAGAGTGAAAGTGTTAGCCTCCCAATCAATGAGAGGGTTAAGATCACGAAACAATTGAATGCCCAAAATCATATCACATCTTGAGAGAGAAGAGACAAAAAATCTTCTACGGAAAGTAGCTTGTTGAATTGAAAACAACACACCAAGACACTCTTGTGTGATGAGAGAGTCCATACCGGGAACAAAGCTAGAGACCTCGAGAGGAGATTTCTGACTAACCTCTAAGCGGGCTCTCTCAACAAGAGAGGGACTGATCACATCATGCATAATACCTGGGTCAAACAATATGACAAAACGCTGCCCCGACATATGACCATAACATTTAATGAGAGAATCATCAATGGGAGGGTCAAGAGAAACTTGGGGCACACTTACATTGACACAGGAAGTGGGTTCTGTGGATTCTTTAGATTCATTCAATTCAAGCTTAGAACATGTTCTTTTTCTGTGACCCTTAATGTGACAATGAAAACAACGACCTTCCTTAGAATAAGTGCTTTGCTCTTCCGACGTGATGTATCCCCTACAATTCCTTGTGCTACCTTTTCATCTGGAGTAAGCTTAGGTTTAGCAATTGTGTTAGCCTTACCCTTAGGTTCATTGGAAGAATTCTTTTCTAAGAGACTATTGGAAGATTGGTTAGCAGAGTTACTATTCTTACCGTTCTGAAGGTTCTGAGAAGTCTGAGAGGTACTTGTGGAAGTCTTGTTCTCCTTAGGCTTTCCCTTGTTGTGCTTTATCTCCTGTGCGAGAGCAATCGCTACCGCCTTGTTGAGATCGATTGGATCGAGCACCTCGACATCATACTTGATATACTCGTCCAATCCATAAAGGAATGCCTCTTTGCGTTCATCCTCTGATTTGCGTAATTGGGTACCTAGCTGCAAAACACAATTAGAAAAAGACATAACCGGCATACCATTTTGCTTGAGAGCGCGCCAATCGTCCTTCAATCGTGCAAGGTGCTGAGGTGGCATAAACCGCGCCTTGAGCTTGTCTTGAAAATCAACCCAATTGAAGGAAAAGGGCATGAATTCGTCGGCTTCCTCTAGGTGCGCGGCTAACTGTGCCTCTTGCCATGCGTTGTACCAATTGATGGCATCACCAGCAAGGTACATAGCTGTCGTCAAAACTTTGTTATTTCCTGTCTTCTTAGTTGTCGCAAAATAAGCATTAAATTGATGCAACCAAGAATAAATAACCGTAGCATCCATCTTACCATCATACTTACTGAAAGTCAACTTCTCTGTGACTGGGTTGTTGGAATCTGCATCGTGGCTTGCGCCACTTGAGGAACTCCCACGATCTTTGGCTGGTTCGGACTTCGAGGCAAGTACTTGTCGAACCAATTCTTGAGTGCGTAGTTCTCTTTGAGCCTTACGCTCGGCCTCCAAGGCCTCTTTTTGAGCTTCCCGTTCCTCCTTTCTTTGTGCTTTTCTTTCTTTTCGTTCATCGCGCTCGCGTTCTAAAGAAATGCAATTTGCTTCTTGTTGTGACAACGCAATTCGATTCGCTTCTTGTTGTGCCAGCGCAAGGCGAGTCGCTTCGCGATTGGCTTCTTGTTGTTGGGCCATCATGTCCAACATCGACTTGACCATCACCTCCATGGAAGTTGATACAACTCGTGGCGTAGATGGCGAAGGGGGAGGGTCGGAAAAATCTCTTGGTGGGGAGAACTCTTCGAAGCCTCTCTCATGCTCATTACCTGTATGCGAAGTATCCATTCCGCTTCGGGTGATGACCATGCACTATGATCTTTGGTTCTTAAGTTCACGAGGAACTTGGGTTCTTGAGGGTCTTGGGTTCTTGAGGGTCTTGAGGTTCTTGAGGGTCTTCTTTTGCTTGCAATCTGTGTTAGAGAAGGATCTTCTCTTCACCCAAGTTCTGCTCTTTTCCGCGGGCACACCCCTTGGCGGCCTTGCGCTCACACCAAGGTTGCTTTTTCCCACCTCAAGTCAATTGGTTGGCCGCTAAGTGCACGGTCCGCTCTCAATGAGTGAAAAGAGGTACAAGGGGAGGCTGGACAAGACCTTCTTTCTTGGGTTTCCTATCACTCTTCAAAAACACGATTAGGAATCGACACGCCCAAGTGAACTTGGGTTTGTGCGATCGCAACAAGAAAAAAAATCCTTGTGATTCTTGTGGTTCTTTCCTTGAGTGATACAGAACACTGCCAAAGCTCTGATACCAATGTTAGGTGCAGCGGAATGAATGTTTGAACTTTGCTCAAGATAAGTGCTTCGAACTGTGCTCAAGGTTCCTTTTTCTTATGGAAGGGAGAGACTTCCGTTCTTAATGAGAGAGTGCAATGGACACACAAAGTGAATGGACACAGTGCGAGAAAGTGTATGAGACTGAGAGATAGATAGAGAAGAGAATACGACACTAGAGACGACGTAAAACCCTCCTCCGAAGGCCCAGTCTCTATGGCGAGAGCGGTCTACTTATGATTGCACAAATCTCTACAATGCTTGGACTTGCCGACGATGTCGACGGCGATGAGGACGACGACGAGACGGGCTGATATCTGAAAACTCTAAGGGCTGAAATCTGCAATCTTCTATCTGCTAAATTTTGACTCTGTCGGTGACGATGTCGATGACGACGGTACGACGATGGCGCGCTGGAAACGCAGATGCTGAAATCTGCGTTTTTCGGGCTGAAACTGCAAACTTCGCTGTGTCTACCGTGCGACGAGGATCTGTTGCGGGAAGGTGAGATCTGCGAGGTTCAGGACTTGATCTGCGGTGTCTAAGGGCTGAAAACTGAAAACGCTGGTCCTATTGCTGATTCTGTCGCGATGATCTGCAAAAACGCTGAGGTTGTGCTGCAAACCAAAAACGCTAGGGCTGAAATTTGTCCTGCTGTCGCCGGTGGTTCTGCAAATGCAAAACGCTAGGCTGATCTGCTCTGTCTTGACGACGCCCGGCCTGATCTGCTGTGCACAAATCGCCAAGGCTGATCTGATGCAAAAACGCTAGGTCTTTTGTGGAGAAAACGCCAAAGTAGTCGCGGGGGTTGGTCTTGCTGAGAAGTTGCCTGTTGAGCAAGGTGCTCCTGCTGCCTCTTCTGCCAAATAGTGCTAGCCTAGGTTTGCTTATATACAAACTTACTCAATTTGCCCTACCTACTTTCCAACAAAAGTCACTTAAAAATAATACGTGAAAAATGTCAAAAATAGGTAAAATAGGCTAAATGCACTGGAAACTTCCCCTGAAGGATTCTGATGGATTCTGATGGGAATGCTTATGATCATGCTGTGTGCAACCAGAGGATATGCAACTACACTAAGTGACTGGCATGCACGGTCTACGAATAGACTCACAAAAGTGCCAGATCACTTCTAAATCTAGACTGACTGGACTGACTGAACCCTTGTCGTGTTGTAGCTTGTCCATGGACACATAGGGTTGGATGTGTCACGTGACAACTGTATGTGACAAACTGCTCCACAATGTTCAAGGCTCCTTTAATCGTATCCGATTGACATCCGTCACATAAGTTACCTTTTACGGTAGCACATACTAGAAGCTACATGGGTACCACCTCTACTGTCAGCTCATTAAACTCGTTGATCGTTGATGCCATATTTGTACTTCTGGAAGAGCGTATTTGGCTTCGTCTTCGTCTTCGTGTAGTATTTGCAGAAGATAGGAGGGCCGTGTTTATAGACTGAAAACTGTGTGAACCGACTTCACGATCTTGACCAACAGGGTGTGAAGACCCGCTTGAAAACTTAAATGGTTAATTTAAGTTGGCCATTGTTGCAAAACAGTGTGAAATTAACAAAAATGAACACAAAGATTGTATTGTAACAAGTCTCTCCTAATGGGAGAAATCGTAATACAAATGTCTATTGGAGGGGGGACCGGCTCCACATAAATCCGGTTCTCAACTGTTGTTATGTTCTCTAAATTCTCTCTCTTGCAAAAGTATTGTGCATGCCAAGTTAATTAATTGCTATGTCTATGTTGATATCTTCAATTATGTTCACCCGTTATGCTCACAAAGTAATTTCTCAAAAGTACTCTCATTAATTTTCGCTACTCTCAAGTTAATAGGCCAATTCCATTATATATATGTGTGTGTGTGTGAGTGTGTGTGTGTGTGCGCACACACACACACACAGACAAGCAATGCCATAGTTAGCGCGGTAGTGATGGCCTTGTTAGGACCGAGTCACACCAAGGTATAGTGGGTGGAGTGGGAATATGACACTAAATCGTTTTGGGAAAAAGAGAGAAACAAGGCATGAGAAGAGAGAGAAATATAACCCCACTAGCATTTTGAAAAAGGGAGGTGTTAAACTAATTACTTTCAAGAGAAGAGCTCCTTGCTTGTAGGAAAAGTAGACCATCTGTAGTCGGCAAGCTCGTAGACAACAGCGCAGATGGCAAGCTTCGTTCGTAGCGGGCTCAAGAGACAAAATTGGGAGGCCCTTCAATATCAAAAGTTGTAGCTTAGCCCAGGGCGAACAGATTGAGGGTGGTTTTGCTCGGCTTGCAGTAGGTCGACACGCTTCTGCCTCTTTCTGTAAGCGGTTGCTCCCGCACTGTGTTGACTCGAGCCGAGGCCAAGAGCATAAGCTCTGATACCAGATGTTGAGTGCAGCTATGGGGGGTGAAACCTTTGGGGTGCCATGGCTTGGAGATGGTGTGCTGCACAGAGAGAGAGAGAGAGAGAGAGAGAGAGAGAGAGAGAGAGAGAGAATTCGACACGGTACTCCAAAGACAAAATAACACACTATATTCATTGTATCCTTTGTAAACACTTACAATATAGAAGATAAACTTGCCATGCATAACTTGGAAGCTACTTGCATGCTTCATAAAAGGGGATTTTCCCACAGGCTAGACGCACAAGGGCTTGCATACCCAACACAAGATACTTCAGGAGTATGGCACAAGGTGGGTAACAAAGCATTGCACCGGAGCTGACAAGGAGCTTTCATCTAGAAGAGCCAGCAGCCCACTTGTTGAAGGTGGCGCTTGAAGACCGTAGCTAGAGTGGCAGCTAATCGAAGGCAGTGTAGGAGGCTTTGACAAAGCATCCAGGTGGAAACCGGCTGAAGAAGCTTGGCAGAAAGAGCTGAGAGGAGTGCACGCCGCAGCTGACCAAGTTCCAACCCCGAACAAACCAACTACGAACAAACAACCACCAAAACCAAAACCCCAAACAAACAACCCATGCCAGCCAAAAGAAAGCAAAACAAGCAAAAACGACAAAAACCAAAAGCAAAACAAAACAAAAACGACAGAAACAAAAAAGTAGACAACGCAAACCTTAAGGGCAAGCTTTCACGCACACCCCACCCCCCCAAAACCCCAAAAGCAAACCTTAAGGAGACATGCACACCCACAAGACTCTAAGGCAAGCTTCCACGCGCGCGCACACATACACACACACGCACTCAAACCCACACACCCAGAAGCAAACCATCAGATAGACACACAGACACATGCCAACACAAAGAAAAAACAAAACAAGAACCAAAAAGGAAAGAACAAGGGACGCAAAGACATATGCCAGCACCAGCACAAAAGAAAAGAAAACCAGAACCAAAAAGGAAAAAGCAAACCTGAAACTGGCAGGGCACCAACAAACCAACATAGCCAACATAGGGAGAAACACCCAAACAAGTGCCAGGGAGTCTGCAGCACCATGATGGGCAGCTGGTGTGGGAGCAAGGGCACAAAAACAGCCTTCTCCAGGTAGAGACAGTTGTCCTAATGGGCTCCGTGTTGAAGGAGGTAGGGCGATAGCTTGAGAATCAAGCATGAAGACGGAAGGCTGAAGGAGGAGACCACGAAGCGAATCTATAGAGAGGCCATTGGCGACGCTGCAAGTCGAGGACGTCGCGAAGTCGGAGTCTGCAACGGATTCCTTCTACAGTAGAGGTGAGGGGAGGCAAGCCACAAGGTAGAAGGGGAGCGCCTCTTCGCAGTGAGAGGGCTTGGCGCGAGGAGGATAGATTAGATGGTTGGGGCAGGACCCGTGAAGGGCGGGGTAGGTCGCAACAGAGGCAAGTCGCAAGCAGGCGGCCAGCAGGCTAGGGTTTTTTGCACGCAGGCAGCCCTTGCTTGACATGCTCTCTCTCTCTCTCTCTCTCTCTCTCTCTCTCTCTCTCTCTCTCTCTCTCATGAAAACAGGGCTATATAACTGAGTATTGAGGGTCCCTGGGGATGCAGGGGTCACCCAATCATCAAAGAGCTGTACAAGCAGAGAAAAAATGTAGAAGTGCTCCTGGCTCAAGAAGGCTGTAGTAGTCACATTATCCACCACCCATCGGCGCCTTGTTTTGTACCTTTTACGGTTTTTTCTCACAATAACTGGATATACACTGACAGTAAAATATTGTTTTGCCTCATGGGCCGACTTCGGCCTCTAATATACATTGAAACAGCTTTCTTTTTCTCTCTGTATTGCATATGGGAGGGTACACAAGCATACATGCATACATACAAATACAGTATACGTGAGTTACATATGAGATAGGCACACAAACTAGCTACATGCCCTTAGCTTGTCCGAGTTTCAGGTAAAAGTAGTCACCTGTTCAAGAATACTGGTGTGAGGTTCAAAGCCCACGGACTTCATGTGGTGTATAAGTTCAATTGCCTTAACAAGTGATCGTCTCTTAGTGTAGGAGTCCAACAATACATTATAGTAATGGACATCTGGCTCAAGCCCTGCTTCTTTCACCTCCATTTCCAGCGTATCAACATCATCATAATTCCTCTTTTTAGTCAACACACGTGCAAGCGTTGTGTATAATTTCAGGGATGGTGAGATATTTTTAGAGCTTTGTTCAACTTCATCTTGAGAGCTGCCTGTTTCTGAATCACGTTCCGTCGACTCATCCTCCTCTTCCTGAGGTGAGGCAGCTTGGGTTGTCTCTGCAACATCTTCTCCAGACTCAGAAATATTTGCATCAGATTCTTTGCAGAGTTCATTTAAAGCTTCCGTGCTACCAGCTGACACGTGTTCCTTGTTCCTTGATGAAAAAAGTACACCTTGATCCAACACAGCCTCTTTTTGTCTGAAAAAGGCCAGGATTTGCTTAGCAATATTGCCATCTTTGCGTCCACACTCTAGGAGGAGTTGATTCCAGTCCGAAAGGGTAAGATTTTGAAGCCAAGGTTCCATGGCAGAGGGGACATCATCACCTGCATATAATTGAAGAAAAAGCTCTTTGAGGTGAGAATAGCGAACTGGCAATGAGGGCGATTTGATTGCATCACTTGGAGAGGAGAGAGCCATAGTCTCGAGGGTTTCTTGAGCCGTGGGCTCCAGGGTTTCTTGAGCGCCCTCTTGAGCTGATGAGATCAAATCCTCCTGCGTTTGTTCTGCTGCTGTCAAAATGGTCAGAGAGAGCTGGCCATTGCTACAGGAAATCAAGCTGTCGCTGTGAGGGGGAAACTGGAGGTCACGAACCTTGAGGTAGGAAGGTCTCTGATTAAGCGGAGAGGAATATGGGATCCTAGCTCCATAGCTGCTGCTGCTGCGGGCCGCCTCTGAAATGGCAAGAGACTGAATAACACTTGCCATCGCCAGTGGCTCGCACAGCATCTCCTCAACACTGATGATGCAGATAAGCCGCTAGCTTCTTCAAAAATAACAAGTGAAAGGGTCACGATTGCTTTCACAAAGTGATAAAATTGTTAGGTTGAATTAAAACTGGTATCAGTGTTTGGCAAAGGATTGCCTGAGCTTAGTCTTGAGCCGATTGAAAATCAAGACTAGTAAGCTGAAGACAATGGTATAGTAATTGTTAGGTTGAATTAAATTGGTATTAGTGTTTGGCAAAGGATTGCCTCAGCTTAGTCTTGAGCCGATTGAAAATCAAGACTAGCAAGCTGCAGACAATGGTAAATGGAAGAAATATCGATGAAATATGTGGGAAAGTCATCTAAAAATTCAGCAAATCTCAAAAATTTTGCTCGTATTTTCGGTTTTCTTCTTTGTGAGGAGGAAACTTGATCAGCAACCGCTTAATAAAAGAGACTTTCTCAAATGTTAACATTGACTCGAATCAAGCTATAGAATGCAAGAAATGTAAAGCCATGTGAAGTTGTGAAATAAAAAGAACTAATTAATATATGTGTGTGTGTGTATAGAATTTATTAGAATTATGCAAGGTGAAGCTTCACTTTAGCATTGTAAAACAATAAAATGCAAAAAAAAAAACATATGTGTGTGTGTGTGTGTGTAAAATTTACTAAAATTATGTAAGGTGAAGCTTCACTTTAGTATTTCAAAACAATAGAATGCAAGAAAAGTAAAGACCTGTCGGGATGTAAAATGAAAGGTAAGTTTCCATCATGCACTGAAACAATGAAAGTCTCCCTAACCCAACACAACACTAAGGGTTTCTTTTAGAAAGCCAAAAAGAACATATCCAGCAAAGTAACTAGTAGGGCTCACAAGAGCATGTAACTAGAATGCTTCGTTAGGCTTGGTTTAGACTCGACACTTTTTGCTCTGCTAGACCAATCATCGTGTACGCCGAGCACGGAACTATTCAGACTGCACAGTGCCTAGTCTCAACCCATCTGAGCTGGCATGCTGACTAGCGCCCAACTGCACGTGCTAGTCTTTCGGTTGTCCAGCCCGTCCATAGGTGGAAGAAGCCGCACACAACCAATGAGCAAGCAGAGGGAACCTGACAATGCAGCAAAAAGTGAAGCATGTCCAGAGCAAGTGTGAACCAACTGCTTGAACAAGCCAATTCGTGACTGCTTCTTGAGTGGAAAAGGGTTCTTCTCCTCCTGCGCAATTTAGCTTGTTCAAATTGAGTGAGTATTATGTATGTTCAATTTTGCATTCATTAGTTTTGGTAAAATCTAGGGAGATACCTTTAAGTTAAGTGTTTTAGTTTGAATAGGAGAGCAGGCATGCAACCGTCCACGTACATGTTTGTGAGTAGGGGAGAACTCATTATTCCCAAAATACCCTTGTATCTATTTGTGTTGGATTGTTCAAGATTTTTTAATCTTTACTCCTTTTTGACAATTGAGATCCGTTTTTGAGTGCTTAGCATGTAATTTGTCACAAAATACCTTGCAAAAGAAGGCAATTATGTGTAAAAATAATGAAGCAATTCATCTCCACAGCCTACAAACCAGCTCAAATTCTAGTTTTAGCAACTTATATGATATACAATCAATCTTCTTATGAAAAGCTACCAAACAATAAAATTTGGAGAGATTTACTCTCACAACCAGAGGTATTATAGGAATTTTGGAAAATTAGAAGGGCATTTTGGGAATTTACAAGAAAATATTGAGGAATGCAAGGGGAGGGAGAGGGAGGGATGCCGTGTGTCAACACGAGCGGGGAGACAAAAATAGAAATTTGTTTGCTCTATAATGTGTGCTTGTGCTCCTCTACACGGAAGGTCTCAGCTGCACACCACAAATCTCTCTATCCTCTCTCTCCACAAGAAGCCTGGGGTGTAGCCTACCGTGGGGCAAAACAGCCTTGCCTCTCTCTCTCTCTCTCTCTCTCTCTCTCTCTCTCTCTCTCTCTCTCTCTCTCTCTCTCTCTCTCTCTCTCTCTCTCTCTCGTTTGTCCGCAACCTACTTGAGATAAGTTGGGGAGGGGGGGTAAGGTAGACGTTTCACAAGAGGGTGGAGCGCGGCATGGAAAGGGGTGGGGGGCTTCCGTTATCGTCGCGAGGAAGACATTGGTGAACAGGGGTTGCAGCTGCATGGAGGATCCTGAGGTAGCAAAGAAGGAGGTTGCGTCTCTACAAAGGAACAACATGGGAGCAAGGGGACCCTATACATTTCCAAGGTGGTGAACTCATTCGAGTGTTGGCAAGGGAAGCGGGGGTATAGGAAGTGGAGAGGTGGGGTAGATTTGCACATAACGGAACAGAGGGAGGGGTGGCCTCAAATGAGGGGTGCAGATGTGTGCAGTCTCGCCAGGGGCAAGGGCATGGTAAGTGGGGAGGAGGATGGGGTGCATGTGGAAATTGGGCCAAAGGGAGAGCATTTACTTTGGTGAAAGTGGGATCAGAGGAAACCTCGACGTCTAATTAATTAATGGGACTAAGTTTAGACCGAATAGTACAAGTCCATTAGTTTGTGACAATATTGGACTCCATAAAGCGTTAGTAAAGGGTTGCATTTTGGGTGCAAATGTGGAGAATGGATTAAACTTGTTGATTAGTGCCACATGGCAACAAGCTTTCTTTTTTAATACGTAACAAATGTTTTAAAGTATTGGTACACTTTCTTGTTTTCTCTTTTGCAAAGAAGCCTCTTATTATTCACTTCCTCTCAATAACTTTATGTAGGCCATAGTGAACTTTCACTTTGTTTTTAAATATAATTATGAGGAAGGGAAGCAGACAAAAATAGAGTGAAAGTGAATTATTGCAATGAATTATGTCTTTTTTTAATCTTGTCATGCTTGGTTTGCCTTGTCTTAGCAGCTTATGTTTCTAATATCAATAGGATACTATTGGAAATTTGCTCGATAAATTTATGTGGATGAAAGATATATGTAGATAAACATAAAAGGTTTCATAACACACATCTATAGTTCTAAAACGGTACCATAATTATCATTGCCACAGCCAGCTACCTCGTTTCAAAAAAAGGCATTAGCCTAAACCAAGTAAACATTGGGTAGAAGGAGACAAAGAGAGTAAGAGTATGCAAGAGAGGAACGCATTTGTTTGCTATTGAAAACAAAAAACTTTTATTGAACAATGTCGGCATATCATGCATAATATGCAATAGCTTTCTTGTTGGGGTAAAGACGTGGCACCTTTCTGTGGGGCCAAACGTTCGGTGTCCGACCAACCAGTGTACATCCTTATTTTTTATTTACACAAAGAATAAGGAGCTCCTCACCACTTCTTAGAAGTTTGCTTCACCCACACGCTGTATTGTGCGCGTCTGTCGCATGTGTCAATTCAAAGATCTTGCTGATACACTGTGTGCGAGCCACAAATGGCTCCAAGCACATAACAAACCTAAACTAGTAAGTTCAAAGAAGACGATGGTGTGTCACTCACTGCTCTATGCTTGCTGTCGTGGAGGATTCCTCACCGCGAAGAAAAGGGAGACGCCGCTACGCCACGCTCAACCGCCTCGCCGCCGTCGTGCCGCCGCAATGCTCGATCGCACTCTCTCTCTCTTTCTCTCTCTCTCTCTCTCTCTCTCTCTCTCTCTCTCTCTCTCTCACGCATACACACACACACAAGGAGATGAAGAAGAAGAAGATGGAGATGGAGCAAGAGCACTTTTCAATTGCATAAATGGGAGAATCAGTGAATTTTAGGTTTATTTGACTTTTATATGAGCTCGCCCCATTCACACTTGGACGCCCATGCTTAGCCAACTAATCCCTTGAATGTTCCAGTTAGAGTGCGCCTCTCATCGGCGATCACTCTTACCCTTTTCCTATTGGACCGACAAGGCTGGTACCTGACTCTATCAAATAAACAATACAGCGTTCGTCTTAGGTGATAGAAATGTGCATGAGGGTTAACATGCCCCCTTCCTGATGTAGATTCCGTCCGTAGAAGCTATTGAGTTGAAGCTCGTTAATCGAGGTGGAAGAGCATTTGAGATGAATGTCCTTAGTCTTCTTCAGTCACTGCAAAATCAAACAACATTGGCACAGTAATTGCATTCTCATATACAATCAAAAAGCATATGCAGTTGTAGGCAGACAATTTGATTGGTGACAGAATTTTAAACCATTTGTTAGCAACAAACATTAGATTGCAATATAATCAAACGCATAAACATTTTTTAAGGTAAAAAATTAACAAGTCCAGGGTCACTAATTCAACGATCGAAAGGCACTAAAGATCGACTATTAATACCATGGGTAAACTTCTTAATTTTCTCTAGTCAATTAAGTTGTTTAATCGCGAGAGCCAAGTATTTCATGTTCGAGGGCTGACTAGAGGCTATACTTAGAAGACCTTGTAGTTAAGCTACAATAAAAGGAATTTCTCATGAAATCATCGCCTGACTGATTACCTTTTCTTTGATCCCCCAAAGTCTTTTCACAGTGATTCAATTTTTATGTGTGTGCTTATTTTGTATGCCTTGGGTTTTTTGCTTTTCAAAAAAAAGCGCCCACACTAGGAACCTCTAGGGCTCTAGTACCATAGGCGATACATGTAAGTGAAGTACCAAATCAAGCTGAGATTTCTCTTTCCACTTTAGATTTGACATTGTAGCACTTTGATTTTTTTTGTTTTTTTGTTTGTTCGTTTTCAGCATTTTAATTTTGTAACTTTGGGAGGTCATATAACACTGTTACCCTCCCCAGGCTCATCACATTAGTAAACTCCCTTTATAATACTTAAGCTAAAGTTTGATAGGGACTAAGCCCACTAGAAAGCCCTGGTACATTTCACACAATGCTGCCTAAATCGGATTAAGAACCTAAGTAACCATTGATTATTAGGAAGGCATTCCCCATGGTATTAAGAGAAGATCTCTAACGTCTAGCTTGATCAAACTAGCTTAGTCGGATTGCTTAATTTTTAAACCTAGACAAGTGATTATGACAAAAAATTACATCGAATTTAATGTTTGATACTAAGCAAATGCGTTGAATATTATGCTACCAATCACAATTAAAGCAGACAAATATGGATGCAAAAAGATAAGGGGCAATGCTAATGGACAAAAAAAACTTGTTTGTGTTGATGATCGCGCTTGATTTGAAAAGTGAATGAGAGAAAGATTCCATGAAGGTCCAAATCCTAACCACAGCAACACATTCCTGTACACACGAGAAAACACAAAGAATACCTCTAGGAGGCACATCAGTGGGAAAAAAGATCTTTGCTAATCACTAAACTCTAAAACAGAAACACTCCTATTGTACTAATCCTACCTACCTTCCATCACTCGAGTGATGAGGATCAAAGGTGTTTGATGACATAGGTTTCTGTTTCAGTGCACCCGATGTGAATGCGTAGGCATGGGTCAATGTTTTGACTTTTATTGTGCATACTCGTTTGCTAATTGCTCTTGCTCTTTACTATTTTTGTTTTTTTGTGAGTATAAGGCTTTATATATACATTCCCTAAGATTGGAGATTAAGAAGTCAAGGAGGAAGGTTGAGAGGGAAGCAAATGAATGATGGATGTCAGCAAACACTCGCCCCTTCCTTGGGTAGATCATATTGTTTGAAATGTGTTTGTCACCCATTGAAACCAATTGTTCCAGTTGGTAATAGGTGAGGATTTTTGCCATTAGTTTTCTATTACCTTAGGTGCCTCGTCGAGTTGCAAGGGTGCTAAGGTACTCTCCCAACATCGAACTTGAAGTGGTTCATCAGGTGATTCTTGAACATTGGGAGGTGTGGATTCCTTTGTAGCTTTATGGAGGTCCACTATTGTAGGTGGAGGCTGTGGAGAAGCTTTTACCTCTATGGATGCATTACATGAGGAGCTAGAAGCTTCATGGGACTCCCCCCTTCCTGAGCTAGGTGGAACAAATTGTTCTTTCTTCGGTACCCAAACTAGCTCTGGAGCGGGTGTATAGCATTTTGTGATTTTTTTCTTTCCACGATCGTCAATTTGTTTTGGAGTTATAGGATTGGGCGCACATGGGTCAAGTGACAGGTAAGAACACAATCTACGTTTTGGTACCCAGATTTGATCATTTCCTTGATAGTAGCCTTGGGCTTCTAATAAACGTTTAGGACTCCAACGCCACGTTTTCTTACGTTTCTTGGAGCGAGTGGGACGTTTCTTACAAGGCGCCAAAAATGTAGGCTTCTGTTTTTTAGTACTAGTTATGGTCGCTAAAGAAGCTTTAGGGACCCACTTGTATGTTTTCTTTGTTATATGAGGGTGAGTCTTGTCAGAAGCTATATGCATTGCTTGTAGCATATTTAAGGGTACGGGCATTTCATCCCCCTCAGGTGTTACCCAGGTCGTCCCCCTGTTTCCCCAAGTGTCTATGGTTGCTGCTAGGTGGACCTGATCCACATTGTCCGACTCAGTCATCCGAGGTAGTACATCCATATAAGGAGAATCTTCCCCAACATCAGTGTCCACTTTACACGTGTAACAATATTGCAATGGGTCCGAGTGAACTATTGTGTCAAATCTATGATCAATTATAAACCTGTTTCCTAGAGGATGTGCTCGACCAGTCACAAGATCCACTCGAATGATAGAATCTTGGAACTGCAAGTAGACATGGTTTTTAGACCAGTCATGCACCATTTTTGGTTCCCTCATGAAAGGACGTCCTAAGATCATCTCCGATGCCATAGTGTGTTTGGAGAAATCCATAACAATGAAGGTAATCCTTATTTTATGTCCAAAGACCTCGATCTTGAGATCTTCTAGCATCCCAATAGGTTTAACAATAGACCCATTGGCCATCTTCACTACAATGGTTGTGGTCGCAAGGTGAGGTCTTCCCATAGTTTCCTAGCAATTTTTAGTCACAATGCTAACCCCAGCGCCACCATCAAGGATTCCCTTCACAGTTAATCCCTTAGTAGTGATTGGTATGGTCGCATTGGATTCATCACCCTCAAAGTATTGTCCCAACTTGTTAACATGTATTTCTATAACAAGGTTCTCATCTAGGTTGGGTTGTGGATCTAAGTGCTCCTCCGCTATTGGCATCTCCCCAACTCCATCCATCTGTGCAAATTGTGGTAGCCCAAACTTTAGTTCTCCATTGAGGAAGGCTCGAAGAGCTGAGACTAACTTAGGGTCTTTATATAGTTTGGACATGATGGTGGTTCTAACTTCTGAAGACATGAAATCCATCAATTTGGCAATGTTTAACAGCAGCTTTTGGACTTCAGCCCCTTAAGGTGGGGAAGATGGGATCTCCATTTCATCGATAGGATCAGGTAGTCCCTCTGTAAACATTCTTTCCATCAAGAAGTGAGTTCGCCCACTTTCCCATGACTTTAAGTCACTTTCTTCTTGGATGACACTAGGTATTGCTAAGGGTCTATGGACTTGGTGAGGTTGTTGTTGCGTAGGGAACACAGTGTCCCTTTGGGTATACTCTACCAAACTCCTTAATTGCTTGACTCGCTCAATCTCCTCTGTAGGGTTTGGGTAAGTTCCTATCTTCTTTTTGGATCCTGGCCATTGTGGCTCATGAAGATCTTCCTTGTTGGTTTCTATCTTAGTGGTCGTTTTGGTCTCCATGGTTTCACTTGAATCAGAATCCTCTTCAGCGTCGTTCATATATACGGGGTCGTCACCAGTCCCTATGTTGGTCTTTGAACTGGGATCTGACTTCGCTGCTTTTTGTGATCTCTTCCTTCGTGTTTTCTTCTTTTTCTGAGATTGGACAATTGATGCCGTGTCTCTTTCCTCAAGAATATAATTTTGTTTTTGGAGCATTGATCATGTGAGTACGTTTACTGGTACCACAGGTGTACTTTGTGATGGCTCCTCGGTAACTTCAATCAAGTTTTTTGCAGTCTCTTCCTTCGTGTTTTCTTCTTTTTCTGAGATTGGGCAATTGATGCCGTGTCTCTTTCCTCAAGAATATAATTTTGTTTTTGGAGCATTGATCGTGTGAGTACGTTTACTGGTACCACAGGTGTACTTTGTGATGGCTCCTCGGTAACTTCAATCAAGTTTAAAGGCGTGATCTTCGGTGCATTTGGATCATTTGGACATTGAGCAATCAAATGATCTATGCCACAATGATTACACATGAGTATCAACATTGTAACGTGCTCGCTTGATTGGTTTGCATTAGTGTGGCATTCTTTTGTAGCCTAATAGGACACTCGCCTACACGATGTGGACCTCCACACTCATAGCATTGAAGAGGTGGTCTCTTAGCAGTGTAATTGATATTTTGGCCTCGTGTCACAAGAGCAGCTACTTGATATACAGGTTTGACTTGTCCCGAATAGTCCTCCATGTAGTATTGTGGACTTTCTTCAAGCACATCCATCCCATAGGAAATATTAGGATCTATATCTTCCTCACAGCCTTCCAAACAAGCAATAGGTGACTCACAAACCACTTGATTCATAGAAGTGATTCTTGGATGTGATGGTTGCGGTCCTAGCACTGGAGGTGGTAAGGGTATTGTTTGAACAACATTTTGGGCCCTAGGGACCATGTTATGACGTTTGTTCAAGAGGTGGGGCCGGCATCAATGCAGGCACTCGAGGTGTGTCTGTCCATGCTAAGGTTGCTCTATTGGCCATCGCCCACTTACATACTATGCAATCCTTAGCTTGATGACCAACCTCCCACAAGCATTGCAGTTTCCATTGAATTTTACTCTAAAAGTAGGGCATTCGCTGGTACTATGCGTTCCATAGCATATTGAGCACCATTGTTGCTCCCTTCTTGGATACATATGATTGTTTTGCGGAGTGCGATTGTCTCTAAGACTCTCTTGAATAGCCTTGGTGAGATCTGCTAAAGTCATCTCAGATATCTTTGGTTCCTTAGCAATAGGCTTTAGGGTCATTGGCTGATGCCCCGATGAATAGCCTTGGTGAGATTTGTTAAAGTCATCTCAGATATCTTTGGTTTCTTAGCAATAGGCTTTATGGTCATTGGCTGATGCCCCGATGCTTGCGAGCTAATAGATTTAGGCTCAACAGACACTCTCTCTCCTTGAATCATTAAATTATCCTCCAATTGGATCGCATTGGTGGTGACTGCTTCCCAAGTGGTGATACCTCTAATGACTAGGCCATTTTAGATATCCTCATGTCATAATCCCCTAATGAATCTATCAAGCAATTGATTATTATTGAAGCGCTCATTTGGATTACAACGAGAATTCAAATGCTTCAAGCGACTAATAAAGTCTCTCAACGACTCTCCTTCCTCTCGTTGGGCTTTCTGGAGCTGAGAGGCTACACCCCAAAGCACTCCCTCTTGTATGTATTCTTTTAAGAACAGTCTCCTAAGAGTAGGGTAAATCTTTTTTTCTTCCACCCTTAGGGTTCTATACCAATCCCCTCCCTTCCCAATTAAGGTTAGGCTTAAAGCATTACTCTTATGCAAGTCATTGTGTTCTCCTAGAGAATCTCATATTTTTTCAAACACTTCGATATGTTTTTTCACATCCACGTCTCCACTAAATTTTTGTGTGAGCTTGGCTATTTGTACTGCCTTACTTCTAGGTTCTCTATTAGGTGCGGTACGCATATTATAAGCAATAGATCGACCAATAGCTTGAGCAAATGATGCCAAGTCACCTAAATGAGCAGGCACCGTGGGTGAAGGTGCTCCAGAGACTACATATGGAGTAGGTATTGGCATTGGGCTTGGCGCATAGGAAGCCCTTGGGTTCCACGTTTGGTACGGTGTTGTGCCATATGGGGGCCCAAAGCTCATATGTGTGGCCCTATGCATAGCAGACATCGGATGTGACATGCTAATGCTAGCCGGTATAGTCCCATGGAAATAAGAACTTGGGTGTTGTGGTTGTGGAGCATAGGTAGTTTAAACAATGGGAGGAGTAGGGGCTACATGAGTACGAGGACCCATGGGTGTATACGATTGGTACACACTTATAGGTATTGTTGTAGGCATTGAGCTACCATGTAGCGGTGCTTTACTAACAAATGAGTTCCATGGCGTGTTTCTTGGCATGCCCATCATTGGGGTAGGCATGGTAGCCGTGGTGTCATCAAAGGAAAGATGAGCTAGACTTGGAAAGGTAAAGCTATCACTTGTGGGCTCAGATTGCACTGAGACCCCTGAAGAAACAACATATGGAGGATTTATCGGACTTATTGAGGGAGTCTCCATTTGCGATAAGGTCGGTTGTTTAGCCTTTCCTGTATCCAAGAATCTCATGAGACCCGTTGAAGGCATGTTGATCCCCTTATTCTGTCTCTCTAACTCAATGACCCTATGGATGACCTCACAAAATCTTTGTTGTTGATCCTCCACACTAGTAGCACCCATTGTGGATTGTAGGACAACTAATCAACCCACGTGATAGGTGTGACCTGTGTATAGATCGGTCAGAGTTTCCATTTGTAGTTCGTACTCCCGCTTCTCATTTAAGAACGCTCCATCTAGGATTGAGGTGCTAGGGGTGTCCTTTGAGCTAGCTGCAATGTTGCTTTCTAGGGGTTGGCCCTTAGCGGTTGCTAAGTCAGGAGCGCTCGATTGCTCTCCTAGCAAAGATATTGACATAGGAGCTTTTGATTTTAACTCTCTTCGTTGCTCCGCCTTGCGTAAGCTCTCAATTTCCTTTTCCCTTGCTGCAAGGATATACCGCTCAACCTCTTGCACTTCGGCAAGGCTTCTACCATCGGGTAATATGACCTCGGAGGGAAATAACTCTGAAGAGTCGGGAGGTGCAGTGAATGAAGTATTCACGTGCACATTCTCTAAGGGCATAGGGTCTACGTTGGTCATGAATGGAGAATTTACTTCCCCACCCCCCTCATTTACATCATTAGCTCCATGTTCGGAGCGAGTGGCTCTACTAAAGGTTTCTTTCAAGCGGCTAAGCACGCTCGGCCCGGATCGTGGACCCATGGCATGCATGTCTTGGCTTGAGCTATCGGGATTAGGCATTGGGAAACCTTCCATGACGTCGTAGTCAGAGGAAGAGTCACTAGCCGCTATGTTCGGGTCTTGGTTTGTACTACCTTGGGTCCCCGCCGAGGGCCGAAACCTAAGGTAGGTGGATATTGAGAACTCATGTAAGTCAAAATTCTCTGTAGTTTCTCCGTCTCTAGCAAACGACCAGAGCGCAGATGCATGTGCCTTTGGCAACCTACAAGCGTCGGTGAATAACCTCGAAGGTTAACCGCTTACTTTTTTAAGCATATGTTTTCACTCGTGTTTTTACGTTTTTTAATATTTTTTTGAATGATCTATTTTTTGATTAAAGTGTGTGATAGCTCAAAATGAACGTATCACTCAGAGGGTTGCGGTGTGCTTTACAACACAACGTTCGGTCACCTGAAGCTCTGTTGGTCCTCAAAAAAGTTGATTTTTAGCTACGTGTGAAGCTAAAATAATAATTTTAAAGGGCGACTGAGGCCTGAGCCTGAACGTGAGCTTGGGTTTGGATCTTGAAGATATTCCCGATCCCGGTCCTACCTTTATTTTATTTTTTTTTGGGGATAAGGTCGCCGTGGCCTACGCGCGAGCACACACACACTCTACCTACCTACTTACAACTAATACACCTACTGTTACACACTAACACACTTCATTAGCTCTCACATATCTACTTCCTACTTACTGTACTTTACATTACACAGAACTAACAACCTTAATACTAATACCTTAGCACAGTGAAAACACAGTAACCTTTCAAAACTTCATTAACAAAGAAATACACAGTAGCAACACAAAATCCTTCTTCTCAACACACACACCTTCCTCCCCTACCTTTCCTACAATTGAAATTGCACCACAAAAGAAGCACAGAGTGCCATTCAATGTGAGTGTATGGCATTCCCCGGCAACGGCGCCAAAAATGTGCGCGTCTGTCGTACGTGTCAATGCAAGAAACTTGTCGATACACTGTGTGCGAGCCACAAATGGCTCCAAGCACACAACAAGCCTAAACTAGTAAGCTCAAAGAAGACGATGGTGTGTCATTTACTGCTCTACGCTTGCTATCGTGGAGAATTCCTCGCCGCGAAGAAGAGGGAGACGCCGCTACGTTGCACTCAACCTCCTCGTTGCCGTCATGCCGCCGCAATGCTCGATTGCACTCTCTCTCTCTCTCTCTCTCTCTCTCTCTCTCTCTCTCTCTCTCTCTCACGCATACACACACACACAAGGAGATGAAGAAGAAGAAGACGGAGATGGAGCAAGAGCACTCTTCAATTGCACAAATGAGAGAATGAGTGAATTTTAGGTTTAGTTGACTTTTATGTGAGCTCGCCCCATTCACACTTGGGCGCCCATGCTTAGCCAACTAATCCCTTGAATGTTCCAGTTAGAGTGCACCTCTCATCGGCGATCACTCTTACCCTTTTCCTATTGGATCGACAAGCCCGGTACCTGGCTCTACCAAATAAATAATACAATGTCTATCTTAGGTGATAGGAATGTGCGTGAGGGTTAACATGTATCTTCTACTATTCTCCTCCCTCGCACTCCGCATCGCTTCCGTACCGAGCGCTCTCCCAAGTGGTATTAGAGCTTCGATTTCGGGCGGGTGCAATGCGATGGTCGAGCGGACAGCTCTGCAATGACAAGCGCATTGATGGTGGCAGATTCAAGAGACGGGAGAAGGGACCAGCTTGGCAACGTGTGTGTATCACAAGTTTGCGAACGGTTTTGCTCGTGTATATAGAAGCTTTTACATTGGCATTGTGTGCACGCAGATTGCAGTGTAAGAGAAGCCCAAATTGCATATCTGACCTTAAGTATGTATATCCAGCTTGTATAGAGCTTGTATAGCAATTCATTGCTGATTTTTGCAGAGAAGCGGGACCAGGAAGTGCTTCAGCTCGTTTTTTATGTTTTTGCCTCCCGAAACAATGTTTTTTTCATATCTCTGTCACATGGAGTCTGATCCAAAAGGCTAGGTTGGGATTTTGGCACATTTTGGAGGCAATTTTGATATCCATTTTTTGAAATTCTGGTCAGAATTACAGCAGGTGTAACAACATCAAGTTTGTGCTGTGTTTTTAGGCCGAAAAAGGATATTTTTGGCATATCTCTCACATATGATCTAGTAGTCTATCCTAGGGTTTTCAAATTAGAATTTTGAAATTTTGAGTGCTGAATTTTTGCAGTAACCTGCAACAATCGCAACGTATAGAAGCTTGGCAGTTTGGTTTTCTACATTGTAGAGCATGATGCGGTTTGCATCTCTGGCTATATACGATACATTGTGGTGCTATTTGAAAGAGAATTTTACCTTGCATTTGCGTGTGCACGTGATGCTTTGAGATGTGACTTTCGAATTGTTACACATCCGGATGCGATTTTATACGCATTATGACTGTGTGGATTTTTCTTCAGAGAGATTTATGCACATGGTTTTGTGCGGATTTTCTATGTATGCATATTCGGATACAAATTGAGCTTATTACATCTCACAAGTGACATGTTCATAGGTATACATGTGTTTTAGATAGGTGGAGTTGTCCAAAGAGCAACTCGTATGGGAGTGAGCTTGGTTGCCATAGTTTTGGCGTTTATGTATGCACATTGTGGATCTATGATTGAGACAGATTGGTCTCGGACAGGTTTATGTGCTTTTGATTACAGCCCACAATTTTTGTCTTGCTTCTCTCCTGTTAAGTATGGAGCTTGATTCACCCCTTGTAATTTTAAGTCTAAAAAATGCACATTTGTAAGGCCCCCGAGAAGCCATCGTGCGTGAAAAATATTCTTTTTTGTCAATATAATCCTATGGTCGATCAATTGACCGGTGGTCGGTAGTCAGTGTGGCCAGTGGTCGGAAGTCTTTGGCCAGTGGCCGAATTCAATGGCCAATGGACAAGTTAGTTTCGGGTGGACTTGTCTACGGCTACACATGGACGAATGACCAATTTCTAGAAGGACTTGTCTACTCAAGGGTGGCTACACATAGGTGCATAGAGGAGTTCTACTTGGAATTCTCTACATAAGGGGCGGCTACAGACGATTGTCTCTCATGAGAGGGGGCAACCCATTTTGGCCTATAAAAGGAGGCCTCTTCTACACAAAAAACGGATTGTGGAGTTGGTGAAGCAAGGTGTGTGAGAGGTGGTGAGAATGAAGCAAGGCGAGAGTTCCATTAAGGGTATAATCCTTTTGTAACCTACTTTTAATTTGAAGTGCAAAGCCATTGAATGGCTACTTTTCGTGGATGTAGCCCACATTGGGTGAACCACGTATATCATGCTCTCTCTCTCTCTCTCTCATGTAAAAATTATCTCTCTCCATTAAGTAAACCACTCTAGTATCTACTTAACTTATCAGAGCAAGGTTTGCTCGTAGCTAAAATATCTTTAAAAAAGGATTCCTTTAATTGAGTGGGAGTAATGGCAGACGAAGGTAAGCTCAAGATCGAGAAGTTCAACAACAAAAATTACCAACATTGAAAGATGCAGATTGAAGACTACTTCT
Source organism: Adiantum capillus-veneris (assembly GCF_014529385.1). NCBI lineage: Eukaryota > Viridiplantae > Streptophyta > Polypodiopsida > Polypodiales > Pteridaceae > Adiantum > Adiantum capillus-veneris. The sequence continues at coordinate 126,263,358 of NC_140946.1, forward strand.
ACCAAAAGGATTTTTATTTGCCACTAGGTGGTCTTGCAAAGAAGCCCGCAATGATGGCAAATGAAGCTTGGATTTTCCTTGACTGAAAGGCATTGGAAAAAATCCGGCTATGCTTGGCGTCAACGGTGGCCTTCAATGTTTCGGAGATGAATACCACAAAGGACTTAATGAAGTCACTTGACGGCCTCTACAAGAAACCATCAGCTCTAATAAGGTATTTCTCACGAAGCGATTGTTCAATCTAAAAATGGCATGGAGTGGTTCACTTTAAAAACACCTAAATGAGTTCAACACCAACATAAGTAAACTTTAATAGGTAAAGATCAACTTTGATGATGAAGTGCAAGCTCTCCTTATACTATTGTCTTTGTCAGATAGTTGGGACAACCTTGTGATGGCTGTCCGATGGTTGTAAGTAACTCTATCTTTGGTCAATGTGGCAGGTAAAGTAGAGCAAGATGCTCTAATTCTTTCACTAGACAATGTGTCCACTTCGTGGATAGTAGATTTTGGGGCTTCATTCCATGCGACACCACACAAGAAAAATTTCTAAGGTTACACCAAAGGTAATGTTGGGTATGTATGCTTGGGAGATGATGAAGCTTGTGAAATTATCGAGAAAGGTACAATTTGTGTCAAAACTGCAAATGGAAATGAATGGAACCTAAAAGATGTTAGGCATGTTCCCTCTCTTCACATAACCTTTGTGGAAAATGAAGCAGGTACCAAGCTTAAATACCTTAGATCCGACATTGGAGGCAAATATTGCAGACAAGCTTTTAAAAGCTTTTGTGTTAACAATGGCATTCAAAGGCAAAGCACGACCCCAAGGACACCTTAACAAAATAATGATGAACATGACAATCATGGAGCAAGCATGAAGCATGTGTCTACATGTAGGCCTACCGTTGGAGCTTTGGGTGGAAGTATTAGGTACATATGTGTACTTGATCAACCGGTCACCCTCAACAACACTGGATGGAGGAGTTCGAGAAGAGGCATGGATAGGGATGTGAAGCTTTTATGCACATAGATAGAAGTCTACGATCAAAGCTAGATGTGAAGTCCAAGAAGTGTTTCTTCATCAACTATGGAATCTTGAAGATGGTAAAATCTTTAGGAGTAGGGATGTAATTTCCAATGAACAAAATATGTACAAAGATTACTTGGAAAGGAAAAAACAAAACAAAAAGTACAGCCGATGAGTACATGCAGCTTGAGGACAATGAAGACTCAAGGTGTGCAAGTGGTGACAACTTGCAACAATGTCAACCAGACAAGGAACCTCAATCTATGCCCTGAAGATCTACAAGAGTAAGTAGACCTCCAATAGAGGTTTATTCCTTCCTTCAACCATCTCTTGGTCTTAGATTCTGAAGAGCCGGAGTCATATGAAGAAGCCATGCAACACAAATCCAAACAAGAATGGACAAAGAGCATGCAAGCAGAGATGGGCTCATTGCATCGCAAGCAAAGATGGGAATTGGTTGATTTACCTAAAGGTAAGCGGGCACTGCAAAACAAATGGGTGTACAAGTTGAAGGAAGAAGAAGGCGGGAAGAAGAGGTACAAGTTATTCTAAAAATTGGACCACATATGTGGAATGATGTCAAAAAATGTCTTGAAAAAATGGGCATCAAAAGACCAGTCAAAACTCTAGACCTTGACATAGAGAAGTGGAACCAACCAAAAAGAATGCTAAACCAATTCCCATAAACAAGGTTAGAGAATACTGCGAGGGAGAAGAAGGAAATACCACACTACCCATAGAGCACCAAGGAGTAGAAACCATTGCTAACTTGGATAGTGGAGTAGGGCTTGGCATTGCAACAAAATTGATTTGGGAGAAATGAAAAAAAATTGGCCCTTAGAAAGACAAGGATAAAACTGCAATTAACTGACGACTATAATGCAAAACCTAATGGTATTCTTAAACAAGTAGTGATGACTTCTTGGGGGAATTGAGTATGAATACACGTTCGCGATAGTAGATTTTGGTACCGAGAATAACTATGATGTTATTCTAGGAAGGCCATTCATACGTTAGTTAAAGATGGTTCAAGAATGGAGCTATGATTATATCTACTTACAACACATGGAGACCACTACACGCATCAACTTAAACAACCATAGCTATAGAGATGTACGAAGAACACCGTAGAGGATTTTGATTCACTAACGATTGCAGAATCTGAAGTACTTATGTGGTTGAACTCTAAAGCTCATATGTGCATGTGTGGAGCCTCTAACTGTGACAGCTTTGTCAAAGAAGAGAGCAAAAAAGCAAGACCATTTGAAGATCTGGAATATGTACCATAGTCATTTCCTAAATAGAGAATGGAGCCCTTAGAGTGGACTCAAATCCTGGCCACCTTAGATGTATGTGTCAATGGAACCCCACCCACCAATTATTTAAACAAGAATGGCTTAGACTTAGTTCCCATATGCATAATTAGAGTAAATCCAAGCACAATTGATCAAGAAACAACAAAAACTGGTGAAGTACAAGGAGTTGACACCAAAGTGCAGTGTTTGCATATCCAAAATGAGATTTCTATCAGAGATATCACCATGCAAAGTGACTCAGACCGCACCTTGAAGCAAAACAGGGAATCAAGTGACAAATGTTACTTTCACACACTCGATGCTCACAAATACGAGGAGTTTAGTGCAGACGATGAGAAATCAGATGATCATGAAAGTGATCTTGAAACAAAACTTGAAAATTTCTTTGATTTTCCAAATAAAAAACCCAGAAGACAACAACGTTACAAGAACAAACGAGCCACTAGAGGGATGAGAAACAATCCAATGCCACATGTCGAGGGGAATCAGTCTTACCTAAGACTAGTGGGAGCTCATGATTGCATAAGAAACAAGGTAACCTGAAAGGAGACAACACCTTCCCAGCCAAATAAATCAAAACCAAACAAAAAATCATCAACTAAACCTCCTAAAAATGCCTCAAAGATGGGGATGTTGTTAATGAACCTAAATGGACCAAGATTGAGTGGAAGAAGAAATATAGCTGAAACAAACGTTGAAAGAGGTTTGGACAACTGAGATGGAAAGTGACAACAAAAATGGGAAAGAAACAACGAAAGATGGAATAAGTATACCCTCACATTACAAGAAGTCCACAATTCAACATCGCAAAGTCATCGTTGAACAGCCAATGAGAGAGAAGGCCGAACCAAGAAAGTCTTATGATGGACCTGAGGATGCTAAATGAATAGATCTAGCAAAACCAGAGAAGAGCCTAAACCTACCTACATTGCTACAAATTTAACACTAGACAAGGAAGAGTTGTTGATTCAAACGCTCAAAGAGTATAAGGTTGTGTTTGCCCAGTCTTATAAGGATTTGAAGGGGGTTGATCCTACCATTTGTCAGCATAGAATTCCCCTAAAGCCTTATGCTAAGCCAAGCAGACAACACCCTTACGCTTACAACAAAACATTTGCCAAGAAAATCAAAGAGGAAATTGACAAACTAAAGGAAGCTGAATTCATCTATGAAATTGAGCACATGGATTGGGTATCCCCGATTATGGTGGTGCCTAGTGTGCGTCAACCTCAAAAAATTAAATGCAGCTACTATTCACAATAATTATCATCTTCCCATCATTGATCATGTCTTGGAAAGGATAGTAGAGAAACGAGCATATAGGCTTTTGAATTAAACCAAAAAATAAGCACAAAATAGCTTTTGCAACCAAGTGGGCATTTTTGCTTACCGAGTAATGCCTTTCGGATTGACAAATGCACCAGCCACCTTTCAAAGACTGATGGCTCATGCATTCAAAGAATACTTGCATATCTTTTTTAAAATCTATATGGATGACTTATGTGTGCACTCAGTATTATGCAAAGACCATATAGAGCATCTAAAAAAGGTATTCAAGAAATGTCGCACCTATCGGATATGCCTGAATCTAGAAAAATGTGTTTTCACGGTTAGACATGGAAAAATTTTGAGACATATCGTGTCAACAAATGAAATATCCACTGACATGGACAAGATCAAAGTGATTGTGGATATGCCACACCCGACGACTATAAGAGGGGGAAGGATAATAAGCGAGCTTGGTGAAGCAAGCTTTTTTGCCTCCTCCACCTGTGTCGCTCACTACCACCAGATGCCACCCATTGTCGCCTCTGCCACCGGTGACAAGTGGCACTTTTTTTGAGCCACCCAAACTCCTCTTGCTCCTCCACATTGCACCACCAACTTCCAACCTCCCTTCTCTCTCTACCTCCAACCTCTCTCTCTCTCTCTCTCTCTCTCTCTCTCTCTCTCTCTCTCTCTCCCCCGTCTTCTCCCCATCCTCTTTCTCCCTATCTCTCACACAATCTCTCATGGCTTGTTTTTCCTTCTCTCTCTCTCTCTCTCTCTATGTACCTCTCTTCTTTTTATCTCTTTCAACCTCCAACCATCCTCTCTCTCTCTCTCTCACACACACACACACACACACACACACACACTATCTCTCTTGATTTTTCTTTCCTCCCTCTCCTTTCTCTTTTTCTCCTTTTGCACTCTATTTGTCTATCCCCCTCTTTCAAACACACACACACACACACACAGAATCTCTCTCTCTCTCTCTCTCTCTCTCTCTCTCTCTCTCTCTCTCTCTCTCTCTCTCTCTCTCTCAAGTGCAACCGTTTTTTGACCTAGTAGACAACGGTTCACTCTTTTGATCGTAACTTCTTCATCTAAATTCCGATTTAGGTAATCTTTAGCCTCAATCAAAGAGCACGACGTCCTCTACGCATTGATGTCAAGAAAAAAAAAAGAGTTATGGAAGGCATTTCTGCAGCAGCATTTCTGAAGTGAACATGTTCAAAAAAGTTGACTCTCATCTCTTATTTTACATACAATGTCTTCCGGCACTTGCTAGGGTTCTTCTTCTTCAATAAGGGTTAAAACCATTGCAGAAATGATCCAAAATCTTCTAAGAGATAGTAACACAATCACTCAACCAACGGCATCAAAAACCATGATCATGGCATACTTGGTATTGTTGCAAGAGACCATAAACAAACAAGGTGAAGACTTACCGGCACTTGCAATGGAGAACAACATGCTAAGGTTTCTTGTGGTCGAGAATGAGAATCTCAAGAGGACACTTGAGATGCAAACAACACATTTGATGCAACTTGAAGAGGAAGTCAAGGAATGTAAAACTCTCTCTTGTGGACTTGAATGCTTTGAAGGAGCACATGAGCAAAGTAGAGCATGCCCATGCATTGAAAGAGGAGAATCTTGACACCATGAACTGGGATGTATGTGACATGAAAAATGTATGCACAAACAAATCTTGGGTTGATGTATGTGGTAGAAATGTGGTTCCTAATTCCTCCCTCACGCAAGTTATGGCTCAAACAAAGAATGTTGAGAATGTGGATGTGGAGGAGTTGAAGGAACGAGAGCAACATTCCAAGAACATTGTTATTTGTGGAGTTCCCAGAGAGAAGTTAGAGACGCCTCCTTCTCTTGCCATTACTATCAAAGATTTCTTTAAAATCCACTTTGGCATGTTTGGAGTTATGGTCTATGGAGCACATAGAGTGGGTAAGCAAGGAGCTCCCTTCTCGGGAGAACGGCCAATTGTATGCACCATGCCGGAGGAGACCAAATGAAAGATTATTCTTGATAATAGATGGATCTATTTTAGGGATACAAAATTTTTTGTATGTGAAGATTGCACTATTAAGCAACAAGATATACATCACAAGGCATATGATGAAAAGAATAAGAAAAACAAGGGGATCTCTCACGAAGAAAATGTACCCAAGGAGGAGGAAAGTCCCTCGAGCAAATAGGGATGTGCGACCTATGAGGCCGAGTTACAATTGAAAATATGCTTTTGGAATTGCAATGGATACCCATGGAATGTGGGGGTTGGCATTGATGAACTAACAAGCAAAGACGATGTTGTACTTCTTGTTGAAACTTGGGAGCATGATACACAAAGGATTAACATCTTGGAGAATTACAATGTACATTCATTGATGTGGTCAAAGAATCTCAAGCAATAAAGAGGGCAAGGAGGGGTAGCATGTATGACTAAGAAAGGATTGGAAGATTTTGTATCAATTGTGAAAGATGAAAAGTACAAACATTATGTATAGCTGAAAATTATGACACCAAAAAGAGCACCCATTTTTGTAGCCGGTTGCTACATTCCTCATCATGGTTCCCCCTTTTATGCTTGCACGGATAGAGATGAGCCATTTTTTGATTTAGAAGAGGACATTGCTTATTTCAAAGGCGAAGGTGATTTTATTGTATTTGGGGATATGAATGCTCGCACAAAAACATTACAACATGATACTCAACAATTTGATATGCCATACATTTCACAGAGTTGGAGGAAGTTCACTTGTATGATTGTACTTCAATGGATGAGAAAGAGCCGGATCACTATGAAAAGTTACTTTTACACATGTGTAATAGCACGGGTATGCTCATTGCCAATGACGTATCTTTGTGGAGTGGAACTGTTAACCCTCACGGCTCACGGACACCCCATCACCTACGACAGACGTGTATTATTTAATTGGTAAAGTCAGGTACCGGGCTTGTCGGACCAATAGGAAAAGGGTAAGAGTGATCGTCGATGAGAGGCGCACTCTAACTGGGACATTCAAGGGATTAGTTGGCTAAGCATGGGCGCTCAAGTGTGAATGGGGTGAGCTCATATAAAAGCCAACTAAACCTAAAATTCACTCATTCTCTCATTTGTGCAATAGAAGAGTGCTCTTGCTCCATCTCCATCTCCATCTTCTTCTTCTTCACCTCCTTGTGTGTGTGTATGTGTATGTGTGTGTGTGTGTGTGTGTGTGTGTGTGTGTGTGAGAGAGAGAGAGAGAGAGAGCGATCGAGCATTGCGGTGGCACGACGGCGGTGAAGCGGTTGAGCGCGACGTAGCGGCGTCTCCTTCTTCTTCGCGACGAGGAATCCTCCACGGCAGGAGCATAGAGCGGTGAGTGACACACCATTGCTCTCTTTTGAGCTTACTAGTTAAGCTAGTTGTGTGCTTGGAGCCGTCTATGGCTCGCACACGGTGTAACGGCAAGTCCCTTGCTTCGACAGTGTGGCAAGGAGCGCACATTTTTGGCGCCGCTGCCGGGGAATCACCCTGCACTAAGCCCAAGAGGCACTTTGTGCTTCTCCTATGAGTTGTTTGTAGTAGGAAATAAGAGGAAGAGGAAGAGGAATGAGTTGTTTTTCTGTAAGTTGTTAATTTTTGTGTTGTCTGCAAGTTCTGTGATTTCTGCATAATGTTGTGTTTTCTGTTTGCACACAGTCTTTGCACAATTAGTAGTCGTTAGCTTGTTTGCTGTGAATGAATAAGTAGGCAGGCATTTAGCAATTTCTGTTACACACAGTCTGCACACAGTTTTCTGTCAAGGTTTGGCTGCACACAGTCTTTGCACAATAAGGTAGTGAGAGAGGAAGTAGGTGGACAGTTAGCTCACTGTCAGTAAGCAGTTAACAGATTAGTTAGTAGAATAGTTAGTGGTTAGTAGCACTGTTAGTCAGTAGATAAGGTAGTGAGCTGTCTGTGAGCTGTTGACTGGGAGGTTAGGTAGGCGACAGTGTGTGTGGCCAAGAAAGGGTCACCAAAACCGCGCGCGGTTGTCGCCCAAAAAAAAAAAAAGTGAAAAAAAAACCGAAAATATTTAAGCGTGAGTGACTGGGGGGCTACACTAAAATTTTGATCGGGATCGGGATCATTTTCCCAAGTGAAAAAAAAAACCGAAAATATTTAAGCGTGAGTGACTGGGGGGCTACACCGAAAAAAAAAAACCAAAAATATTTAAGCGTGAGTGACTCGGGATCGGGATCATTTTCCCAAGTCCAAGCCTAGGCTTTAGTCCTCAGTCTTATGATATATACTAGACCCACTCTTATATATATACCCTACTTCCTCAAGAGGGAATGAGAGCATGTGGGGCAAGTCCTCCACTCTCCTCCCTTCTCTTCCCACTTGCACCCTTAGACTTTCTAATTTGGGCCTAGTTCCCTACTAAAAATTGACGGTTTTAGGGATTCCGAGGGCATAAAGTGACCAAACGGAGGGCTGTAAAGCACGGCATGTCCCTCTGACCGAGACGCTCGTTTTGAGCTATCATACGTTCTATTCTATAGCTGGGTCAGAAAAAAAGGACCAAAAAATCAAAAAATAAATAAATAACAAAAGACTTGGGTTGCAAAACACCCAAAATTACTAGGTGAGCAGCCTTCACGGGCCCTCACTGACACTTCTAGGGGATCCAAGTCATATGAACCTACGCTCTGGACGAGTGTTAGAGCATGAGCATATTGGTAGTGCCTCCATTTACGCGGGCACCCATTATTCCTCCACCCTAGGTTCTGGACCTTCGGCCGGGACTCAAGGTAGCGCGACCCAAGATCCTCATATCGCATCTAGTGATTCTTCCTCTGACTACGAAGTCATGGAGGGGTATCCTACACCAAACCCTAATAGTTCAATTCAAGACATGCATGCCATGGGCCCACGGCCCGGGTCCAGCATGTTTAGCCGCTTAAAAGAGACCCTTAGTAGAGCTACTCGCTCCGAACATGCGGTTAATGAAATAAATGAAGGGAGTGGGGAAGTAAATTCGTCATTCATGCCTAAAATGGACCCTATGCTTCTTGAGAGTGTGCATGTGAATGTTCCATCCACTGCACCTCCTGATCCTTTAGGACTATCTCCCTCTGAGGTTTTACTACCCGATGGTAGGAGTCTTGCCGAAGTGCAAGAGATCGAACGCTATATGCACGCAACAAGGGAGAGGGAAATTGAGAACCTACGAAGGCCAGAACAAAGTCGAGCCCTGAAAGCAAAGGCTCCTATGACAACAATCATGCCAACCGAGCAACCGAGTGCTCCCAAGGTAGCAGTCACGGAGGGGCAAGAAATGGGGAGCAATAATGCTTCCACTTCAAGGGAAACCTCCAGCACGCCAGGCCTAGATGGGATATTCCTAAACGAAAATTGGGAGTATGACCTACAAGCAGAAGCTTTAACTGATCGGTACACAGGACACACCTATCATGTGGGTTGGTTAGATGTTCTACAATCCACATCGGGTGCTACTAGCATAGATGAGCAACAACAGAAAGTTTGTGATGTCCTCCATAGGATTGTCGAGTTAGAAAGACAGAACACAGGGATCAACATGCTTTCAACAGGCCTAATGAGATTCTTGGATACGGGAAAGGCCAACCAACCAACCCTGTCACAAATGGAGACTCCCTCAGTGAGCCCCATTGATCCTCCATATGTTGTTTCGCCAGGAGCCTCAGTACAATCTGAGCCCACAAGTGGCAGCTTTACCTTCCCAGATCTAGCTCATCTTTCTCTTAATGACACTATGGCTACCATGCATATCCCAATGGTGAGCATGACAAGAAGTACACCATGGAGTTCATTTGTTAACACTGCGCCGATGCCTAGTAGCATAGTGCCCCCAACTATACCTACATGTATGTATCAATCATGTGCACCTGTCGTACCTCAGCCTCATGTAGCTCCTACACCTCCGATTATTCCAAGAGCTTACAATCCACAATGGAATTATCCAAACTCTTATACAAGTGGAGCCATGCCATTTAATAATAACATGCCATATCAGGCACCCCCTATGCCTAGGGTCACGCCTGTAAACTTTGGACCACCGTCTGGTACACCACCATACGAAATATGGGACCCAAGAGCCGCGCGTATGCCAAGGCCAAGGCCAACTCCCATCTCACATGTGGTTCCAGGAGCACATACACCCATTATACCTGCTCAAATAGGAGATTTGGCAGCATTTGCTCAAACTATCGATCGCTCTATTGCGGAAAACATGCGTAGTGCACCTGATAGAGAGCCTAGGAGCAAGGCAGTTCAAGTAGCTAAGCTCACACATAAATTTAGTGGAGACGGAGATGCTAGAAAGCATATGGAAGTCTTTGAACATGTGTGCGATTCTTTGGAAGAGCACAATGAGCTACATAAGTGTAAGGCTTTGAGTTTGACCCTAAGCGGAAAGGCTGGAGATTGGTATAGAACTTTAAGAGTGGAAGAGAAAACGATCTACTCTACTCTTAGGAGACTGTTCTTAAAAGAATACATACAAGAGGGAGTACTTTGGGGTGTAGCCTCTCAGCTTCAGAAAGCCCAACGAGAAGAAGGTGAATCCGTGAGAGACTTCATTAGTCGCCTAAAGAATTTGAATTCTCGATGCAATCCAAACGAGCGATTCAACAACAACCAATTGCTCGATAGATTCATTAGGGGACTACGACATGAAAGTATCTATAATGGCCTAGTCATTAGAGGTATCACTACTTGGGAAGCAGTCACCATGAATGCAATCCAATTGGAGGATAATTTAATGATTGCAGGAGAAAGAGTGTCTGCCGAGCCGAAGTCAAGTAGCTCGCAAGCATCAGGGCATGAGCCAATGAAGATAAAGCCAATCGTGAAAGAGCAAACGATATCTGAGATGACTTTGGCAGATCTCACCAAGGCCATCCAAGAAAGCCTTAGGGGTAATCGTGCTCCACAAAACACTCATATGTATCCAAGAAGGGAGCAACAATGGTGCTCAATTTGCTTGGGCCCACATACTACGAGTGAATGCCCTACTTTCAGAGTAAAGTTTAACGTGACTTGTAACGCGTGTGGTAGGTATGGCCATCAAGCGAAGGATTGCCTAATTCTTAAACGCATCATGGAAAATAGACCGCCTATAGCTTGGGCAGACTCACCTCGAGTTCCTGCATTGATGCCTACCCCACCCATGGAGCAATAGTTGCCATTACAGCACATGGTCCCTAGAACCCAAAATGTGGTCCAAACCACACCGTTGCCACCTCCAGTGCTAGGACCGCAACCCCCTCATCCAAGAGTTACACCTATGAACCAAATAGGTTGCGAGTCATCTAGTACTTATGTAGATTGCGAAGAGGACATAGACTCTAGTATCACCTATGGAGTCGACATGCTTGAGGAGTGTCCCATGTACTATATGGAAGACCATTGGGGACAAATCAAACCGGTATATCAAGCTACTGCGCTAGCAGCAAGAGGCCAAAACATTAATAGTTTTACCAAGAGACCACCTCTTCAGTGCTACGAATGTGGTGGACCACATCGAGTAGCTGAGTGCCCCATTAGAATGCAAAAGAATGCCGCACTAATGCAAACAAGTCAAGGGAGTGCATTGGCAATGCCAATACTCACTTGTAATCGTTGTGGCATAGATCATTTTATCGCACAGTGTCCTAACAATCCAAACGCACCGAAAATCACACCATTGAACATAATAGAGATTGTTGATGGGACACCACCAACTATAAACATAGCACCAGTGAATGCACTCACACGGTCGATGCTCCAAAAGCAAAATTACATCCTCGAAGAGAGAGATGCTGCATCCATTGGCCGAGCGAGAAAGAAGAAAACACGAAGAAAGAAATCCCTTAATGCTTCTAGCTCAAAACCTAGTTCAAAGACTAACATATGGACAGGAGAGGATCCCGTGTATATGAATGACCCTGAGGATGACTCAGATTCGATAGAGACCACGGAGACCAAAACTATTACTACAAAGGAAAAAGCCAGTGAGGAGGATCACGAGAGGGAATTACGATGAACACCAAAAGAGTATTCAAAGTTAAACCACCCAGTTGCGAGCCCCCAAGATAAGCCACGAGAGACGAAAAATGAGGATTGCAAGAGAAAGATTGGAACCTATCCAAACCCAACAGTGGAAATTGAACGAGTCCAACGACTGAGGGGTTTGGTGGAAGAAACTCAACGAACATTAGAACCTGAACCCAAACATATCCAGATGTCGGACACAGTGTTTCCCACACAAGTTCAACCTCACAAGAACTACAGGCCGTTAGCTATAACCAGTATCATTCGGGAGGAGAGTAAGGGTAGGACATCTGAAAGTGGACACACACCTTTCCTACTAGAGAGAATGTTTGGTGAGGGAATGCCCGACCCCCTTGAGGAAGTGGAGATTCCATCTTCACCATTCTCTTGTCACGGTCCTACGTCCCACAAGATGCCATTAAATGTTGCCAAATTGATGGATTTCATGTCTTCAGAAGTTAGAACCACCATCATGTCCAAACTATATAAAGACCCCGAGCTAGTCTCAGCTCTTCGAGCCTTCCTCAATGGAGAATTACAGACCGGATTACCACAGTTTGCACATATGAACAAACCTGACTCGGTAATGAATGATGAGGAACATTTAGAACCACCATCTGACCTAGCAGGACATGAATCTGTAATTGAAGTATCCGTTAACAAGTTGGGGCAATACTTTGAAGGTGATGAATCTAATGCTACTTTGCCAATCACTACTAAAGGATTAACTGTAAAGGGTGTCCTTGACGGTGGTGCGGGAGTCAGCATGGTGACAAAGAGTTGTTGGGAGTCTATGGGGCGACCTCACCTTGAAGCCACAAGCGTAGTGGTAAAAATGGCTAATGGATCTATTGTTACGCCTATTGGAATGCTTAAGGATCTCAGGATCAAGGTCTTGGGACACAAGGTAAGGCAGACTTTCATTGTTATGGATTTTTCCAAGCATCCTATGTCATTTGAGATGATCTTAGGGCGTCCATTCATGAGGGAAGCAAAAATGGTGCATGATTGGTCCAAAAACCACGTCTACTTACAGTTCCAAGACTCTGTCATTCGAGTTGATCTTTTAAGTGGTCGAACGCATCCTCTAGGAAATAAATTCATCATTGATAATCGATCAGACACAACAATTCACTCAGCTCCATTACAGTATTGTTACACGTGTAACGAAGACACAGATATTGGGGAGAACTCTCCTTATATGGATATCCTACCCGGAATGGCTGAGTCAGACAATGTCGATTGGGTACACCTAGCGGCAACTATAGATACATGGGGAGCTAGAGGAACAACCTAGGTAACACCAGATGGGGAAGAGATACCACACATTGCACCAGTAAACATGTTAGGTGTAGCGCATGTAACATCCGATGATAAGAAAGAGGCACACCTACCTGAGAGTGAAACTGATGATTCCTCAAAGGCTTAAGGCCAATACACATCAGAAACGGAATCTCAGGGAGAAATGGATTCAGAACCTGAGGAAACATCGAGTGAGCCAAGTATAGAAACTAAACACTCAAGGTCTAGTACGACCATCTATGGTAATTTATATGAGAGTGAAGAAGATACAAGCGAAGACCTATCAAGCGAGTCGAGTTCAAACATTTACCAAAATCAAAACCTTAACAAGAAACAAAGGTCATATAAGAGACGACAATATCGAGCAAATGTGAGAGCTAGGATAAACAAGGAAAGATCTACTGCAGAATGGCTTAGCTATCTAGGGGCATGTGATGCTCATCGAAAGCTAGTAGAAAATTGGGGTGAACATCTCCAGAGTGTCATGTGGTGCAGCCCGCGACCCATTGACCTCGCTCAATTGGAGGTTACAGAGCCGAAATTGAGTCGAACCATAAGAAGACGTCAAAACCGAGAGTTAGCACAACAACAAAAGGAGGCAGAACTAAAAGAAAGGTCTCCGTCAGGACAAGAGCCTGCTGACTTACATACGGCTCCTGAACATTTTAAATCTTATACCACGGGGGAGCGAAAGGTTGTGTATGCCAAGGCCCAACGAATACCTACCAATGGAAGCAGTGGAGTCTATGATAGTCCAGCGGTAGTTAAAGAGGTAGAATTAGCAGAACCAGGTGAGGAGTCTAAACCAGTCTTTATTGCTCAAGACCTTACTGAAACTGAAGAGGCTGTACTTAAGGAGCTCCTCAAGGAATACAAGGATATCTTTGCTTGGACATATCATGACATGAAGGGCGTTCCACCTTCTGTGGTGCAACATACAATTCCCATGATCAACACTGCTAAACCCGTCCAGCAACGACCCTATCCAATGAATCCTAAGTATGCCAAAATTGTACAAGAGGAGATTGAAAAACTTATCCAATGTGGATTCATATACCCTATTGAGCACTCAGAATGGGTTTCTCCAATAGTCATTGTGCCAAAAAAGAATGGGAAACTAAGAGTGTGCGTGGACCTCAAGAAAGTTAATGCAGCCACTAGGAGAGATCATTATCCCTTGCCATATTCAGAACATGTGCTTGAAAGAGTTGCGGGCAAGGAGGTTCATAGCTTTTTAGATGGGTACTCTGGTTACAATCAAATCACAATTGCATTAGAGGACCAAGCTAAAACTTCTTTTATCACAGAGTTTGGAGTGTTTGCATTTCGTGTTATGGCTTTTGGCTTAACGAATGCCCCTGCTACATTCCAACGATTAATAAACACTGTGTTTAAAGAATTTCTAAGGGAGTTTTGTGAAGCTTTCCTAGACGACCTTTGTGTTTATTCTTCTTGGGAGAAGCATTTGTTATATCTACGAAAAATATTTGAAAGGTACAGATTTTATCGCATCTCATTGAACCCTTTCAAATGCCAATTTTGGGTTAAGCATGGAGTCATTCTAGGGCATATAGTGTCCAAGAACGGGATATCCACAGATGAGAGTAAGATTAAAGCCATTGTCGATTTGCCACCACCTACGAACTATAAAGGAGTTCAAAGATTTATGGGCCATGTTGGTTATTATCGAAGATTTATTTTAAACTTTGCCGAGATAGCGCGTCCATTGTACAAGCTTCTTATCGAGTTTCACTAGACGGAAGAATGTCATCAATCTTATGAGTTATTAAAGAAGGCCCTAACAAGTGCTCCAATCCTGCGAACACCTGATTGGAATGTACCTTTTCATGTGCATATTGATGCATCAAATTTTGCTATTGGGTGTGTTCTAACTCAACCAGGAGAACATAAATTGGACTACCCTATTAGCTTTGCAAGTCGCCAATTAAATGATGCCGAGATGAACTACACTACTACAGAGCGCGAAGGTCTAGCTATGATTTACGCAGTAAAGAAATTTCGCTATTACCTTCTTGCTACCAAGTTTGTGTTTTATGTTGATCATCAAGCATTGCTATATTTGGTAAACAAGCCGTGTTCCACTGGTCGAATTACACGATGGTTGTTAATTCTTCTTGAGTTTGACTTCACCGTTGTTGTGAGGCCTGTGAGGAAACATGTCATGGCAGATCATTTATCTCGTATCCCTAATGGCGAAGCTCCTACGGGGGTTGATGATGAATTGCCTGATACTCCTTTGTTCATTGTTGAGACAATGCCTGAATGGAGTGAAAAGATTGTTAACTTCTTAGTTAATGGTTTTCCACCCAAAGAACTGCGAAAAGATATAGCTCGAAAATTAATCAAGGAATGCGAACCCTATTGCTTACTGGCTGGAACTCTCTATAAGAGAGGAAAAGATGATGTTCTTAGACGCTGTGCCCGCGAGGATGAGTATTTATATATTCTACAAGAGGCACACATGGGCGTAGCTGGTTATCACTTTTCAGGAAAGTTGACTGCCTGAAAGATCTTACAGTCAGTCTATTGGTGGCCCACTCTGTTTAAGGATGCATCACTTTTTGCAAAGGGATGTGATGAATGCCAACGCTTCAACAAGCCACAAAGAAGGGATAGAATGCCTTTACATCCCATCAAGGTAACCCAACCATTTGAAAAGTGGGGCTTAGACTTTGTAGGACCGATTAGCCCGGCTGCACGTAACACGCAATCACGATATATCATTGTCGCTACCGACTATGTAACCAAATGGGCTGAAGCAAAAGCAACACGAAAGGCGGATGCAAAAACAACAGCTAAGTTCCTCTTTGAGAACATTATCACACGTTTTGGATGCCCCTTTGAACTTGTGAGTGACAATGGAACTCATTTTATAAATGAAGTAATAAAAGAACTCACATCAAACTTCATGATATCTCACCACAAGTCTACACCCTATTATCCCCAAGCAAATGGCCAAGCTTGGAGTACCAACAAAACTCTCATCTCCATTTTGACAAAGACAGTCGAGGCTCATCGCACTGATTGGGACCGAAAGCTTACATCAGCTTTATGGGCTTATCGTACTGCGTATAAAGTTGCTATTAATTGCACACCGTTTAAGATGGTGTATGGCCAAGAAGCAGTTATTCCATGGGAGTTTGTCATTCCTAGTCTTCGAGTAGCTTCTTAAGAAGGTTGGGATGGTAACCCCTTAGTGGAGCGATTATATATCCTGGAAAGGCTAGATGAAGAAAGGCAATTAGCTGTGCGAAATGATCTAGTGGAGAAGGATAGGAGAAAGAAGTGGTTTGATAGCCATTTAAAGGATAAAGACATCAAGGTTGGTGATAAAGTTTATATGTACGGGGTACGTAATGAAAAGAAGAAATTGAAATACGCTGGTAAGGGACCATATCGAGTGTGTGAAATTACCCCGCAAGGTACCATTCGTGTGGAGACTCTAGATGGAGTTGAAACCATTGGATTCCTTAATGGGAGTAAATTCAAAAGATATTATGATCCTCTAAGCCAGGAAGAGTTGCAAGCCATCCATCAAAAGAAGGCTGCCAAGGAACAAGCAGAGCTTAAAAAAATCCAAGCAAGAGTTGAGGCTCGAGAACGACAACAACGTCTTAGACGCCAACGAGAGGCTAATCTGGGAATCATGCAAGCATTTTTCGAGGACACAGATGACGACTCATTAGAATCTGAGCCACCCCTACGATACCCAATTGAGCTAAATAGCCCCTATGGGAAAGTACTATACAATGCCTTATTAGATACGAGAGCTAAACACAATTTGTTATCCTATGGAGTTTGGTGTCAATTAGGGAAACCGACCCTATCCCCGAGTACGATGCAAGTCAAGGGCATTAATAAAAAGAAAACTGCTATTCTTGGAGTCCTTCAGACCCCTGTTGTCTATGACAATGGAAGCATAGTGCAGAGGTTTCTAGTCATGCCCGCAGGAGCTATGGAAGGCAACGTAAAACTGGGACGCACGTGGATGTTGGCAACCAAATGCACTATTAATTGGTATACTGGTAGTGTCACGACGCGACCACCGACTCTTACCCCTATCATTCAAGCAAAGTCACCTACGTTGCAAACTCTCGCAAAGTTGAAGGAGAGCCAACATTCACAAGCCAAGGTGGTTAACTCGTCTTTGCCGGCTACCCATGAATCTAGCACTTCAACACTTGTAGCTGCAGCAAGCAGTAAGATTACAAGTACTCAACCTGCACGACCTAAGAGTACATATCAATGGGTCCCCAAGGCCTTACTTCCAACTACCTCAACCCTCCCATCCATTCCAAGATTTTTTTTTTTGGGAAAACCAAGAGCGCGCCCTAGGAGAGTCAAGACCAAATCACGATGGATTCCAAAACAACTATTAGAAGCCCAAGGCCACTATGATGGAAATGAGCAAATTTGGGTACCTAAACGTAAAATGTGTCCTTCCCTATCGACAACAAACCCATATGAGTCAAACAGTGTAACGCTAAAGCCAATGGCAGACCGTGGGAAGGGAAAGATCACAGAATGCTACAAACCTAGTCCAGAGCTAGTTTGGGCTCCAAGGCAAAACCAATTTATTCCACCTAGCTCAGGAAGGGGGGAGTTCCATGAAGCTTCTAGCTCCTCATGTAATACATCCATAGAGGTAAAAGCTTCTACACAGCCTCCATCTATAGTAATGGACCTCCATGAAGCTACAAAAGAATCCACACCTCCCAGTGTTCAAGAATCACCTGATGAACCACTTCAAGTTCGATCCTGGGAGAGTATCTTACCACCCTTGCAACTTGACGAGGCACCTAGGGTAATAGAAAACTACTTGCAAAAATCCTCACCTATTACCAACTGGAACAATTGGTTTCAAAGGGTGACGACATCATTTCAAACGGTATGATCTACCCAAGGAAGGGGGGAGTGTTTGTAGACATCCATCATTCACTTGCTTCCCTCTCAACCTTTCTCCCTGACCTCTTAATCTCCGATCTTAGGGAATGTATATATAAAGCCTTATACTCACAAAAATAAGATAAAAAAGTAAAAGAGCAAGAGCCATAACACAAATCATAAAAACAAATTATGCACAAGAACACGACCCTTGTAATATTTGCACTCTAACCATCATCTATTTTCATGTACAGATATGGCTAGTACGCTAGAGTCATCCACTCTTGCCTTGGGTGAGAGGTACCCTCGTTACTTTTCACAAATATTTCACATGGTCTTTCCAGTGCTTGCATGTGAATGGGATTTGATAGGTACGCTAGCATGTGAGAGGAATTTTGAGGAGTTAGAATGGCTGATACGTCTCTTGACCACGTCTGATCCATACTTAGTAGAGAGCGTTTCTCCCATTGCACAAGCCTACCCTTTTGACCAAGATGACTATAGGCGTCTAGTGACCTTCTTAGTAAACATGGGCACCTATGATGAAGAAGAAAATTTACACGACTACACGGATGACACATATGGTCTCATGGATGATGACTTTGTTTATCTCGACGACGAGGATAGGGGTTTAGCCTTAGGGTTTCCCCCCAACCTCTACAATATCCTATTCCCTTGACTCTCTAGGGGGAGTGCAAATAATTAGGTTAAGGTTCCTTATGTTTTTGTTGTGTTCAATAAGTGTTGGTACCTTTTTCCACTAATATGCCTCCTGGAGGTATTCCTTTTGTTTCCTAGAGTGTACAGGAGCGTGTTGCTATTGGTAGGATTTGGACCTTCATGGAATCTTTATCTCAACTCACTCTTCAAATCAAGCGCGACCATCGACACAAACATGTGTTTCTTGTCCATTAGCATTGCCCCTTATCTTTTTTGCATCTATGATTGTCAGCTTTAATTGTGATTGGTAGCCTAATATTCACCACATTTGCTTAGTATCAAACATTTAATTCAATGTAATTTTTTGTCATAATCACTTGTCTAGGTTTAAAAATCAAGCAGTCCGACAAACTAGTTTGACCAAGTTAGGTGTTAGAAATCTTCTCTTAATACCATGGGGAATGCCTTCCTAATAATTAATGGTTACTTAGGTTCTTAATCCGATTTAGGCAGCATTGTGTGAAATGTACTAGGGCTTTCTAGTGGGCTTGACCCTATTGACCTTTAGCTTAAGTATTATAAAGGGAGTTTACTAGTGTGATGAGCCTGGGGAGGTGTATCAGTGTTATATGACCCCCCAAAGTTACAAAATTAAAATGCTAAAAATGAACAAACAAAAAATCAAAGTGCCACACTGTAAAATCTTAAGCTGGAAGAGAAATCTCAGCTTGATTTGGTACTTCACTCACATGTATTGCCTATGGTACTAGAGCCCTAGAGGTTCCCAGTGTGGGCGCTTTTCCTTGAAAAGCAAAAAACCCAAGGCATACAAAATAAGCACACACATCAAATTGAATCAATGTGAAAAGACTTTGGGGGGTCAAAGAAAAAGTAATCAGTCAGGCGATGATTTCATGAGAAATTTCTTTTATGGTAGCTTAACTACAAGGTCTTCTAGATATAGCCTCTAGTCAGCCCTCGAACATGAATACTTGGCTCTCGCGATTAAACAACTTAATTGACCACAGAAAATTAAGAAGCTTATCCATGGTATTAATATCCGATCTCTAGTGCCTTTCGACCATCAAATTAGCGACCCTAGACTTGTTTAATTTTTTACCTTTACATCTGTTTATGCATTTGATTACATTGCAATTTAATGTTCATTGCTGACAAATTGTTTGAAATTCTTTTACCAATCAATTTGTCTACCTAAAACTACATATGCTTTTTAATCACTTATGAGAATGCAATTACTGTGCCAATGTTGTTTCATTTTGCAGTGACTGAAGAAGGCTAAGGACATTCATCTCAAATGGTCTTCCACCTCGATGAACGAGCTTCAACTCAAATAGCTTCCGAGGACGGAATTTACATCAGGAAGGGGGGCATGTTAACCCTCACGGCTCACGGACACCCCATCACCTACGATGGACGTGTATTATGTAATTGGTAGAGTCAGGTACCGGGCTTGTCGGACCAATAGGAAAAGGGTAAGAGTGATCGCCGATGAGAGGCGCACTCTAACTGGGACATTCAAGGGATTAGTTGGCTAAGCATGGGCGCCCAAGTGTGAATGGGGTGAGCTCATATAAAAGCCAACTAAACCTAAAATTCACTCATTCTCTCATTTGTGCAATAGAAGAGTGCTCTTGCTCCATCTCCATCTCCATCTTCTTCTTCTTCACCTCCTTGTGTGTGTGTATGTGTGTGTGTGTGTGTGTGTATGTGTGTGTGTGTGTGTGTGTGTGTGTGCGAGAGAGAGAGAGAGAGAGAGAGAGAGAGTGAGAGAGAGTGAGAGAGTGCGATCGAGCATTGCGGCGGCACGATGGCGGTGAAGCGGTTGAGCGCGACGTAGCAGCGTCTCCTTCTTCTTCGCGGCGAGGAATCCTCCACGGCAGGAGCATAGAGCGGTGAGTGACACACCATTGCCCTCTTTTGAGCTTACTAGTGAGAGCGGATTTTTTGAGATGGGGCTCAACTCAAGGCTCCCACCAGACAACCACTCTGTGAGACCCTACACACGCATATTTCTTAGGGGCACCACCCTCTTTTATGGAGAAAGAAGGAAACCAAAAACAAACCATATACAACACACACACACACACACACTCACACCTTCCTTATGTGCTTCAACACAAAATGCCCTTCAACCATTCAACACACACTCCTTAAGCAATCCGTTTGAACACTGCACAAACTCACATGCAAAGATTGACCTTCACCATATTAGTGCTCATATACTTCTAAGAAAAGCAATCACAAAACCTCAAAAAACTCAAAACACCATAATGCACAAATACTTGACAACTCCTTTCCTTTTCCAAAAGAAGAGACTACTTACACACATAAGGTGGCATGCATAGAGAGCTCTTCTCCATCTATGCAGCCCCAAGACTTACTTACACACAACATAAGGAGAGAAGCCAAGCAAATAGACACCATGGTTCACAAAAGCTTTCTCAACAAACAAGCAACCCAATGAGCACAAAATATGAGAAGCTGCCAAGATATGCTTACCAAT
The DNA here is from genome assembly GCF_014529385.1 of Adiantum capillus-veneris. Classification (NCBI taxonomy): domain Eukaryota; kingdom Viridiplantae; phylum Streptophyta; class Polypodiopsida; order Polypodiales; family Pteridaceae; genus Adiantum; species Adiantum capillus-veneris. The sequence continues at coordinate 126,284,417 of NC_140946.1, forward strand.
TTTACATGCGTTTAGAGCAAAAGTGTGACGACGACACCCCAATTGCAACAATTTGTTGATCAAACCATGAGATAGATCATTGAAATTGATATCCTTGCTCTCATATAGAATCTAAAATCCTTATTTAGGGATGAGTATGGTAAGAGAAATGTTTGCAAGAGAATGGTAGCAATAGCATATTGATGCTCTCTCTATGGTGCCGCTTATGATAGCGAGCTTAGGAAATGGATAGGGAGACAAGAGGAGAGAGAGATTAGGGCTTCCCTAACCTTAGAGGAGCTTATTTGCAGCAATGGAGTAGGTGTGTGTATTTTTGTGCTTGCCAAAGGGCCTTTTTATAGCTGTACAAGACCTTGGGTTAGGTTAAACTTGACTAGGGTAGGTAATTAACCATAGTTAGGTTCCCTTTTGACCATTCCTTCAATTATGCAAATAAGGGACTTATTTTTTCATTAAAAATAGCTTTTTAAGTCGTGGAGGCTCCATAAGGGTTGATAATGTATGTGGGCCCCACCATGATGTCCCTCCAGTGGCTCCTGCAAAGTGTCCCCATCCTGTTTGTTGTGTCTCTGGAAGCATCTTGAGCCGACCCCTCCACATGCAAGTGGTTTTTAACTCCCCATTGGTATTTTAGAATGTTGGAGAAGTCAAGAAAACTTTTCACCTTTGTGGTTTACCTGATTGTAACTTTGACCTGCAGTAACAGTGTCCGCATCACCTTGTTTTCACCATAACTTTTAGCCTGTAACTCAGAATTGGGTGCTGTAAAAGGCAAAGTTGACCTTCTCAAAGTGTTTAAGCTGATTTTGGAGTGTTCTTCAAGTATACCCACGAGCTAAGGCGTTCAAGATGCATCCAAAACACCTTTTGAACCAAGTCTCCTTGTAGGGGGCCCTTTAGCATGCATCCAAAGTGTAGCATGCTTTTTCAAAAGAGAATCCACCTTAAACAAATGAGGTAGGCTCCAATAAAGTTTGATTTATTGGGGATATACATTATATTTAAGATTTGTTGACCAACACAAGTAAATGATCCAAGAGTTGGGTCACATAGTGGTGGGGAAGGGAAGGCCTACAAGGTTAACCCTACCCTTGAGAGAAGATGGGTAAGATAAGTGCCCATAAATTATTTATTTACAAATTATGGGATGTAGATAGTTATTTAAATTAGTAAAGGTAATAAGTTAAAATAATATGCAGTAAAAAACTAGGAGAGTAGAATTAAGTTTACTATTTACATTTAGCATGAAGAGAGAAATATGATGTAAATGCATAAAGATCTAAGAAGGGTAAGGTGTTTGTATGGAAAAAGGCTATTACGGAAAGAGAGAATGAACACTAGGTTAAAACTTTGACAAAAAATATGTACATTTGAGTAGAAATGTAGTTCAAATGCAAGGTTACCATTTAACGCTACTCATATTAGCCCTCCCCCTTCATCTAGGATCATTCATGATCCTAGATGAAACAAAAGAGTTTTTTCCTTTTCCTTTTTTTTTTCTTATTTTTCTAAAAAAAGGAGGAGCGATATACACTCTTTTACTCCATTAGACCTGCTTTTCATTACCTCAATCCCATAAATCGAAGATGGGAGGGTTGCCTTGGGTATGTTGAGATTCCAAGGCTGGTTCTTCTTTACACATCAAAGCTTTAAAAATAGGTGGAGCATTTACCAAGCCGAAGGGAGCCATGCCAATTTGGAGCTTAGACGATGGAGGTAGATGACTTCCTATCAACGGATTGATACGTTGAAAGTAGGGCTTTAATCTCCATCCATTGACTCTGGTCTTGTGGAGTTTTCCTGATAAATCTGCTAATCTGTAACTACCATTCCCAAACTTTGTTTTTATCATGAAAGGTCCCTCCCATCTTTGCAAAAACTTTTTGTCAAGTCGAGTATCAAGTCGGTTATCATAGCGAAGAACCAACATACCTTCCTTCAATCCTTTCCCCTTGAGCTTCTGGTTGATTTTGTCCCTTTGGCTTGTGGCTTGGGCAATGTAATAGTCGATGGACTCTTCTCTATCAAGCTCAAGTCGTTGAAGATCTAAAATTCTTTCATGCAAAGCTTCTTTTGGCCTCTTTTCTCCCCGTGAGAGAATGCGTAGACTTGCAATCTCCACCTCAATAGGAAGGAGTGCCTCCTGTCCATATAGCAAATGAAAAGGAGTGAATTGAGTGGATACCTTGAAAGATGTTCTGTATGCCCATAGAGCTGCGGTCAAATGGCGATCCTAGTCGTTTGGTTGATCTGCAACCTGCTTAGAAATGATTTTACATATCATTCCAATCACCTTTTCAACCAACCCATTGCACTGAGGGTAGTAAGGTGTAGAATGCAAATGTTTGACTTTTAACTTTGTCAAAAGATTATCTAGGAGCTCTGCTCTAAACCCTGGACCACGATCTGACAAAATCTCTAATGGTGTGCCGAATCTACTGCATATGTGATCAAAGATAAATTTTGATACCTCCTCGGCTGTAATTCGTGTTGTACTTGCTGCCTCCGCCCATCGTGTCATGTAATCTACTCCCACAATGATGAAGACCTTCCCGGTAGATGTGCGAGGTAAGGGGCCTATTGCATCCACACCCCACTTCTCAAAAGGACCATATGAAATTATTGGAACTCGAGGCTCATAAGTGAGTCGTCGATCTCCAGCAATCTGACAACCTTTGCATGACTTACACCAATGCTGGACATCACGATGTAGACTTGGCCAAACAAACCCTGCTTGCAAAATCTTCCTGTTTGTAATATCATGAGAAAAATGACCCCCACAGACATCATCATGGCATGAAAAGAGGATTCTCTCTATTTCTTGAATAGAGGGCACCCTTCTTAGCACCAAATCTTTCCCTTTATGATACAGATCATCTCCTATGAGTTGGTAAGGAGTTGCCTTTTTTACCAACCTATGCCTTTGCACTTTATCCAAGTGTTTAGGGCACTCACCAGTTTGGAGGAAAAATATGATGTCCTTCAATTCCTCTTGGCCTTGGTACTTTGGTTCGTAGAGCTTCACACCTCCCACCATGATCTGAAGTTTCTCATTGGCGAGATAATCTGCTTCCTTGTTGAGGGTTCTCACAACATGCTGTACCTGTGTAGCTTCAAAGTTCTTTATCAAAGACTTCACCTGTCTAAGCCACTCCACTAGAGTAGGGTTCTTGCACTCCCATATCCCTTGGATTTGCCTAATAACTAGTAAGGAATCACCTCTTATTATAAGTCTTTCGATGCCAAGTTTTCTGCATTCTTCAAGCCCCAACTTTAAGGTGACATACTCAGCCTCATTATTAGAATGAACATTTTCCAAGGTGATACCTTTCTTAACAAGAACTTCCCTTTGTGGACTTAGAATAAGAACCCCCCCTGCTGCCTGATCGTGTTGTCGTCGGTAAGCTCCATCAAAGCACAAAATGTGTGCATTGTCCATCTCCTCCTCATTATTTTGTGGTGTAGCTTTGTCTCCTGCCTTTGGTGACTCTTTCCTTTCTCTCACTTTGTATGTGAGAATGTCTGCAAGACCTGCCCTTGTGCTATCTTCCACAAGAAAAGTGTATTCGAACTCTTGAAGTTCTAGAACCCATTTGGCTATCCTAGATGAGAGGCTCATGTGTTGCACAACATATGGTAAATTGTTTTCCATGGTGAGAATGACAAATGGTGCAGGTAAGAGATATGATTGGAACTTTCTTACCGCAAACATAATTGTGAATACCACCTTCTCCATATCGGTGTAGCCCTTCTCTGCAGCGGTCATGACTTTGCTTGCAAAGTATACTGGCCTCATGTAGCATGTTTTTGGGTCTTTTTGCATGAGAACTACACCGAGATTATGATAAAAGTTCTCTTTACAAAATAACCTAGGTACCTTATAATGGGTCAAATGGCTTTGTATGTACAATCTAGAATTTCCATTGCACCCCGACTTTTGCAGCTAGACTAAGTACTCATTACAAATGATGTTTATAACCATAATCTGTAGTATTTATAACTCTCAAAAAATAAGTCTTTGTTGAGTTATGTCGTGTTGTTGACCCACGGGTCAACACTCCCCCCCTCTGAATTCATGGCATCCCTGACATGACCTGGTTCTCAATGTTGGTGAGGTCTTTGTTGTTGTTTTTCCTTTTGTTTGCTCCATTGCTTGTACTTTTGTGAAACCAAACAAGAACTATGATCCATCAAAATCATAATTGATGACGAACTTTATGTCTTTCTCATCCAAGCCCCGAGTTCCAACATCTATTGTTGTCATTATAGGGCAATTGCGAGATCAGCACAATATTCAAAAAATTGGATGGCTGCCATGCGATCAAAATATGATGCACTTATAGAAAATGACATATGGTCTTTCAATGATTTGCCTCTTGGCAAAAAGACTATTGGTACAAAGTGGTTCTACAAGTTGAAATGCAAGCCAGATGGTGAGATTGATCACTATAAGGCTCCGCTTGTTGCAAAGGATTATTCACAATAGAAAGGCATAGATTTTAAAGAGACTATTTCTCCCACTTGTCATATGACTACTGTGCATTTTCTATGTGCATTGATAGCTCATTTTGTTTGGGATGTACATCAATTAGACATTGTTACTGCTTTCTTGAATGGTGACATATTTGAGGAAATTCTTGTAATGTAGCCTTGTGGTTTTGTCAAGAAAGGACAAGAGGATAAAGTGTGCCATTGCAAATGTAAGAAATCTTTGTATGGGTTGAAGGAATCTACTCATGCTTGGTATGAGAAAGCTGACACTCATTTGGTCTAACGAGGCTTTCATAACAGTCCAACAAAGATCACTTTGTATGTAAAGCGTGAGGGTGATGTACTTCTCATTGTTGTTCTATATGTGGATGACTTGCTAATCACTGGTCCAAATGAGACACATATTGTTGAATTTAAGGCTGATTTGAATGCTACTTCTAAGATGAAAGATTTGGGGATGTTGCATCATTACTTGGATATACAGTTTAAGCAATGTGATGGTGGTATTGCCTGTCAGACAAGTTACATAGAGACACTGCTATGTAAGCTTGGACTTGAGGATTGCAAACCTATTGCCACTCCCATGGAAACACGTTGGAAATTGAGCCTTCATGATGCTGGTGATCATGCCGGTGTCACTCTCTACCAAACTGTTGTTGGATGCCTTATTTATGTATGCAACACGAGGCTAAATATTCAATCTGCAATCTCATAGGTCAGCAAATTTATGCATAGCCCAGGGTCTAAGCATTGGCAAGTTGCCAAGTGGATCTTTTGCTACTTGAGTGGCACTTTAGATCTTGGGTTGTTTTCTCCCAAGGGGAGATCATTGCCACTAGATTTACATGCCTTTTTGAACTCAGACTGCACTGGTTGTTATGACACATAAGTGTCCATGAGTGGCTTTTGTTTCATGCTGGTCAATTCATCCATATCATGGTTTAGCAAGAAGCAACCTATTGTGGCCACTTCCAATTGTGAGGCTAAGTACATGGCAGTCTTCATAGCTACAGTTGAGTGTGTATGGCTCAAATGCCTTATGGGCTGATTTGGGTGTTGGACAGGACACTACCAATACCATCTACACTGACAATCAAAGTAAATTGGGAGTTGCGAGGAGCCCAGTTTTTCATGCTTGCACAAAGCACATTGAGGTGCATTACCGCTATGTCACGGAGAGGCTCTCAGCAGTAGAGATTAGTTTGTCTTATGCGCCAACATAGGACAACCTTGTAGATCTTTTCACAAAGGCATTGTCTAATGAGAAGTTCAAATCTTTTTGCAAAGCTTTGGGCTTACTCCCCTTTGTGGACTAGTCATGTCCTCAGGGCATGGCACTTCCATATACTCTATGTGCCATCTCTCGTTCACCACATCACTCCCAAGGGGGGATTTGTTACCATATACATGTGGTAGTGATGTGTGTGAACACGCTTAAGATCGTCGAGGAAATTTTTCCCTCACTAGAATGTTTTTTCCATTGTGCATTATATATACGCCCACTACTCTCTAGGGCTATCTTATCTTTTCATTCCACACTAAGTAATACAACTCTTTGTTGTGTGGCTTGAGCTTCCATCATCTTTCCAAGCTGTGTGAATTTCCTTGCAACCCTATTTCCAATAGATTCTAACTAGTGTCCCATTTCTTGGTACAAGAGCTGAGTTTGATGGGTTTGTAGCTCCCCCCCTCCTAGGGTGATAACTAAAGCTTTCTCTATGAGTTGTGCTCAAGACTGTCTGACTCTATTTTGATCTCACCTTTTGAGATTGTGAAGGCATACTATGTATGACACTGTCGTTGTTTTGCATCTACAAACCTTCTGTATAATTGCATATGTACCTCCATGAAACATGACAAATGGTTCCCCAAGTCAAGTTGTAGATAGCATTATTTTTGCCATGATATTGTCTATCTTGTGGGTCTCCTATGATATCAACTTCTGTGGTTTCAAGCTGCAAGGCATCATAGCTTATATACTCTCGTCTATATCTACGTGAATTTTGGTCATAATATATGCTCGTCCGGTCACAACATTGAAGCTTGACTTCCGGTGGGTAAGAGTTTGGCTCTATATAGATTTTTGGGTTCACTCGAGTAATATCATTCAGCTCTAGAGAGGATGGGCTATAATAGATTCTTTCCTCTGAAACAAACCATCCTTTCTTATCTAACACTGGGCATAATTCTATGAGCTTGTATGTGAGCCTTTCAAACACTGGTCGACTCTTTCTGTAGACTTGCCCTTCTCGGTTGTTACTGCCTGATGTGTCAGGGCACTTACTTTTGTTTGTAACTAAGATCTTAGCTTTAAGCCTTAGGGGTTTGTTTACACAAGGACTTTATGCTTAGGTAGTTTTAAAACATTCAAATTGTCACATGGTGTGGAGTAGTTTTTTATGTAACCGACATGTAGTTTTTGCAGTTTTTCTGTAGTCGTACTGCTATTTTGCTCCGTAGTTTGATGGTGATGATGAATATATAGTGAATGCAATACTTTCTTATCTTAATTATGGTGTTTCTTATCTATTCTGTAGTTTTGGGATTAAATGTGAAGTCTCCTGCCTTGTTTACCTTTATACTGCATGTTTCCTCTACTGATTACCTGTTAGGGTTATGAGTCCTTAACACTTTGGCAATCCTGCAAATGGTACAAATTTAGCCTGAACCATATGGCACTCAAGAATGCAGCAAGGAACTGATATGTTGGTTGACATAGACCACCTGCAGGAATTCTCAAATTGGGTAACCGGCAGGAAGAGTCTGAGGAATATGCAATAAAGTTCTTGGAGGAGTTCTTCCCAAATCTGCAGGGGAAATCAAAATTGCAATTGCTGACAAGGTAGTTACTTCATTTTTACCTTTTGGGGCATGCAATTGACCTTCATGTTACAGTGTGTATGAAAGGAAAGTGTTGGTACAATATTTAAGAAAGAAAAGAAGAAACAATGTATGAGTGGGTCAGGGCAAGGGTCCAATTTACCACAACACTCATATGGCACACGGTTTAGATTGAGAAGAGAGTTCCCTACAAGGGGAAGATAGGAAGAACAGCCGGGTAGTGATGACCAAGAAGAACCTGTAAGGGGGTTTGCTGCAAGAGAAAAAACTATTGGGGTGGGGATTGTACTACAAGAACCTAAACACAGGCTACAGGAGACCCCATCTGCAAATCGAGGAGGCCAACAAACAACTTCCCCCACAATAGACCCACTTTTGGGACAATTGGTTAATGTACTGCTAACTCACACAATCTTAAGGGCAAGAAGACAATTGCACTTCATACCATCAGGGATAGGTACTTTACCTTTCAATCCACTCTCTGTAAGAGTACTCAAAACACTTTTTTTACCTCCAATGGTTGCACCAAATCCCGAAGTGGGTGCGGGAAAGTTCAATGGAAAAAAGTTTCAAGATGTTGACAGCCATGTTGGTCAATTTCAAACAAGGTGGTCTACAAGTGGTTATGAGGCGTTACATCCGGATGTAGTGAAGAAAGAGAATTTTGCAACAACACGCAAGGTAAGGCCATGGATTGGTTCTTGCAGTATGGCATGGTAGCCTTTGCTGATTATAATGATTTGATGCAGATATTTTTATTAAGGTCCATGGAGGATAAAACACCTGAAGACATTCTGAAGAAGTTGAGGAAATTGAAGCAGAAATATTTGTTGGTTGAAGATTATGCAAAGAAATTAGGAATTTGAATAATAGATTGGAGACAGTACAATAGTCTTCTATGGAGCAATTGGGAGACTACTTTTGTAATGGACTAAAAAAGGAGTTCATAAGTGCAGTGGCAGGGAGACCCCCATTCGCAAATGCACATCATTTTATTGATTTGGTGGAAGCAGCTGCAAGAGTTGAAAGAAGATATGGAGGTAAGGCAGAACTAAAGGAGGAGAAGAAGAAGAAGACTGAGGATTCAGACTCAGAGTCAGAAGAGTCAAAGTCAAAAGATGAAGATCGGGATATTGAGGAGGAAACTGATACTGCGGAGGAAGATTGGTTAGAAAAGAAAAAAAAAAGAAGTAGGAAAAGAAGAAGCATAAGAAAGATAAGGGTAAGCGAAGAATGAAAAGAAGCAAGGAAAGGAAGTAGTAATGGTAGATATAGTCAACAAAATCATTCAAAAAAATTGTAGACAATTGGAATGAGTCAGTTTGGAATGTCAGGAAAACCATATTGTCAGGTTTGTCAAAGATTTGGTCATGAATATGAAAATTGTTACTATAATCCAGATTTCAAGGGAAGAAGACCTGAGTATATTACTCAGAAAATGTGGGACACAGCTACAAATGTGAAAGCTCCTTAGGGTGCTAATAGGAGATATCAGGGACCTGCACCTCAAAGAAGGTTTTAGAACCAAAATAATTGGGGATACCAGAACAGAGGTCAAAATAATATGCAGCAGTTGCAATGTAATTATTGTGGAGTAGTAGCACATAGACAAGGTCATGATTGTGAACTGTGGTGTAGACACAAAAATGATAGAGGCATTCCTATAATTAGGTACAACAATAACAATAACAACAATATTGACAAGCCTCAGGAAAAGAATCAACAACCTCCACCTCAGCAACAATAGAGACCTCCAGGTGATGCTAATTTGGTAGTGCTAGAGGAATGGATTGAAGAAGAATGGATTCATGACAGGGTACAGTTCCATCTGGAGAAAAAGAAACGTGTTCAGACAGTACACGATTGTCAGTATACTCAGGGAATGAGTAAGCATTGCAACTGTGATTGTGCAGCATGTATCCAAATTGAGGATGTTCCTGAAAGCAGTAGGTGCACTGATGTCATGGTTGTAACAAGATCAAAATCAAAGCCAGGAAAGGAAATTGTGCAGGAAAAAGAAAAGCAGGGCAGTGTAAATTGGAAGGAGCAGAAAGAAGTGAGAACAGAAGCACTCAAGGAAGTACGAGAGTCCCAATGTGGGAATATGTTATCTGAAGAATGGGAGTTCACCGCAAGATCCTTGGTTGATCAGGGGAAAAGTACATTAGATAAAAGTAAGACTGCATTGAAAGAGACATGATGAATCCTAACTACACCAAGCAGGTCAAAGAAGAGATCGATAACCTATTGGCTATTATTTTCATTTATCCTTTGGAGAAAGTTACTTGGTTATCACCAATTGTTGTAGTTCTGAAGAAGAATGGAAATATCATTGTGTGTGTGGATTACAAGAAAGAATGCTGCTAGAGTATCTGATCCAATTTCCTTACCTTTTTCTGATACACTACTAGATGCAGTAGCTGGACATGAGATTTATAGTTTTTGGGACGATTTTAGTGGTTACAACCAAATTTCAATGGCATTTGAAGACAGGGAAAACTGCTTTTGTGACTGAATGAGGAGTTTTTGCTAGCAATGTGATGACATTTGGCTTGAAAAATGCTCCACCAACATTTAAGAAAGAAATACAACATGTGTTTTTGGAATTCCTTACACCATTTATGAGGGTTTTCTTGGATAATTTTAGTGTTTTTGGAAAGAAGCAGGAGCATCTTGAACACTTGAGGTTGTGTTTTCAGAAATGAGGGAATTCAGGTTGTCATTATATCCAACCAAATGTGCTTTTGTAGTGAAAAGAGGAGTTCTTTTAGGGCATGTGATTTGTGAAGAAGGGGTTTCTATTGATCCAAGAAAGGTGGAAGCTATTAGAAAGGCACCAAAACCAAGAACAGTTAAACAATTGAGCAGGTTTTTGGGACAGGTCAAGTGGCATAAGAGACTCTTGACGTACTTGGCTCATGTTTGCACACCATTAGTAAAGCTTACAAGGAAGGATACTGTATTTGAATGGGGAGAAGAGCAGAGCAAGGCATTCAAGATTTTGAAGAACATGTTGACTATAGCACCAGTGTTGATTGTTCCTGATTGGAAGTTACCATTTCACATCTTTGTGGATGCATCTCATGTCGTAGTGGGTGCAACATTCATGCAAGAAGCTAGTAGAGGCTGGTTCATACCTATTTACTATGCAAGTAGGGTATTGACACTTGCAGAGAAGAATTACATAGTTACAGAGAGGGAGTGCTTGGGAATGGTTTATGCATTGCAAAATTTTAGACATTACCTATTGGCAAATACGGTATTTTTTCATGTAGATCACCAGGCATTTGATCTACTTGCTGAATAAACCACACCTTTCAGAGAGGTTGGAAAGATGGATACTGCTATTGTAGGAATTTGATTATGTACTAATACGTACTCCAGGCAGCCTTCATGTATTGGCTGATTATTTGAGCAGATTAGAAACACGAGAGGAAGATTCTGGAGGTATACCTAATCAACTGCCTAATGCAAAGTTGTTTCTAGTTTAGGTGACTAACCAGTCAGGGGACTGGTATGAAGACATGCTTCAGTTTTTTACTGAAGGGGTGTTACCTGAAGCAATGACTAAGGATCAAAGAAAGAATTAGCATTAAGAAGCAAACCTTATACAATTATTGCAGGGGTTTTGCAAAAGAGGAATTGACCAATTGATCTAGAGACGTGTCCTTGAGTTTGAACAAAGAGTAGTACTAGAAAATGCTCATGCAGGTAATTCAGGAGGACATTTTTCAGGAGATGTTACTACAAGGAAAATATTTCAAGCAGGACTTTGGTGGCCAAATATTATAAAGGATGCTCAGGAATTCAGTAAGAACTATTTGTTATGTCAAAGAGAGGGTAGGCCACTGAATGTAGACAGGATGCCCTTGCAACCTATATTACTTTTGGAACCATTTCAAAAGTGGGGATTAGATTTGGTTGGTCCCATCAAGCCACCTGCAAGGTTTACACAGAATAGATACATCTTGGTTGCAACTGATTATTGCACAAAATGGGTAGAAATTGTGGCTTTGAGAGACAACACAATAAGGAGTGGAAAAATTTTTGTATAAAAATATTATGACCAGGTTTGGATGCCCTATTCGGTTGGTTTTTGATCAAGGAGGACATTTCATTAACAAAGTGATCAGTAAACTAACTGAACTGCATACAAACCTGCACAAGAAATCAACTACGTACTATCCTCATGAAAATGGACAAGCAAAAAGTACCAATAAGATTTTGATCAGGATAATCAGGAAGTTAGTCAATCAGAACATGATAGATTGGGATGAGAATTTGGATTCACCACTTGGGCTTTTAGGACTGCATTTAAAGTGACAACATGCATGACATCATTCAACTTGGTGTATGGATTGGAAGTAGTAGTTCCTATGAAATTTTTAGTACCAAGTTTAAGGTTGCAGTTCAACAGAAACTGTCTCCTGAAGAATCAGTAAACTACAAAAAGGAAGCATTACTGAAGCTGAAGAAAGATAGAATTCAAAGCATGTGTATTGCAGAGGTTATTCAGCAACGAAGGCAAGCTTGGATCAACAGGAACATAAAGTTCAAAATTTTCTCTACAGGAGATTGGGTGGTGATGGTTTACAATAGCAAGTTGGGACACAGACCTAGCAAATTGAAATTGAGGTATGTAGGGCCATTTCAGATAGCTAAAATGGGGCCTAATACTTTTGTTTTGGCTGATGAGTCAGGACAGGTAATTGCCAAACCAGTTAATGGTTTCCGACTCAAGCCAATTTTTGGAGATCTAATCGGGACAAGAGTGGAGCATAAGTTTAATGATGATCCTGGGATGTGACAACTTATTCATGTGACGTGGTTGATGAAGTGACTATTAGCAAGTGCACTACAAATTTACCTCCTCTGTGTTTTTTTGCTTTGTTCCGTTCTCCACCTTGCTATAGCATGTCAAGCCTTCGCAATATTTCTGGGGGAGCAGGGTCCAACTCACACTTGGAGGATGAAGAACCTTTTGTCATGTTAAGCCCTCTGCGTAGAGCCAGGTACCAATGGGCCATCATCCCTAACTCAAGTTTTGAAGACGAAACCGAGATGCTGACACCTCTCAAAGCTATGCCAATTGCCAAGGAGGAACCAACACACTCACTTAGAAATTTGGAGTTTTTTCTTGTTTTTGTTACATATAGCACATTAAGAGCTTCTATGTCTGCAAAATTTGAAGCGCTTTGGTAATGTAAAAATAATGAAAAATATTTTTTGAGCTAAAAGCAACATCATTACAGTCATAAGTACCTCCTCCCCATGCCTACCCAATATGTGTAGTAAAGATAAGGGAGTCCTTTGCATTGACGGGGTATTCCTCATGTGAGAGTCTCACATGAAAGAAAAGCATTACGAGATGGCCTCAAGTAGGTGCTCTTTGGACCTACTTAGAAATGGTCTCTTTTGTTTCGAATAGTTTCTGTGTTTATGCATGACTTTACATTGGGATGTGTTAATTTAAATATTTTTCATTAGAAGTAGTTTAATTGATTCTAAGTGTGTTTAATTGACTCAAAAGTAATTTACTTGAAATATGTTTCTAAGTAGTTTACTTGATTCTAATCTTATTTGTACTTATGCGTATGAAAACTTGATAATGATTATTCCTAGGATAGATAAAATATTGCTAGTATTTGGTTTTTATTTTACAACAACTGAAAGAGAAGGTGAAATATGCTTTATTAAGGATTTGGTTCTTTGGAAAGAATTATGGGTCATAGATAAACCCGGTTGGAAAGTTTTTGTATATTTGACTCAATTTTCTAGACTATCTGGTAGTTTTGAAGGATTATTGAATGATGTTATGCATGAAAAACATAGAGGTTATACATGGCTCATCTACTGCACGATATATGTAAGGTCTCCACCTTTCTAGCTGCAAAGGAATGAACTCAAAGCTTTAGGAGAAAGCATTGGACATACAAACATTTAAAAAATTATCTCCAAAGCAGTTAAAATGGTATTTTTGAAATCTTAAGCACAGCAAACCCGGTGCTAGAAATTTTAAGAATTAAATTTGGACAAAAACTGAATCCACTAATCCCTCCGGAAGATTCAATGTCAATTAATTTGATAGGAAAAATTCGTTGGTTCCAGTAATCATTTAAGCATAGACTTTTACTAAGGCCCCCCAGATATTTACCACCAGATATTTACCAATTAAGCAAAAAAATAGGTCAAAATTTATCAAATTTGATTTTTTAAAGTTGGAACGACGTGCTAGGGACAAAAATAGTAGCAGGGGGCGCTAAGAGAGCTGTAGGGCTGCCTTGGGATGCAAACCGCTGCCATTTCTAGTCTGTGAGTGCCCAAAAACCTATAAATAGGACCCCTTGCTTCACAATTTCACTCAACCTTGGAGTCCTGGCCATTTCTCTCTCACAAAGGGAGAAACTCTACCCGAAAATCACTAGGGAGCAAACCTCTAGCTAATTATCCACGGTAATTATCCTAATCCCTTTTTAATTAGCAAAATTATGCTAATTTACCTCTTATAAATTATTTTTCTACCTCTTAATATTTTGTTAATTACTTAGATTAAGATTAGGAATAATAATCTAATTAATTATTAAACCATATTATGACTAAAATTAATCTTTTAAGTCTTAAATTAAGGGTAAGTATACTAATTAAACTTAGATTAGTATAAGATAATTATCAAAGCTGTATTAAATTGTTAAGAAGCTAGAAAAATTATATCATAATTTTTTGATTAGTTTCTATAATTAATTAGGCAAAAATTAGTTTTTTTTAATCAAAAATTGATGAGAAACCTACTTAATTAACTCAAATATTCTAAAGTTAATTATCACAATTAGGAAACACTATTAGAAACATGGGGTAATTTACATATTAATAGATAATTAATCTAAGTATTTAATTAAGCTAAAATTGGTTGTTATAAGCCACAAATTAAAGTGAGAAATTAGTCAAACAAGTTAGATAAGTATGTGCTATTTATCAGAGTCAGTTTACATTGTAGTTAAGCTCTGATAATTATCTTAAGGTGAGAAAATTGATATAGTTATTATAAGCCACAAATTAAAGTGGGAAATAAGTAAAACAAGTTATATAAATATGTGCTATTTATTAGAGTTAGTTTACAATGTAGTTAAGCTGTGGTAATCATCTTAAGGTGAGAAAATTAATTTATCTATTTTTTAAAGCCAAAATAGTCTAATTCTAGCTGAAATTAAAAGGGAAAAACTAGTAAATCAAGTTAGATAACTATGTGCTATTTATCAAAGTTAGTTTATATTGTAATTAAGTTGTGATAATTAGCTTAATGTCAAAAATTTAATCTACCTATTTATTTCAACCAAATAGAATTTGGATAAATAGAATTTACTGTCAAAAGTCTCTAGAAAAATTATTATAAGTGTAAACCATTGGTTTAAAGTTGAGAAAATGTAATCTTTAGGAGAAAATGAACATAATAAATATTAAGCTTAAAACAAGCAAATTTCAAGCTTAATAAAGATGGAAAAATTAGAAAAAAGATGTATAAATTTATAAGAAAAATATGAGAGCTTAGAAAACCTTTAAGGAAGCTACAATAAAGATATCTTGTCCATATGGGTAATTAAGAAATTATGAAGTCAAGAAATTATCCTCTAGGACTACAAATTTAACCTTAGTTGGGTTAAAAAGAAAAATAAGATTGAATACGAAGATTAAGTCAAGTTTTTGAATGATTTATCTAATCAATAGACGCCCTTTTTTATAAGGATAAGAAGTCATCGCACTCAAAAGGACCCGATCCAATCCTCAATCTGATGATGAAGGTAGTGTTTCTAAAAGAGCAAGAGCGTCGCACGACAACGAAGCCGAGCCTAGTAATAGGCCTACAGATGAGAGCATTCAGGCCCCGGCACTGCAGCAAATTCTCGGCCATCTCAGGTGGATCTTCATTATAATTTGAGATGAACTTTCAAGTTCTTCTTTAAGTATTAACATTGCATACATAAAAGAGGATGTAAGGGTTAGGAAAAGTGAAAATTGATTGAAAACGGAAGACATCTTCCAAGAAACCAGCGTGCATTTGTTTGTAAATTAGGAACGAATTATTTGGGATAAGACTAATTGATTTAGGAAAGATATGATTGATCATCCTTAAGAGAGCTTGTCTCAAAACACCTCTGACTCCTTGGTATATTTTGATGAATAATGATGGCTTTCCGGCCACGGATAAGGCGGTTACCCCCATGAACGATGATTTTTTACTCACTGTCATGTCTTGATGTTTCTACATATGTTAGGATACCATTTTTATCCTATGGGAGCCGCCCGGTTGTATGGGCACCCCGAATGGATGCCGTTTTTCACCCTTTAGTGGTCTTGATACAAGAAGAGTACTAGTCATGGTTATTATGGACAATGTTTTGATTGACAGTACCTTGTCTTAAGTTTAAAGATGTCTGTTTGCTAAAAGAATGCTTTCCAATGCTGTCTTTATTACTTGATTAAAGGAATCACTGTGACGAAAAGTTAAAAGAAACCATTATTTTATATGTTAAACCAATGTGATAGTAATTAGAACACAAAAGAATCATGTGTGAGTGCGGGGTGGTAAGTGAGGATTGACTAAGGTTGTCAATCATGGACGGGTGGACCTAATTAGTCAGGTAACTATCCACCCCTGTGCATTAAAAACATTTAGAAAACTTCTTCACTTGGAAGAGGAGTCCACCAACGGCTGTGCCCTCACATCTGTTAGGGGGGGAAAAGGGTTTGTTGAGGATATCTTAGCCCAATTTGTGGGAGTTATAGGGCCAAAAGAGTTTTGAAATTTTACGAGATGGTCCCGTTTTCAGTGTGAGACAAGACTAGGTCTTCTTCTAGGGTTATAGACCCAAGCCATTGTCAATGGTAAAGGTCTATTCCCTGGATTTCTCTTGTTTAGAGACTCTGACTTTTATTAGGCCTAGAGACCTGTCAAGGATCTCATCCCGATCTTGGTGTCGGCGGGTTGGGGATCTAACAAGTGGTATCAGAGCGTGTTTCAATTAATGTCTTGGACCTAGGGAAAATTTTAAGGTGTTAGGTTGAAATAAGTGATCTTTGACAAATTCACTTAAAGAGGTATTTAACTGGAAAGAGGGAGAGAAAGAAAGAGAGAGAATTATCCCCATCTTTGCAGGAAGATTTCCATCAGACCTATCGCAAATTCATGGGTTTCAACATTAGGTTTATGAGGGCTTACCTATCCCGGCACTATTCAATGCAAAAAAGTGTGATGAAATGGCTAGATAAGAGATTTTCTCCTTCCACTTGGAGGATCAAGTGGTCAGGATCTGGTGGAATTTTCTTCATTGATGTGGGAGAGTTAGAGGTTTAGAACTTAATATGAAGAGACCCAAATGGGCCAAAGATCTTCAAGTGATTGAAGTATACTTTTGCATTGGGACAAACAATCCAGAGGAAACCTTTGTAGTGGATGGTGCCCAAGTATCACAGAATCAGTGGGTGTTTGATCAAGTGTCTAAAGTAATCTACCCAGGTAGAATTAGACCCATAGGTGTAGGCCCTAGTTTTAGTGGACCAAAAGATGTTGTATATTTTGATCTTATATCTGATCCGCCTAAAGTCCACAAGATTTTAGTATAGGATTGTCGTTACCTTTGTACATAGTAGGATCTTCATGGATTGTATTAACTCTTGTACATACTATGGTTCTCATGGGTATGCTATAAGCAGTTTTGTTTATGGTTTGGCAATTATCTTCATCTAGTGTGAAATTTTTTTTAGTATGAGATAAGTTAAAAGCATAAGTAAGAGATATTTTCATCTAGTACTAAATTCCATTAATTCAATCCTAGGGTAATACTCGTGTAAATAGCCTTTACACTGTTACTCAAGGGAAAAAATTACTACTAAAGCAAGTCCAACTCCCTACCTTCAAGGGAGAGGGACCCAATTTAGAATGAGATATTGAAGCATGGTTAGATGCTATGGACGACTATTTTAAAGCTGCAAGAATTGCTCAGGAAAACCAACAATGCTAAGTATGTTCCGTCTCAACAGAGATACCAAACTTTGGTGGAAGCAACACGGCAGAGATAATCCCACGAGTAGTCCGTCTTGGGAGAAAATGAAGCAGCCAATCAAAGAACGCTATCTCCCTCCTGCACATCAGGCTATTAAGATGAATGAATTCTTTGGTCTATGCCAGATAGGACTGTCACTAGAAGAGTAGTACACCAAGTTTGTGTCTTTACGATGCTATGCTCCCCAGATGACCATGGAGCAACAAATTTACCGTTTTTGTCAAGGCCTCAATAAACCCTTGAGTACATGTCTCGAAGCCAGGAGGCCTACATCAAATTAGGATGCCCTTATCAGGGCCAAGTCTCTTGCAACTGAAGGAGCCAACTCTACAAGGAACTATAATGGATTTAATAACTTTAGGGAAAGAGCCAGGGGAACTTTCAACCAAAGATATCAACAACGTGGAGTAGCTGCAGTAATGAACTTGGAACAGACCTTCCCAAACGTTAGGTGCTATAGATACAATCAAATGGGACACTATAGAAATAACTGTCTAGAAGAGAAAAACCCTTGAACTACTGCTAGAGCCATTCCTCAAAGTCAAGGAGACAATCTAAGAGGAGGTAGAATGGACGAGGTAGAGGAAGAGCAAGAGGAGCTAGAGCTTATGCAATCATGGGAGAACCAATCTTAATGAACGAGGAGGATGAAAGAGCTCCTCGCTTGGCCACCGTGAGCAATTTTAGAGCTCAGCAACAATAGGCAACTTTGTAAACCACTATAAATCGATAATGTAAAACTTTGAGCTACTTATATATTATAATGGTTTACGTTATTTTTCTTTCACAAATTACTTAAGGAATCTAAAGTTTATTTAGCATTGAATCAAGAAATTAAGGGTAGATCTAACCAAGGAGGAAGAGGTTCTCGATAATAAGACAAGAATTTGAATCTTAGGAATGAGATAGTTATCCAAAAACCAACTCACATTCCTTGTGCACAAGCTAGTCTTCCTTGAAAAATGACCTAGATATGGAAGTATCAATGTACGAGACTAACAGGAAGCCAAAAGAACTCTTCGTATGATACTTCTTAAAACCCTTTACATATTGTTGGTCAACCAAGATAGAGCACAGAGGGGGTACCTCTGGTGCGATAGTGGAAGCTTGTGTCGAACGTAGATTGCTCAAGATGGCAAGAATATGGCGAGGGCGTTCAGATTGGAAAAGCTGGAATACATGATACTTGTCGAACACTGATTGCTCTGAATGGTCAGTTAGACAGAGCGTGTTCATGTTTACAAGTTGGATATATGAATATTTTATGGTATAGATTTAACCTGGTTTTTGAGAGAATACAAATGGTTTGTAAAGGTTTTTAAGATGGGCTCAACACTGAGAGTTTCTTAGGGAAAATTTGAGTAGCAAGTAATTAGTGCAGAATTGTGGAAACTCCCAACCAGATTGTATCCTTGAAACTAGAAAGAACTCTCAGAGTGATCAGTAACACTTGGTAAAGTGGAAAGATCATCCCATCAAAGATGCCACTTGGGAAGATGAAACCTCTTTTCTCAAATACTTTCCCAAGTTCGGTTGAGATAAGGGCATCTCGATTTCTTAAGTTAGGGTGAATTTAAGGTCTCCACCTTTCTAAGTGCAAAGGAATAAACTCAAAGCTTTAGGAAAAAGCATTGGACATACAAACAGGTAAAATATTATCTTGAAAGCAGTTAAAAATGGCATTTTTGAAACCTTAAGCACAACAAACCCAGAGCTAGAAATTTTAAGAATTAAGTTCGGACAAAAAATGAACCCGCTAGTCCCTCCGGAAGATTTAATGTCAATTAATTTGATAAGAAAAATTGGATGGTTGCAGTGATCATTTAAGCATAGACTTTTACTAAGGCCTCTCAGATATTTACCATCAGATATTTACTAGATATTTACTAAATAGGTCAAAATTTAGCAGATTATATTTTTTAAAGCTGGCAGGTGCTGGGAGGGGTCATCACTGACCTGCCAAGGATAGAAATAGTAGGAGGGGGCACTAGGAGAGTTGTAGGGATGCCTTGGGATGCAAGCTACTGCCATTTCTAGCCTATGAGTGTCCAAAAATCTATAAATATGACCCCTTGCTTCACAATTTCACTCAGACTTGGAGTCCTGACCATTTCTCTCTCACATAGGGAGAAACTCTACCCAAAAATCACTAGAAAGCAAACCTCTAACTGATTATTTATAGTAATTAGCCTAATCCCTTTTTAATTAGCAAGATTATGCTAATTTATCTCTATTTTAATAATTAATCTAATTAATTAAGAAGATTAAACTTCTTCACATTATAAATTACTCTCTTAACTCTTAATATTTTGCTAATTACTTAGAATAAGATTAGGAATATTAATCTAATTAATGATTAAACTATATTAGGAATCAAATTAATAATTTTTAATCTTAAATTAAGGATAATTATACTAATTAAATTTAGATTAGTATAAGATAGTTATCAAAGCTGTATAAGACTATTACAAAGCTAAAAAAAATATATCATAATTTTTTAATTAGTTTGTATAATTAATTAGGTAGAAATTAGTTGTTTTTAATCAAAAAATTGATGGAAAACCTACTTAATTAACTCAAATATTCTTAAGTTAATTATCATAGTTATTAAATACTATAAGAAACATGGGGTAAATTAATTATGAATAGATAATTAATCTAAGTATTTAATAAAGCTAAAATTAGCTATTATAAGCCAAAAATTAAAGTGGGAAATTAGTGAAACAATTAAATACTTATGTGCTATTTATTAGGAATATTTTACATGATATTAAACTGTGATAATTACCTTAAGATCAAAAAATTAATTTAGCTATTTTTCTAAGCCAAAATAGTCTAACTCTAGCTAAAATTAAAAGAAAAAAACTAGTAAATCATGTTAGATAATTATGTGCTATTTGTTATAGCTAGTTTACATTGTAGCTAAGTTGTGATAGTTAGCCTATTGTTAGAAAACTAATCTAGCTATTTATTTTAGCCTAAATAGTTTAATTTTAATTAAAAATGAAAGAGGAAAATAAGATAAATAATTTTGATATTTACAAGGTAATTACCAGAGTTAGGATATACTATTATCTATCTATGATAAATATACCATAAGTAGTTAGCTGATTTAAGTAGTTATAATTGATCAAAAGCCCTATTTTTATCTGAAGATTAATTAGGATAAATAGAATCTACTGTCAAAAGTCTTTAGAAAAGTTGTTGTACGTGTAAACCATTGCTTTAAAGTTGAAAAAAATTAATCTTTAAGAGAAAATAAACATAATAAATATTAAGCTTAAAACAAGCAGATTTCAAGCTTAATAAAGATGGAGAAATTAGAAAAAATATGTATAAATTTATAAGAAAATTATGGGAGATTAAAAAACCCTTAAGGAAGCTAAGATAAAGATATCTTGTCCATATAAGTAATTAAGAAATTATTAAGTCAAGAAATTACCCCCTAGGACTACAAATTTAACCTTAGTTGGGTTAAAAAGAGGAATTACATTGAATACGAAGGTTAAGTCAAGTTTTTGAATGATTATCTAATAAATAGACGTCCTTTTTTATAAGGATAAGAATTCATAGCACCCAAAAGGACCAAAGCCAATCCTCAATCTGATGATGAGGGTAGTGTTCCTAAAAGAGTTAGAGTGTCGCATGACGACGAAGCCATGCCTAGTAATAAGCTTACAGATAAGAGCATTAAGGCCCCGGCGCTGCAACAAATGCCCAACCAGTCTCTAGTGGATTTCATTATAATTTGAGATGAATCATTCAAGTTCTTCTTTAAGTATTAACATTGCATACGTAAAAGAGGGTGTAAGGGTTAGGAAAAGTGAAAATTGATTGAAAACAAAAGACATCTTCCAAGAGACCACCGTGCATTTGTTTGTAAATTAGAAATGAATCGTTTGGGATAAGACGGGTTGATTTAGGAAAGATATGATTGATCATCCTTAAGACAGCTTGTCTCAAGACACCTCCGACTCCTTGGTTTATTTTGATGAATAATGATGTCTTTCCAGCCACCGATAAGTCGGTTACCCCCATGAACAATGAGTTTCTACTCCGTATAATGTCTTGATGTTTCTACATAAGTTAGGATACCGTTTTTATCCTAGGGGAGCCGCCCCGTTGTATGGGCGACTGGTTTGGTGTATGGGCACCCCAAACCTTGGGTGGGGGTTTATCCACCCCGGATTGTGAACAAGGAAAGGGTGTCGTTTTTCACCCTTCGATGGTGGTCTTAAGACAAGAAGAGTACTATTCATGGTTATTATGGACAATGTTTTGATTGACAGTACCCTGTCTTTAGTTTAAAGCTGTCTGTTTGCTAAAAGAATGCTTTCCAATGTTGTCTTTATTACTTGATTAAAGGAATCACTGTGACGGAAAGTTAAAAGAAACCATTATTTTAAATGTTAAAACAACGTGATAGTAATTAGAACACAAAAGAATCATGTGCGAGTGCCGGGTGGTAATAAGTGGGGATTGACTAAGGTTGTCAATCATGGACGGGTGGACCTAATTAGTCAGGTAACTATCCACCCTTGCGCATTAAAAACGTTTAGAAAACTTCTTCACTTGGAAGAGGAGTCCACCAACAGATGTGCCCTCATGTCTGTTAGGGGGGGAAAAAGCATTTGTTGAGGATATCTTAGCCCAATTTGTGGGAGTTATAGGGCCGAAAGAGTTTTAGACTTTGAAGAGATGGTCCCGTTTTCATTATGAGGCAGAACTAGGTCTTCTTCTAGGGCTATAGATCCAAGTCATTGTCACTGGTAAAGGTCTATTCCCTGGATTTTCATGTTTAAGGACCTTGACTTTTATTAGGCCTAGAGACCTGTCAAGGATCTCATCCCGATCTTGGTGTTGGCGGGTTGGGGATCTAACAATCTAAATGCATATGTTGTTCTAGCCTCGTTCTAGCTCCCTTAGAAGGTCTCAAGGGAGATGGAAGTTGGTATTGTGGCTTTCTTAAGATCAATTCATTCTATAGAAAAAACATTGCTCGGCATTGTGGTTTTTTAAGATCAATTCATTCTACAAAAAAAAAGCACTCCCCACTTAGGATTGGGATTACTTGAGGAGTCGGCTCATTTGTTGTAGATTATTACGATAGTCAGTATGTGATTAGCTTTTTTGGTTTTTTGGGGAACCTTTTGAGTTATCTTGCATGGATGTGGTTTATGAAATGGAATGGAAACCACAAGTGCATATTGTTTGCCTTCATATAGTAATTGATGAGCTAAATGTTGGTATTCTTTAATCTAATGTTGTTTTCTTAAGTATTTAGGGGTTTTAATCCATATTGCATGATCAAACACAGACTTTTGAAGTGAAAATGGTTATCAACACGTATTAATCTAATCTTACACAATTTTTTGAAGTGTTTAGGGTTATGGTCATGGTTTGTGAGAACTAGTGTGAGAGTACCGGTGCGCCTTGCAAATGTATTTAATATGTTTTTTTATTGTCAAGTGCGAAAATGATGCCCGACAAAACAAACTTATTATGCGTGCTATTAAAAAAGGAGTGCATACTGGCAATATCCTCATGTGCAAATGGCCGCATTCAACAAATAAATTAAAGTAAAATCTTCATTAAAGATCTCATTAGCACTATTTGGGAAAATATGGAGTGTGGATTGCATGCCAAAGGCCAGTATGAGTTGATGTTTCCAATAGGGATAAGAGAATTCGACACACACACACACACACACACACACACACACCCCGCCTTAAGATCTCCCTCCCACTTGCGATATGGAGAAAGTAGAGTTGTGGGATAAACAATGGGAGGAGCAAAAGATAAAGATGAAGTGGGTTAGAGTCCAAGACAAATCCACTTTGCCCAAGAGAATCTAGATGGTGCAAGATGCACAAGGAGCCATCGGTGACCAATCAGATGCTAGCAGCACCGGCATAATCATGCGCACAACATTGACTGCGAGTCTCAAATCATATGTTGTTCTAGCTCCCCTGGAAGGTCTAAAGCGAGATGGTAGTTGCATTGTGGTTTATTTAACATTAGTTCATTCTATAGAAAAAGCACTACCAAATTAGGATTGGGATTACTTGAGTAATTGGCTCATTTGTTGTAGATTATTACGATAATCAATATGTGATTAGTTATTTTTTGGTTTTTTGGGGAACCTTTTAAGGAATATTTTGGGTTATCTTACATGGATGTGGTTTAGGAAACGGAATATAAACCACAAGTTCATATTGTTTGCCTTCATATAGTAATTGATGGACTAAATGTTGGTATTCTTTAAATGCATTGAAAAATCTATGGTTTAATGACTTTTGCTTTCAAACATGAAGAAGAAACTTGGATACCCGCTACATCTAGTAAGCAGTAAATCTCCCATAAAGGGTCTCATTGTGAGATGGTATAAACTGAAATTTTGAAAATTTGTTTGAATTACAAACAAGATGTTGCCCGATTTTTGCTAGGCAGGTAGTATTATCTTTTCACCTTTCCTAGTGAGATCCTAGTCTCTTTGATTCAAGTTGATAATGACACGGTGACTCCTACCAAGAATGCAAAAAGCTTGCATCAACTGGTGGATACCTTTTTGATTGCCATATGCCTGCACTATTTGACAATGGTGGCTAAGGACAAAGAACGAAGTATATTATTTTTCTTCGTGTTGATTAAATAACTAAATGTTATGCTTTAATTGCATTACAAAAAGGTAATAGAATATACATGGGTGAGATAACTCTTGCTTTCAAACATGGAAAGAAAATTTGACTATGTACATAGTTTCATGCAGGTTCAAGAGCATAAACATAGAGGGGAAAGTGCATGAGATACATGTTAATTTTGACAAACCATAAACCTCTTATGGAGGGTCTCATTGACAGATGGCATATGTTGGATTTTTTGAAAGATACTTTGAAGTACAAATGAGATGCTACCCAATTTTGAGTGGGCAGTTCATATTGGTCTTTTGCCTCAAAATATAGTTTAAATAGTAAGCACCTTTTTTAGAAAAAATACCACTTCCTTAGGAAATCCTAGATACATGTGACTATACATGTAGATTTTATCTTACTTAAAGCTCAAATATTTTTACTTAAAGTTAAACTTATTGTCAATCCTTAGGGTAAGCCATAAACTAGGACTACAACTGTGGCATGGATGACAACTGAGTCCAATGTTGACACCTAAAACATGTACACACATAGCCAATTCTAACTGATTGTTTTTTTATGGATGCAAGTAACAACTCGATCCTTCTCCTTATAGGAGTAGTGGAGGCTCATCCCCAAGGATGGACGTATATAGAAGATGCTATTTGGTATGGTTATTGATCAAAGTGACCAAGATGCTATTTTGTAATGGGCATGCTACAAGGTATGGGCTCTCACTCACCTCCTTCTAAGGGACCGCATGCACTCTCTCTCTCTCTCTCTCTCTCTCTCTCTCTCTCTCTCACACACACACACACACACACACACACACACACATGTCACTCTCATATGTGGCTTACTGTTCTGAGAATGGATACTTGCTAATATTTAACACTACATGGATGGTAGATATAAGTTAAAAAGGTTTTAAGTAGGACATGAATAACAACGGATAGGTTTGTTGACACCTGTAATACATATTCAAGGCTAATGAATCTGTTGTCTTGTTTATATGGATGCAGGTGAAGACTCTATCTTTACTTAGGATCTTTTTGGCTAACCATCACTATCAAACCTGGCCTCTTTTACTTTTGAATAAGTTTTTCTTGACTATTTTATGTATAAAAAAATAGAAGGATACCTCATTCTATCTATGATGTACAAAAATGAATCAAATATTGGATTGTTTTTGTGCTAATCATTGTCCTTTGTCTAAAGCCAGTTGTCTTTTGAACTATTATGTTCTTTTGTGTATAAGTATAAGTCTAAAAACCACAACACACACATCCAAAACAGAAGGTTCTCCCAGAAAACTAGGAAACCAAGATGCTGGATTTAGAAATTTCTATCTATAGGCTTTGATGGACCCATTGTCTATAATTCCTTGTTAGGTTGACAGGTGTTAAGTGGTCTTTCCTTGTCTATAGATTGGATTCTTGATCATAGCTATTGTAGTCTTTGACTATGTTGGTTTTAGGTTGCAAGTTAATCCAAAATTGCTTACCCTTGTGTAATTATTTTGATTCTTATGATTTCAAGAACATTTAACCTATATAAAAAAACTACTCTTGGATGGGCGGTTTTTTTTTAGGACTTTCCATAGAAACTAGTTAAAGCATGGAAAACTTATGTGACTGACTATGAATGGCATACATACTGTTCTCTAATGGCTAACAAAACCTTAAAACTATGACTAGAGTATAATCCTTTGTTAAAATTGTCACTTATAGCTCCAATGAGACTCATGGATTTTTTTTTTGATATGATACAACTCTTTGGCTTCAGACTCGACTATTCTATTCTCATCAATGAGGTAGTAGGCCCATTACTCAATGGACATATTGCTGACTCATTGAGTATGGTGCCTGGGTTAGGGTAAGCGCGCATGCACGCACACACACACACGTCACTTTCATATGTGTCTTATTATTCTGAGAATGGATACTTGCTGATATTTAACACTACATGGATGGTAGGTATAAACTAAAAAGGTTTTAAGTAGGACATGGATAGCAATTGATAGGTTTGTTGACACCTATAATATGTATTCAAAGCTAAAAAATCTGTTGTATTTTTTTATATAAATGCAAGTACGTCATTAGGTCCTTGGTTTCTCCTAATTTTAACTGTGTGTCATGCTAAAAGGGTTCTTCATAAATCTTTATAGGTGCTTATCACAGGTCGTTTTGGTGGTGCAATAGTTTTTCCCACGGAAAATGTGACTCATGCAAGGCTATAAAGTCACTCATTTTCCTTGCTGTTTGCACGCTAACATCATTTTGGTGCCCCCACCCGAGGATCAAGTGCTCATGTGCTCCAATTCTTGTGAAATATGTCTATTCTGCAGGCAGAGAATGTAAAGGGGATGTGGGTCCTTATGGACTTGGTCCGCAAGCAACAACCTCATTTGATGGCCAAAACCCACATTTAGCATACATTCTATCATCTTGAAGTCATAACAACTTTTGACATAAATATAAGAAGTAGAATACAATAAGGATCTAGTAGCAAGGAGAGTAGAGAGAGATACGATGCAAATTAGAATAGTAGAAAATCAAAAACTTTAGATTAGCACACTATTACAAAGTGATGGCGTCATCCATAGATGCACTCTCAAGGTAGAGCTTAGATGGCGATTTAGACAACTAGAGCAAGTACGAATACAAGGGACTAACAATCCTACAAGGATGTGTTGTGTGTATCAAGTGTGCACACCATTCTATCGAATTACTCATGAGAAGGCCTCCTTATATAGATGTAAGGGAGCCTCTAAATGCCCATGTGTAGCCACCCTTAGATAGCCAAGTCTAAGTAGAACTCGGCCATGTGTCCATGTGTGTGGCCGTCTTTGTGTAACCAAGTCCAAGTAGAACTCTCCCATGCACCCATGTGCAGCCACTTTTGGGTAGACAAGTCCTCTTAGAACTCAGTCACCGCCAAGGAAATCCAACCACCGACCAAGACCACGGACAACCGGCCACTGAACGGCCATTTTTTTATTGTCTTTCGGATTCCGTTTGGCCAAGATATTTCGGCGAAATAAATATTTCGGCAAGTTAAAAGTCTCATGGCCTTGAATTTTCTCCATACCATCCATGATCACAAATAGAGATCTCATCAGCGTGCAAAGCTGGAATCCACCAAATATATGTGCACCATTGGCTTCTCCTCATATGGGGGACATTACAAACTATACAACATATATTGTGGTGGAAAAACTGAGAGAGGTAGCATTGCAAGTATACCAACACCCGTGCCCACAAAGCGGCACAACAACGGATCAGACCTACAAAGCTTATTGCTTCTCATCTTGGTTAGAAGAGCAGCTCGTATACATCTTCTCTTTTCTCTCTTCGGCTGTATAATGAAAATTCGGATAGATTCTGGATCTCTCTCTCTCTCTCTCTCTCTCTCTCTCTCTCTCTCTCTCTCTCTCTCTCTCTCATACACACACACACACACTTGGTCACTTTATTTGATGAAAATCGGACTCTGGAACTATTAATTATGGCTTTTATTCACTTGGAAACAATAGGTTGATATGAAAAACTTAAGCCTCAAGTCTTTTTCTAATGATAAAAGTTGACCCTCAAGAAAGAAGGAGTATTTTTAGAAAATGAGGACTATTTTTAGAAAAGAAGGAGTAGAGGGAGTATTTTTAGAGAAGAAAGAGAAGTGAATCAAGTTTAGAGCTACTTTTCTTGAAAGCCAAGCTTCTTCTAAAAAAAGTGACTTGAAATCGCGCATCGGGATGCTTGTGCTAATAATCATAAAAATAAAATAAAAACATCCGCGAACGCGTACAAGCTTATCTCTCTGCTTTTCATTATTCTTAGCTTGTGATTTTGGCTCTTGAGAGCCTATATAAAGGTCCCTTTTCCCTCACTTTCAACACACACACACAAAAGTTCTCAAAAGCAAAAGCTCTCTTGCCATAACGCCGAAGTTACCTTCTCTCCCTCAACCTCTCACTTTCGATCCGTCTCCATCTCCAACCCCCTCTCTACCATCGTCGTGTTGCCCTTCGGATTCTTAAGTTCTCTTTCTATGTATCCCTCTTCTCTATCTCGACACAATGACCCCGAAATGAGTGACTCCAAGCTTGAAGCACACTCATGCCGCTCCACCTTCAAGGAAGGTGCAAAAAGAAGGTATCATCTACTCCAATCATAACTCAGGCAAAGATATCGACTCCGAAAGAAGTTGAAACTGTCCAACCTCAAATACGAGAGGTAATCGAACATGTTGCTAATCCGGTAAGACAAATTTATAATTTTGCATTGCTATTTATGTTGACCTGAGAAGCTAAGCATAGGGATTCTCTTAAATCGTCCAAGAATCGTGATTCTATCAGAAGAAACAGGCATATGTTTTCATAGATTAGTAAAGGACTATTTGATAAATTGTCACTGTTTGTTAAATTGTTATTGCTTGATAATTGTTATTATTTGATAAGTTGTTACTGGTTGATATGAAGAGTTGGTTTATCATGTTTGAAGAATCATTTAAAGAGAAGAATTGCTAGAAGAATATCTTTTGTTCCTTGCTGTTAGCGAGATGCCTGACGGTTAGCAAGATGCCTCACGATTAGCGGGATGCCTGGCGGATAGCAAGATGTCTGGTGGGTAGCAGGATGCCTCGCGGTTAGCGGGATGCCTCGCGGTTAGCAGGATGAAAAGGTTGCGTAATTCATGGTTAGTGAATAAATCCTTTGCAAAGGCTCTATTGGTTAGACACAGAAAGTTCGCGGGTAATGGCAACTCATAAGAAATTGGAAAATTTATTTTGGTTGGAATATAGGGTTATCTTCATTAGGCCTTGTATGAATTATTTTGGTATTGTTTAAAGGGCTGTATAAAAGAACCTATGTCCAAAATTAATTAAGGAACATTGTTTGTATATGTAAAACAATGTGGTAGTAATTAGAAAACAAGAACGGGTGAGTATGGTGTGGAAAGTGGGAGACCAGTATCCTAATGGATCTAGGTCTACAGATGGGTGGACCCGATTAGTCCAGTACTTTTCACAAGATTACTAGTTAGTTTAGACTATGTCTCATATCACATTTAGGATTTATGAATGGCGGTCGTGCCCTTTAAACATAGAAAAAAATGCATTGTTTATGGATTCTAAATATGTCCATGGGATTTCATCTTTATGCTATAGGAAATAGCTTCTATTAGAATCCTTGATTTATCGACCTGGTTTGTGGTGTATGACCCTTACAACCATGATCACGATGGATAGAGGACTTCCTCTCTTCTGTTGTTCGTATCTCTACTTTGTGGAAACGGAGTAGGGTGTCGTCAATGGAACTTGAGAATAAAGGAAGGCCATCTATCAAGTAACCCCAATCTTCTTGGGGTTGGGGACCTCACAAGAAGGGTGATTACTTACTACTCGTAATCCCGTTTCCCGTTTAAACCCCACTTCATAGTTTGGAATCCCTTACTTGTTAGACTAAACATAAATATCTTGAGATCAACTTTCGGCCATCTAACCCTCTGGATCCACCCACCCACTGAACCTTTTGGTAAGTGTACATTCCAAGGTTATATTATCCTACTAAGAGGGAAAAAAGATTGAAGTAAAGGAAATCAATTGAAAGACAAATCAGACAATTCACTTTGTCATGCAACCATTACATATCCTTGGAATGTATACTTATCAGGCATGTTCTCGTCTTTCCAACATTCTATTTATTTAGCTATACAAGCAACACACCACTCCCTTGTTATCCTTCCTCAATCAGGTCCCAGATGACTAAGGTGTGTACCGCTCCACGGTAGCTCCTTCACAAATTTCCAATTGATTTATGTATGTGAAATGCTTTAACTTCCTTTTAAACTTCACTGAGAGGTGGTGTTATGGTCCAGGATGGTTTGGACGAGCAGGATAGCCCATATGGTTCCTAACCTTTCCAAATTTCTTTTTTACTTAATATGCAATTCAAACAAGCTCCTTAATTTTGTACATCTTCCTTCCAATTCCATGATTCTTTCAATCACCCCATCATCATCTTCCTCATTGGCATCTGGCCTACCCGGACTAGGCTGTTTTCCAATGACTCTATGGGTACACCACCCGGCTGGGCACATAACAATTATTCATTCCAATCCGATGGATGGCAATGGATTAGAAAAAATTTCCAACATAAGGCAACTATGGAGATTCATGAGTTTGCATAAGGCTAAGTGGAGAGTGAGGATAAAATGAGCAATTGTCTAAGTGTGTCTAAGTAAGTAACACATAAAGGAAATCTTTATATCGAAAAGGCCTTCAATCCCTTATGATTAAGTCATCCAAGGAATGATTATTCCTCACCCACCTATTCTTCTTCCTCATCCTTGCACTTCAACCTCCTCCTCATTTTCAAACCTTTACCTTACCTTTCAACCCACCCACCTTTCAAACCTTTTACTCAATCTTCTATGACTATTTTTTTCTTTTCCTTGTGTTATCGTGAATTCTTAAACAGAGGAATTCTTATTCTTTTTTTATAAATATTTAAAAATATCCTTTTATTAATTTGTTTAATATAAGAGGCTTTTCCCATGCAAGGAAATAAGATTCTTGCTTTGAAAGTCCGAGAGGGACCTTATAAACTCCTCAACAAAAAGAAAGAGCTATCCTCAGCTCTAGGTTGTGATAGGGCTTGTTTGAAACTTTGTTTCTTTGACTCAATTTCTTGGCTTCCTCAATAATCCATCAAGTTTTTGGCTTCCTCAATAAGCAATCTTTCTCTTTATAAGTTACTATAAGCCCTTCTTTTTTAGTGGCTTGTCCTACTCTTACTTTGCAATCTTCACTTTTTTTGTAATTTAATCACTTCTCCTGTTTGATAGCATCTTGGCAACAAGACTTGGTTCTATTCTTAAGCATCTCACATTTGCAAAGCGTAGATGAAGCAGTCAAAAGGGATTTCTTAGAGAGTTACAAACATCTTCTTTTTCCTCAGCAAGGTTCTTTTGTCAGGCAAACGGTATGGAAGACGTGGCGAGATATTATGAGGGAAACTCTTTGGGGTCGAGACCATTTCCAAAACAACATTTGTCTTTCTATGGTTACAAAAGCTTTGGGCCTTGGTCCTCGATACTACAGTGTGATAAGGGCACACGACCTCGATTCTTAGAAAGGGTGTTCTTACTGGCACAATGTATTCCTTCTTCTAAGATATG